>NC_045793.1:75000898-75312487 GCF_009873245.2 Balaenoptera musculus | reverse complement strand
TTTCCTCAGAAACTATATTAAAATACCCATTATAATTATGGATACTCAGGAAAAAAAAAAGATACAATGAGGAATGCTAAAAGTGAAAATAGTGTTTTCTTTAAAGAGAAAGAGGACATTTGTGCAGACTCAAAAAATCTCTAAAATATTTACTAATTACTGTGGTTGTGTTAAGTCCACAAATTCTTTGATACTCCTCCCTCTAGGAGGTGGAGCTTAATTCACTTCCTCTTGAATATTGAATGGACTTAGTCAGTTGCTTCTAATAAACAAAATATGGAAAGGAAAAAAGAAAAACTTCACAGTGGAGATACCTGGCAAACATTATCTTAACTAATTCATCAAGGTTAACATCACCAATAATAAGACATACTGACATCATGTACTCCCTGATATGATGCGATTAGAAGGATAATAATGTCTGTGATATTCGTCCCAGCAACAATTCATAACCTCAATGTAATCATGAGATAATATCAGACAAACCCAAATTGAGGGATATTCTACAAGATACTTAACCTTTAAGTGTCAAGGTATGACAAGACCAGGAAACAAAAAGAGGAAATTTCACAGACTGCAGGAGACTAAAGAGTCATGACAAAGAAATGCAATGTGGTACTCTGGACTGAATCCTGGAATAGAAGAAGTATATTTGTAGGGAAGCCTGTAGTTTAACTGATAGTATTGTACCAATGTTAATTTCTTAACATTGTGTTATGGAAGACATTAGTTATAGAGGAAGCTGGGTGAAGGGTATTTGAGAACTCTCTATATTATCTTTGCAACTCCTCTGTAAGGTATAAAATTACTTCAAAATAAAAGAGTTATAAATAAATAAAATAAATAAGTTCCCTAAAGCTGAAGGGGTAAAATTAGGTCACCTACAAAAAAATATGAGAAGAGGAACAATGAACTTATTAGTAAAACAGATGCAAGAAGACAACACAGCAGTGCCATTAATGTTTCAAATGAATATAATTTTCAACCTAGAATTCTGTATTAGCCAAACTATCAATTAAGTGGAAAAGCAAAATAAAGGTATTTTCAAACAAATTTACTTCTGTATGCCTTTTTGTCGGAAGCATTTCAGAATGTTTTCCAGAAACCAAGGGAATAAACTGAGAAAGCTGAAGATGTGAGATCTTGAGAACACTGGATCCAAACCAATAGAGCAGGGAAGAAAAGTCTCAGGATTACAGCTGTGCAGCAGCCCTAGACAGGAATCAATCAGTGTTTAATCGGAAAGCTGGAGTACTCCAGGAATAAGGAGAAACCTGATGGAGTTGATACTTTTCTTGAAAAGTTAAAATAACAAGAGGAGGTAATAAAGTTAACCAATGCAAAGGGGAAGAAGGCAATTTGAAACTTCAGGAAAACAAAAACAAAAACTACACAGGAAAGGACAAGTAATCACAGTCCATTACTTAATGTAATTATTATTTATTTACTTATTTTCAACTTTAAGAACTAAGCTATGAAAAAAAGGAGGCAGTGGTTATTAAAGAAAATGTAAGCATTTTAACATCAAGAGAAAGAGAAGAGATAGTAAAAGTTTAGGTGAGAGAAGTTAAAAGGTGAGAGGGATGGAAACTGAAGGACAGACATGGTAATACGGTATCACAGAGTGGTGAGTCATGAGACAACATTTGGCCTGCACACAGTTAAAGAAAAAATTCAATGTCATTGATGGTGTAAAGTCAGGTAAATTATTTTGGGGGGAGTGTTGATTTCTGTCAGTTTACAACTGAGTGTTCATTTTTTTAAATTGAAGTATGTTGATGTGTAATATTGTATAAGTTATAGGTGCACAATATATTGATTCACAACTTTAAAAGTTATATTTCATTTATAGCTATAAAATATTGGCTATATTCCTCATGTTGTACAATATATCCCTGTAGCTTATTTTATACCTAATAGTTTGTACCTCTTAATCCCCTACCCCTAAATTGTACCTACCCCCTTCCCTTTCCCTACTGGTAACCACTAGTTTGTTCTCTGTATCTGTGAGTCTGTTTTTAAAAAATTATAGTCACTAGTTTGTTGCATATTTTAGATTCCACATATAAGTGATATCATACAGCATTTGTCTTTCTCTACCTGACTTATTTCACTTCATGTATTGATAGACACTTAGGTTGCTTCCATATCTAGGCAACTGTAAATCATGCTGCTATTAACATTAGGTTGCATGTATCTTTTCAAATTAGTGTTTTTGTTTTTTTTTCGAACATATACCCAGGAGCAGAATTGCTTGGTCATATGGTAGTTCTACCTCTAGTTTTTTGAGAAACCTCCATATTGTCTTCCAGAGCAGCTGCACCAATTTACAGTCCCACCAAGAGTGTACAAGGGTTCCCTTTTCTCCGCGTCCTCACCAACATTTTTTATTTGTATTCTTTTTGATGATCGCCATTCTCACAGGTGGTTTTGATTTGCATTTCCCTGATGATTAGCAACATTGAGCAGCTTTTCATGTGCCTACTGGCCATCAGTATAAGCATATTATATAGGTATGCACAGCCATCACAGGATGAATAAAAATGTAAAAATAGTTAAAAGATTAAACATGATTTTCTCCAGGGAGCAGATGCAGTGGGCCAAAGAGTCTGCTTAACAATCCAAGCTCTTCTACATGATTTGATTTTTTTTTTCATGATTTGATTTTTAAATACCATATTCATGTATCTTTTGAAAAAAATTTTTAATTTATTTTACAGAAAGCAACAAAAAAAAATCTGCACTGTTTTCAGCAGTGAATAAAAATAACTCATTTGTCCATTCATAGTAAGATGATGACTGAATTTCTACTTAGTGCAGTGGTTGGGCATTAAAGAAAACACAGTTCCTGCCATGAATGGCCAAAGCTTTCAACTTAACATATTAAATGCTTAATCAATACTTATTTATTTCAAAAGACTTGTTTCATTTTCTTTTCAACAACTTTAATGAACAACTTAGAATGAAAGTTACCTGTACTACTTCTTTAAAAGTAAAATAGTATCTGATGTTAAGCCAAACACTTTTCAAAATAACATGTTTAAATAAACAATTTTGTGTATGATGTATTCAAGATGTTTGAAACACTGAAAGTAAGCTGAAAGTATATTAAATTCTGAATTATTCAGGTTATTAGAAGACAATAATGGTGTGGACCATTTAAAAAGAAGAAAGAAATTATGCTTCCAAATCATTACTCTTTTGAAGTAGTTTATATAAATCCTTCAGTAAATCTGCCTTGTGTTATCTGTATGAGTATGGATGTGCAACAGAAAGGAAGTTTAGAAACTCATAGTTTCTCAAACAAAATGATGAAATCACAATGTGAGAGGTTCCAAATTTTCTTGGCTTCCCTAATCTGCCCCACTGTTAAACCAGGGTAGAAATACTGCATCCACTCATACTGACATAAACAGCACAGTATTTTTCTAAAACAGACATCAATATTATTATGGGCTTAATTTTTAATCACAACATATTTGCCAATATGAAAGGTGAGGTGGCATTAGAAACCCCAATATAATACCATACAGAAAGTTTTTAAAACTTTTTTTAAATTAAAATTCTTATTTTTAATATAATACTAACTCAGTGATTGAGCCATTACACTAAGACTCTTCTGTGTTACTAAGTTGTGTGCATATCAAACTAAGTAATTTTTATTTATCACTTTAAATAGATTTAGCAACCATCATTTCTTCTCTGAGGCTATTTTCTAATCTGTAAAATGGAGCCAATTTCTAGTTTATAGTGCTTCTGTTAGAATTAAATGAGATGATATATTTGAAACACCTGATATTCAGTAGTTGATCAATAAATGTCAGTTCTAGTTCCCCTTTTGTCCTACATGTACCCTGATACAAGTTAAAGTTTAATGTCTAATTCAAAAAATCTACCCAAATTATTACTTTATTCAATAATTAAACACTGAGTCCCAAATATATATACCAGACATGTTCTAAATAGAGAAGGTCAGTGTTATATACCAAAAAAAGGAAAATTGCCCTATCAGATATCAAGACTTAATATAAGCTTCTGGTAATTAAAACAGCATAGTATTACTGTAGGAAGTGACAAATAGACAAAACAAAGGACTCAGAAATCAGCCATTCTTAAAAGGGACATCAACATATGAGAGAAGTTCATTAAATATCAATGAAGAAAGAATTGGACTATTCAAGAAATGGCTTTCCACATGAAAGAAAAATAGAATTTTATCCCCTTTTTAGTCCATCATCATCCAAAAAAAAAAAAATTCTAGACTAATAAACTTACAAAAAGAAAACCTTAAAGTCAATTAGAAGAAAATGTTTTTAAAAACTTTATGACCTTGGGATAAGAGAAAATTTTATTTAAAAAAAAAGCAAAATGCAAAGGAATATATTTACATATCCTTATATTTGACTAAATAAAAATGTAAAACTTCCATATGACAAAAGATAGCACCAAGATAAAAGATAGCAATACTGGGAAAAATTGCAATATATAAATCAGTAAGAAAAAGGAAAACAACAACAACAAAAAAGATCAAAAGAAATAATCAAAAAAGATGAAAAGAAAACAAAATATAAATGACCAATAAACACAGGAAAAGATGCTTATCTCACTATAACCAGGAAAAATGCTAATTTAAAAAATTAAATAGAAACCATTTTAGATTGACAAGAACTTTCAAAGCCTGATGCTACTGAGTGAACATACAGCCAAGTGGAAACTCTCAATCAACACTAGTGAAGTAGATATGGTAACAGCCACTTTAGAGACTCTTTAGTGGTTATCTAGCAAAATCAAACACACACATTCTCTAAGATCCAATAATTCTACTTCCTGTACATGTTCACTGTATGTTCAAAGTAGTAAAGTTTGTGACAGCAAAAAAACTTGAACTCATCTAAAGAGTGTGGGAAATGGATCAATACAGTGTAGTAGTCATGTGATAGAACACTACATAGCAGTTAAGAGAAATAGACATGTATTCATACACATATATGTACATACATATGAACCTGGATAGATCTCAAAACATAGTAAGTGAAATTATGATACTGTAATATATCAGTTACATAAAATTTCATAGAAAACACAAAACAATATTCACATATATATCCATGAACAAAATATGTAACAGTATTAAAACTACACTAAAAACTTACACTTGAAATTCATGGTAGCTGTTGTCTTTGAGAGGTAGGAGGACAAAGATGATGTCAACTTTATATGATTTGTTTTGTTAAAAAATAACAGATAACATAGCATGTTAACAGCTGTCAATTCTGAGTGAGAGTTAAGGTAGGTATCTGTTATACTTTTCTTGATACTTCAGCCAATTTTTTGGATTGTAAAAAAACAAAAACTAATCAAGGGGCTTCCCTGGTGGCGCAGTGGTTGGGAGTCTGCCTGCCGGTGCAGGGGACACAGGTTCAAGCCCTGGTCTGGGAAGATTCCACATGCCGCGGAGCAACTGGGCCCGTGAGCCACAATTACTGAGCCTGCGCGTCTGGAGCCTGTGCTCCGCAACGGAAGAGGCCGCGATAGTGAGAGGCCTGCGCACCGCGATGAGGGGTGGTCCCCACTTGCCACAACTAGAGAAAGCCCTCGCACAGAAACGAAGACCCAACACAGCCATAAATAAATAAAAAATAAATAAATAAATAAAAATTAAAAAAAAAAAAAAACTAATCAAGGTCACCAATAAGATAATTCAACTCTCTTCTCATCAACTTAAATACTGACAAAAAGTAATATGTGAGTTCAACATGCTAAGAATGCAAGATAAGCAAATGGAATAAATTCCAAGTCATGTAATTATGCTGATAAAGCTTACGAAAAGTAGAATAAAATATATCTCAGAAATGAGGTAAAGAATTTTGACCTTAAACATCTTTCATATAATCACTAAAATGAATTTTCTCTCTTTAATTTCCATATTTCCCAATTTGATAGCGAACTATCACTATAATTTTCATCTAAGCACTGAGAAAAGAAGTAACAAGTACAAGTCCTAAAATAAATCAACTAACCTGTATGGGTTCTTCTATGTCTCTGAAGCTCATCACTCCTTGTAAATCTTTTGCCACAAAACATCCAGTTGCATATAAAAGGTCTTTCTCCAGTATGCCAGCGAAGATGTGCTCGTAGGTGAGATGTTTTGCCATAAACTTTTCCGCATCCTTCAATATGACAGATATGTTGTTTCTTTTTTCCTGGTTCATTACTGCCTCTACAAAAACCAAAACCAAAACCAAACATTAATTACACTCCCAAACACCAAGCTTATAATTCAGGAAAAGTAAAAGGGAATCAAGGTAATTAAATGATGCTTTTCTAAATGGGTTTTTTAAATCATGATGCCACAACTGTAGTTAAAAATCAGAAAAATTTCAATTAAAAAAAAAAACAGCAGTGTGTAGTAAACTCAAAAGTGGTATGAAAACACATTAATTTTAGAGAAGGTATGTTCTGCCATGAAATTCACATGTTCATTTCCTAGTAGGTTCCTCCCCTGGGAAAAAAATCTCTTTAAACTTTTCAAGACCCTTGAACACTCTCCTCTAAAATACCAAAGAATGGTAATCCTCACTCAAAAGTGTAAGGTTCAGAGTTTCACTTCCAGCAAAAGCAGCACGAAGAGCTCCCTGGACCTACTCCCCAGTGAAACCAGTGCAAATGATAACAAAAAAAAGCAAATACCATTTACAATCTCTGGAAATGGCCCTATGAGTATACAGCAAATAAAGAAACATTTATTCATGAAAATCAAACAGAACTTGGTAAGAAGAGTGAGAGTCTGCTGTATTTGAACCAATACTCACTCTGTCTCTCCCTCCTCCTTCCACCTCCCCTGACACAGAAACACTATAGACTTGTGCAATCAACAACAGGGTTCCCTCTTCTCCCACCCTTCCAGTTGCTGGGTTATCTCCCCAAGAGAGGCAGGACATCAGTATTTCTCAATCTACCTGCAGCTACCTGTTACTGAGGCTAAGTTTCAGGTGAGTGTGGCTGACAGACGGGGAGCAACATTCTTCCACCCAATCCCAACCCCTGAGACACAGGCTCAGCCTTGGATTAGGCATGATGAAAACACTGGGGTCCAGATGACCCTTGACCCAGCTCATTTGTAGTTCATAAATCAGAGGTTCCAATCCTGGAGTGACCAGCCAATAAAACTTGAGGATACTGCTGACCTCCTGCCCCCAAGTGCTCAGCTCCTAGAGCACGGAATGCTTAGGGAGAAATGTGCCACTGTCCCAACCCCCCAGTTCAAGAGCCATGACACAGAGATTTTGGCCAGAGGGAGAGCATACCATAGAACAGAAGGCTCCAATTCTCTTCCCAAGAAATTGACTTCATTTGCAACAAAGTGTGGAGAGGTTTGAGCCTAAGGATGATCTTAAAGACAGTGGAGATTGTTGTAAAAGACAACTGGGAGGAGACTCATAGATTCATTGGAGACATAAGCTAAACTATAGACTGCTAGGTTGCTAGAGAGAACTGAGGAAAGAGGTAGCCGGTAAGAGTCTTACAGAATCAGAATAAATCTCAAGCACAGACCTAAGTTCTGCCTTTTTAAACTCTGACTGGATCGGTCTGTGGAGCAATATATGCTTCAGGGTATTATTGAAAACGACAGAGCAATCAGCTGGCAATTAGTGAAGCTTAACAGCTGGGTGTGGTCAGGGAAAGAGCCAAAAAAATCCTTACCAAAACCACTGTCATCCCAGGGCCACTAAGGAGCAACAGCTTCATACTGGGGGGGCGGGGGGGGGGGGGAGTGGGGGCAGGGATTTTCATTAAAATAATCCAGCTCATCACTAAACAAACAAGCAAACAACAGTAACAAGCCAGGGGTGGGAGAAGGACAGAAGGCAGTACTAGGAGTTGCTATAATATATTATTTCTCCAGTTTCCAACAAAAAATTATGAGACATGCAAAAACCAGAAACAAAGAAGGAAAAAACGACCTATACACTAGAGAAAAAGCAGGCAAGAGAAATTGCCTGTGAGAGCAAACAAATTTAACAAGACTTCAAAGCAGCCATTATGAATACATTCAAAGAACTAAAGGACATCATGATTAAAGAAGCAAAGCAAGGTATAATGACAATGTCACATCAAACAGAGAATATCAATAAAGAGCTAGAAATGATTGTTTAAAGAACCAACTGGAACCTCTTGAGATAAAAGGTACAACTGAAATGAAAAATTCACAAGAGGGACTCAAGAGAAAGAAGAAATAGTGAAATTGAAGACAGTTCAATAGAGATTATGCAACCCAAAAAGCAAACAAGAAACAGAAGAAGAATAAACAGAATGTCAGAGAAATGTGGAACACCAACATGTGAATGAGAATACCAGGAGGAGAGGAGACGAGAGGGAAAAGGAGAGTGGGGGATGAAGCAGAAAAAATATTCAAAGAAATAACAGCTGAAAACTTATGAAAAACATTAACCTACACTTTCAGGAAGCTCAACAAACTCCAAATATGATAAATGTAGAGATCTACAAATAGACACTTTACACTAAAAATCCTGAAACCCGAAGACAAGGATGATATCTTGAAAACAGCAAGAAACATGACTCATCACTTACAGGGAAAGCCCAGTAGGATTAAAGGCTGACTTCTCAGTAGAAACATATTCAAGTACTCAAAAACAAAACAAAAACAAAAACAAACAAAAAAACAAAAAAAAAAACCCAAAACAACCTCAAACAAAAATCCTATACCCAGCAGAGCTATCTTTCAAAAATGAAGGTGAAATAAAGATATTCCCAGATAAAAACTAAGAGAATGTGTTGCTAGTAGACTTGCTTTGTAACAAATACTAAAGGAAGTTCTTTAAGCTGAAAGCAAGTGAAACCAGCAAGTAATTCAAATATATATAAAGAAACAAAAGCGCACTAGCAAAGGTAATTATGTAATTATAAAGGACAGTGTAAGTGCATATTTCTTCTCACCTGATTTAGAAAGCAATTTTGGGCTTCCCTGGTGGCACAGTGGTTAAGAATCCACCTGCCAATGCGGGGGACATGGGTTCAATCCCTGGTCTGGGAAGATCCCACATGCCACAGAGCAACTAAGCCTGCGCATCACAACTACTGAGCCTGCGCGCCACAACTACTTAAGCCCACACGCCTAGAGCCCGTGCTCCGCAACAAGAGAAGCCACTGCAATGAGAAGCCCATGCACCACAACAAAGAGTAGCCCCCGCTTGCCGCAACTAGAGAAAGCCCATGTGCAGCAGCAAAGACCCAAAGCAGCCAAAAATAATTAAATGTGGTTTAATAAAAAAAAAAAAAGCAATTTTATAAAACAATATGTATAAAATGTATTGTCAAGCCTGTAACATTAGAGAAATGCAACATAATGCAACATATCTGCCAATAACAGCACAAAGGAGGTGGCTGGGAGCAAAGCCATAAGGAAATGACCCCAAATGGGAACTCAAATTCATGGGAATAAATAAAGAGAACCAGAAATGATAAAGTTAACATAGCAAATTTAAAAGACATAAATTTATAAAAATAATAATTATAACGAAGTATTGTGGGGTTTGTAACACTTATGTATAACAGTAATACCATAAAAAGAAGCACAAGGGAACAGACCTATATAGGAGTAACATTTCTGTAACTCACTGGAATTAAGTTACCGTAAATCTTAAACTAATTATGATAAATTAAGATATATATTGTAAGGCCTAGAGCAAGCACCAGAGAAATAAGTACAGTGAAAACATCATTAATGAAATTAAAATGCTATATTACAAATTAAAATGATAGTAACTTAATTCAAAAGAAAGCAGTAAGGGAGGGATAGGGGAGCAAAAAAAGACATGAGACATAGAAAACAAAAGGTAAAATGGCAGACATAAGTTCATTATATTGATAATAACATCCAATGTAAATGGATTATATAAACTAATAAAAACGTAGGTTTTGTCAGATTAGATTTAAAACAAGATCCTACTATGTACTGTCTATAGCTGACACACTTTACATTTGAAGATACAAAAATACAAAGATATTGAAAAGTAAAAAGATGGAAAATGGTATCATGCAAACAACCACAAGAAAGCTGGAGTGGCTATACTAAGACCAGACAAAATAAATGTTATAACAAAAGATGTTATTAGAAATAAAGAGAGAAATTTGATAAGGATAAATGGGTCAATCCATCCGGAAACATACATGCATTTAAACAAGAGTAAAAAGAGAGTGCCAAAACAGAAGTAAAAACTGACAGAAATGAAAAGAGAAATAGACAATTCAATGATAATAGTTGGAGATTTCAATACTCTATCTTCAATGATGTTTCCACAAAACAACTAGGTAGAAGATCAACAAGGAAGCAGAAGACTTGAATAACACTGTAAATGAACAAGACCTAACAGACATCCACAGGACACTCCAGCCAACAACAGCATTCTCCTCAAGAGTGCATGGAATGTTCTCCAGGACAGATCATATACTAGGCTGTGAAACAAATCTCAATAAATTTAAAAGGACAGAAATAACAAAGTTTTCTGACCACAGTGGAAGAAAACTAGAAATCATTTATAGGAGGAAACCAGGAAATTCACAAATACCTAGCAATTAAACAATATACTCCTAAATAACCAATGGGTCAAAGAAGAAATCAAAAGGGAAATCGTAAAAGATTTTGAGATGAAGGAAAATGAAAACACATCATACCAAAACTTAGGGGATACACATAAAGTAATGCTTAGAGGGAAACTTACAGCTGTAAATATCTATATTTAAAAAGATCTTACCTCAAACCTGTCAGAATGGCTAGTATACAAAAGAGAACAAATAACAAACGTTGTCAAGGATACGGAGAAAAGGGAGCCCTCATGCACTGTTGTTGGGAATGTAAATTGGTACAGCCGCTACGCCAAACAGTATAGATACTCCTCAGAAAATTAAAAATAGAACGAATATAAGACCCAGGAATTCCACTCCTGGGTATTTATCCAAAGAAAGTGAAAACACTAATTAGAAAAGATACATGCACCCTTATGTTCACTTCATCATCATTCACAATAGTCAAGATATGGAAGCCACCTAAATGCCCATCAATAGCTGAATGGATAAAGAAGATGTGGGGGGTGTGTGTGTGTGTGTGCGCACACGTGTATATATACACGCACACACACACAAATAGAAAATTACTCAGCCACAAGAAAAGAATGAAATCTTGCCATTTGTGACAACATGGATGGACCTAGAGGATATTACGCTAAGTGAAGCAAGTCAGACAGAGAAAGACAAATACTGAATGATTTTACTTATATGTGGAATCTAAACAACAAAATAAATGAACAAACATAACAAAACAGAAACAGTTATAGATACAGAGAACAAACAGGTGGTTGTCAGAGGAGAGGGGTGTGGAGGGAGGAAAAAAAAAAAGGTGAGGGAGATTGAGAGGTACAAACTGCCAGTTAAAAAATAAAGGAGTCAAGGGGATGAAATGTACAGTGTGGGGAATATGGTCAATAACTATGTAATAATTTTGTACAGTGATAATATCGTAACTAGACTTACTGTGATCATTGTGAAATGTATAGAAATAGTGATTCACTATATTGTGTAACAGGAACTAACAGTGTTGTAAGTCAGTCACACCTCAAAAACAAACAAACAACTCACAGAAAAAGAGATCAGATTTGTGGTTACCAGAGGAGGGGAAATGGATGAAGGCAGTCAGAAGATACAAACTTCCAGTTCTAAGGTAAGTAAGTAAGGAATGTAATCTACAACATGATAAATATAAGTAACACTGCTGTATGTTATATATGAAAATTGTTGAGAGTTAAATCCTAAGAGTCCTCATCACAAGGAAAAATAGTTTTTCTATTTCTTTAATTTTGTAGCTGACAGATGTTCACTAAACTTATTATGATAATCATTTCATGATGTATTAAGTCATATTATTATGCTGTACACCTTAAACTTATACAGTGCTGTACGTCAATTATATCTCAATAAAACTGCAAGGAAAAAAGATCTTAAATAACCTAAACTTCCATCTTAAGACAGTAAAACAGAGCAAATTAAATCTAAAATAAAGCAAGCAGAAGAAAGAAAATAATAAAGAACAGAGCAGAAACTAATGAATTAGAGAATACAAAAACAATAGAGAAAAATCAATGGAACCAAAGGCTGATTAAAGGTCAACAAAACCAACAGGCCATTAGGGAGACTAACAAAAAAAAAAAAGAAGACTCAAATTACTAGAATCAGAAATGAAAAAAGGGATATCACTACCAACCTTACAGAAATAAAAAGGATTATAAACGAATACCAAGAACAATTGTATACCAATTACTTAAAAAACTATAAGATGAACAAATTCTTAGAAAGATACAAAGTATCAAAGCTGACTCCAGAACAAGACAGAACTCAAAACAAGTAATGATGGTGAATTAGTAGTCGAAAAAATACACACAGGAAAAGCCCAGTGAGCTTCACAGGTTCACAAAACATTTTAAAAATTAATACCAGTTCTTCACAAACTTTCAAAAAATGAAACTGGAGAGAAGACTTCCCAACTCATTCTACAAGGCCAGTAACACCCTTGCCCACCCAAAGGCATTGTAAGAAAACTACAGACCAGTATCTCTCATGAACATGGATGCAAAAATCCTCAACACAATAGTAAAAAAACAAATCCATCAACATATAAAAAGAATTACATAGCATGACCAAGTTGTATTTATCCCATGAATGCAAAAGTACTTTAACATTTAACAATCAATTAATGTAATATACCATATTGACAGAATAAAAAACAAAACTACATGATCATCTCAACAGATGAAGAAAAGCACGTGACACAATCAAAAACCCTTTCAAAAAAAAAAAAAAAAAATAGGGGGCTTCCCTGGTGGTGCAGTGGTTAAGACTTTGCCTGCCAATGCAGGGGACACAGGTTCGGGCCCTGGTCTGGGAGGATCCCACATGCCGCGGAGCAACTAAGCCCGTGAGCCACGACTGCTGAGCCTGCGCGTCTGGAGCCTGTGCTCCGCAGCGGGAGAGGCCGCGACAGTGAGAGGCCTGCGCACCGCGATGAAGAGTGACCCCCGCTCGCCTGAACTAGAGAAAGCCCTCGCACAGAAACGAAGACCCAACACAGCCATAAATAAATAAATAAATAAATTTATTAAAACAAAAACAAAAACAAAACCGTTTCATGTTGGGTGAGTTGGAAGACTCATACTCCCCAATGTCAAAAGTTACCACAAAGCCAAAGTCAACAGGACAGTGTGGTATTGGCATAGAGACAGACAGACAGATCAATGAAACAGAATTGAAGACTCTAGAAATAAACCTATGTGTCTATGATCAACTGATTTTTGACAAGGGTGCCAAAACCATCCAAAGAATGGGGAAGGGACGGTCTTTCAACACATGGTGTTGGATGAACCCTTACCTCACACCAGTTACAAAAATTAACCCCCAAATTGATCAAAGACCTAAATATAAGAACAAAAACTATAAAACTCTTATAAGAAAAGTGGGAATCTTTGTGACCTCAGATTGGGCAATGGATTCTTAGATATGAAACCAAAAGCAGAAGCACCCAAAGAAAAGACTGGACTTCACAATTAAAAACTTTTGTGCTTCAAAGGATGCTATCAAGAAAGTGAAAAGACAACTCAGAGACCGGGAAGAAATATTTCAAATCATAAATCTGATAAGGGACCTGTATCTAGAATATATGAAGAACTATTATAATTCAAAAATAAAAAGACAAATAATCTAATTAAAATAGGCATAAGATCTTAATAGACAATTCTCTAAAGAAGACCCACAGGGACTTCCCTGGTGGCACAGTTGTTAAGAATCCACCTGCCAGTGCAGGGGACACGGGTTCAATCCTTGGTCTGGGAAGATCCACATACTGCAGAGCAACTAAGCCCGTGAGCCACAACTACTGAGCCCGCATGCCACAACTACTGAGCCTGCGCTCTAGAGCCCACGAGCCACAACTACTGAGCCCGCATGCCACAACTACTGAAGCCCACGTGCCTAGACCCTGTGCTCCACAACAAGAGAAGCCACCACAATGAGAAGCCCGTGCACCACAACAAAGAGTAGCCCCCGCTCGCCACAACTAGAGAAAGCCCACGCGCCGCAACTAGAGAAAGCCCGTGAGCAGCAATGAAGACCCAACGCAGCCAAAAATTAATTAATTAATTAATTAATCAAAAAAAAAAAAAGATACACAAATGGCCAACAGTAAGCACACGAAAACATACTTTATATCATTACTCATCAGGGAAATGCAAATCAAAAACAAAAACTTGTATAACAATATTTGTAGCAGCATAATAGCCAACAGGTGGAAAAAATTCCAAATGTCCAACAACTGATGTATGGATAAGTAAAATATTGTATATCCATACAATGGAATATTATTTTGTTCATTAAAAAGAATGAAGAGACAGCAACAGTCAGCTCTACCCACCACCAGAGCCTCCCATCAAGCCTCTTAGATAGCCTCAACCACCAGAGGGCAGACAACAGAAGCAAGAAAAACTACAATCCTGCAGCCTGTGGACCAAAAACCAGAGTTACAGAAAGATAGAGAAGATGAAAAGGCAGAGGGCTATGTACCAGATAAAGGAACAAGAAAAAAACCCCAGAAAAACAACTAAATGAAGTGGAGATAGGCAACCTTCCAGAAAAAGAATTCAGAATAATGATAGTGAAGATGATCCAGGACCTCGGAATAAGAATGGAGGCAAAGATTGAGAAGATGCAAGAAATGATTAACAAAGACCTAGAAGAATTAAAGAACAAACAAACAGAGATGACCAATACAATAACTGAAATGAAAACTACACTAGAAGGAATCAATAGCAGAATAACTGAGGCAGAAGAACGGATAAGTGACCTGGAAGACAGAATGGTGGAATTCACTGCTGCGGAACAGACTAAAGAAAAAAGAATGAAAAGAAATGAAGACAGCCTAAGAGACCTCTGGGACAACATTAAACGCAACAACATTCGCATTATAGGGGTCCCAGAAGGAGAAGAGAGAGAGAAAGGACCAGAGAAAATATTTGAAGAGATTATAGTCGAAAACTTCCCTAACATGGGAAAGGAAATAGCCACCCAAGTCCAGGAAGCGCAGAGAGTCCCATACAGAATAAACCCAAGGAGAAACACGCCGAGACACATAGTAATCAAAGTGGCAAAAATTAAAGACAAAGAAAAATTATTGAAAGCAGCAAGGGAAAAACGACAAATAACATACAAGGGAACTCCCATAAGGTTAACAGCTGATTTCTCAGCAGAAACTCTGCAAGCCAGAAGGGAGTGGCATGATATATTTAAAGTGATGAAAGGGAAGAACCTACAACCAAGATTACTCTACCCGGCAAGGATCTCATTTAGATTTGATGGAGAAATCAAAAGCTTTACAGACAAGCAAAAGCTAAGAGAATTCAGCACCACCAAACCAGCTCTACAACAAATGCTAAAGGAACTTCTCTAAGTGGGAAACACAAGAGAAGAAAAGGACCTACAAAAACAAACCCAAAACAATTAAGAAAATGGTCATAGGAACATACATATCGATAATTACCTTAAACGTGAATGGATTAAATGCCCCAACCAAAAGACATAGACTGGCTGAATGGATACAAAAACAAGACCCATATATATGCTGTCTACAAGAGACCCACTTTAGACCTAGGGACACATACAGACTGAAAGTGAGGGGATGGAAAAAGATATTCCATGCAAATGGAAATCAAAAGAAAGCTGGAGTAGCTATACTCATATCAGATAAAATAGACTTTAAAATAAAGAATGTTACAAGAGACAAGGAAGGACACTACATAATGATCCAGGGATCAATCCATGAAGAAGATATAACAATTAAAAATATATATGCACCCAACATAGGAGCACCTCAATACATAAGGCAACTGCTAACAGCTATAAAAGAGGAAATCGACAGTAACACAATAATAGTGGGGGACTTTAACACTTCACTTACACCAATGGACAGATCATCCAAAATGAAAATAAATAAGGAAACAGAAGCTTTAAATGACACAATAGACCAGATAGATTTAATTGATATATATAGACATTCCATCCAAAAACAGCAGATTACACGTTCTTCTCAAGTGCGCACGGAACATTCTCCAGGATAGATCACATCTTGGGTCACAAATCAAGCCTCAGTAAATTTAAGAAAATTGAAATCATATCAGGCATCTTTTCTGACCACAACGCTATGAGATTAGAAATGAATTACAGGGAAAAAAACGTAAAAAAGACAAACACATGGAGGCTAAACAATACGTTACTAAATAACCAAGATATCACTGAAGAAATCAAACAGGAAATAAAAAAATACCTAGAGACAAATGACAATGAAAACACGATGACCCAAAACCTATGGGATGCAGCAAAAGCGGTTCTAAGAGGGAAGTTTATAGCTATACAAGCCTACCTAAAGAAACAAGAAAAATCTCAAGTAAACAATCTAATCTTACACCTAAAGAAACTAGAGAAAGAAGAACAAACAAAACCCAAAGTTAGCAGAAGGAAAGAAATCATAAAGATCAGAGCGGAAATAAATGAAATAGAAACAAAGAAAACAATAGCAAAGATCAATAAAACTAAAAGTTGGTTCTTTGAGAAGATAAACAAAATTGATAAGCCATTAGCCAGACTCATCAAGAAAAAGAGGGAGAGGACTCAAATCAATAAAATTAGAAATGAAAAAGGAGAAGTTACAACAGACACCGCAGAAATACAAAGCATCCTAGGAGACTACTACAAGCAACTTTATGCCAATAAAATGGACAACCTGGAAGAAATGGACAAATTCTTAGAAAGGTATAACCTCCAAGACTGAACCAGGAAGAAATAGAAAATATGAACAGACCAATCACAAGTAATGAAATTGAAACTATGATTAAAAATCTTCCAACAAACAAAAGTCCAGGACCAGATGGCTTCACAGGTGAATTCTATCAAACATTTAGAGAAGAGCTAACACCCATCCTTCTCAAACTCTTCCAAAAAATTGCAGAGGAAGGAACACTCCCAAACTCATTCTATGAGGCCACCATCACCCTGATACCAAAACCGGACAAAGACACTACAAAAAAAGAAAATTACAGACCAATATCACTGATGAATATAGATGCAAAAATCCTCAACAAAATACTAGCAAACAGAATCCAACAACACATTAAAAGGATCATACACCACGATCAAGTGGGATTTATCCCAGGGATGCAAGGATTCTTCAATATACGCAAATCAATCAATGTGATACACCATATTAACAAATTGAAGAATAAAAACCATATGATCATCTCAATAGATGCAGAAAAAGCTTTTGACAAAATTCAACACCCATTTATGATAAAAACTCTCCAGAAAGTGGGCATAGAGGGAACCTACCTCAACATAATAAAGGCCATATATGACAAACCCACAGCAAACATCATTCTCAATGGTGAAAAACTGAAAGCATTTCCTCTAAGATCAGGAACGAGACAAGGATGTCCACTCTCACCACTATTATTCAACATAGTTCTGGAAGTCCTAGCCACGGCAATCAGAGAAGAAAAAGAAATAAAAGGAATACAAATTGGAAAGGAAGAAGTAAAACTGTCACTGTTTGCGGATGACATGATACTATACATAGAGAATCCTAAAACTGCCACCAGAAAACTGCTAGAGCTAATTAATGAATATGGTAAAGTTGCAGGATACAAAATTAATGCACAGAAATCTCTTGCATTCCTATACACTAATGATGAAAAATCTGAAAGAGAAATTATGGAAACACTCCCATTTACCATTGCAACAAAAAGAATAAAATACCTAGGAATAAACCTACCTAGGGAGACAAAAGACCTGTATGCAGAAAACTATAAGACACTGATGAAAGAAATTAAAGATGATACCAACAGATGGAGAGATATACCATGTTCTTGGATTGGAAGAATCAACATTGTGAAAATGAGTATACTACCCAAAGCAATCTACAGATTCAATGCAATCCCTATCAAATTACCAATGGCATTTTTTACGGAGCTAGAACAAATCATCTTAAAATTTGTATGGAGACACAAAAGACCCCGAATAGCCAAAGCAGTCTTGAGGCAAAAAAATGGAGCTGGAGGAATCAGACTCCCTGACTTCAGACTCTACTACAAAGCTACAGTAATCAAGACAATATGGTACTGGCACAAAAACAGAAACATAGATCAATGGAACAAGATAGAAAGCCCAGAGATTAACCCACGCACCTATGGTCAACTAATCTATGACAAAGGAGGCAAAGATATACAATGGAGAAAAGACAGTCTCTTCTATAAGTGGTGCTGGGAAAACTGGACAGCTACATGTAAAAGAATGAAATTAGAATACTCCCTAACACCATACACAAAAATAAACTCAAAATGGATTAGAGACCTAAATATAAGACTGGACACTATAAAACTCTTAGAGGAAAACATAGGAAGAACACTCTTTGACATAAATCACAGCAAGATCTTTTTTGATCCACCTCCTAGAGTAATGGAAATAAAAACAAAAATAAACAAGTGGGACCTAATGAAACTTCAAAGCTTTTGCACAGCAAAGGAAACCATAAACAAGACAAAAAGACAACCCTCAGAATGGGAGAAAATATTTGCAAACGAATCAACGGACAAAGGATTAATCTCCAAAATATATAAACAGCTCGTTCAGCTCAATATCAAAGAAACAAACACCCCAATCCAAAAATGGGCAGAAGACCTAAATAGACATTTCTCCAAAGAAGACATACAGACGGCCACGAAGCACATGAAAAGATGCTCAACATCACTAATTATTAGAGAAATGCAAATCAAAACTACAATGAGGTATCACCTCACTCCTGTTAGAATGGGCATCATCAGAAAATCTACAAACAACAAATGCTGGAGAGGGTGTGGAGAAAAGGGAACCCTCTTGCACTGTTGGTGGGAATGTAAATTGATACAGCCACTACGGAGAACAATATGGAGGTTCCTTAAAAAACTAAAAATAGAATTACCATATGACCCAGCAATCCCACTACTGGGCATATACCCAGAGAAAACCGTAATTCAAAAAGACACATGCACCCGAATATTCACTGCAGCACTATTTACAATAGCCAGGTCATGGAAGCAACCTAAATGCCCATCAACAGACGAATGGATAAAGAAGATGTGGTACATATATACAATGGAATATTACTCAGCCATAAAAAGGAACGAAATTGAGTCATTTGTTGAGACGTGGATGGATCTAGAGACTGTCATACAGAGTGAAGTAAGTCAGAAAGAGAAAAACAAATATCGTATATTAATGCATGTATGTGGAACCTAGAAAAATGGTCCAGATGAGCCGGTTTGCAGGGCAGAAGTTGTGACACAGATGTAGAGAATGGACATATGGACACCAAGGGGGGAAAACTGCGGTGAGGTGGGGATGGTGGTGTGCTGAATTGGGCGATTGGGATTGACATGTATACACTGATGTGTATAAAATTGATGCCTAATAAGAACCTGCAGTATAAAAAAACAAACAAAACAACTAATACTAAACTTTCATTGGGTTATTTGTATGGAAATATGTTAATATAAATGTTTCAGACATTACATGAAATTTCTAAAAATCTTATATTTGTATTTGTATGGAAATATGTATGGAAATATGTTAATATAAATGTTTCAGACATTACATGAAATTTCTAAAAATCTTATATTTGTATTTGTATGGAAATATGTATGGAAATATGTTAATATAAATGTTTCAGACATTACATGAAATTTCTAAAAATCTTATATTTGTATTTGTATGGAAATATGTATGGAAATATGTTAATATAAATGTTTCAGACATTGCATGAAATTTCTAAAAATCTTATATGTTCTGGTATAATGTTATAAGTAATAATCCTAGTTATTACTTTAAAATGTATATCTCAGAAATAACTAATTTTCTTGTCAACTGCATTATTATGAGCTTTCATCAAATCTTTAAAAAAAAAAAAAAAAGAATGAAGAACTGACACATGCTATAATATGGATCAACTTTGAAAACATGCTAAGTGAATGAAACCAGTCACAAAACCCACATATTTTATGATTCCATTTATATGAATGTCTAGAATAGGCAAATCTATACACAGAAATTAGTTTAGTGGTTGCCTAGAGCTGGGAGGGAAGAGGCAGTGATAGCTAAACAATACAGGATTTGTTTTCAGGGGAACAAAAAAGTTCTAAAATTGACTGTGGTGATGGATGCACAACTCTGTGAATATATTAAAAACCACTGAAATGTACAGTTTAAATGAGTGAATTACATGGTATGTAAGTTTTATATCAATAAAGTTGTTTTAAAATTTTACATAAATAAATGAGGAAAGAAAACCATAAAAGAAAGTAAAAGGTACATGGTAGAGGACCACTGAAATCCCATTCCCAGAAGAGCTCAATCTAATCCCCTTCATAACAATATTGTATCTCAACTCTTGGGCTATAAAGCTAGTGATGTTCTAATGATCGAACTACTCAGCCAATGGCTTGATTTTAACTAATACCCTACCTGCCTTGATTACATGTAATTGTTCATTACATGTTAGCTATTATACTAGTCTCCACTGAGTTGGGTGGCAATAGAGCATTTACCTTCCTTCTCCTTCCCTACAATTAGGACAGGAACAGGCAACTCTTCGAAGCCTCTTGCCAGGCTGCACCTCTTGATCAGAAGCCTGCTGGCCTTGCTGCAAATGCACTTGTGTGAGTTGGTCAGGACTAACAGCACCTATAGTTGCATTAGCAATTCCTCCAACTGCTACGGTTACAGGAGCTATTGTAGCTTGTTGGACTTTCACTCCATCTTGTCCTTGCTGCTGACCTAAAAATGAGAGGGGAAAAGAGTATTACAATGTTTTCTATTCCTAAAAAGGATTTAAAAAATTTCCATATGGACACTTTAAAGCTACCATATTTGTTCTAACAGATTATCTGTGTAAAGTACAAAAGCAAAGGGGTTAATTTAAGTTTTATACTATGCCAATCCTCCTAAAATATAATGTTCTAACCTTAGCAGCTCAGGCTGCCTCTATATCTGGTTGGTGGGACTATACATAAATTTTAATCCTCTTGTGGCTTAATTTCTCCATCTGTAAAATGAAGATTAATAATCCTTGCTACCTTACTACCTCACTGAAGTGCTGTGACGATTCATGAGACATTTTTTGAGATCCTCAGATGAAAGATGTTATATAAATACAAAGCATTATTATGACCATTTCCACAGTAAGCAACATATCTCATTCACTCCATGAAAATACAGGAATAAAAAGTAACTAAACAAAGGATTAAGTATAATGGACATTTCTCATTGCTAAACACTTTAAATTAAGCAAACATCTCTTTACTGATGAGTCTTTTTTTTTATTTTACACATTGAGTTAAGCAGTTTTTTTAAAATGCAAAACCATGTATGATTATTACATACTGTCACTAAAATCACAGAACAGACATTTAGGATATTACTTCATTCACTCATGTTACATAGCTTAGTTTTCACCTCTCAGGTCAGTACACATACCAACTTGGCTATGTTGGCTTAGAGAAAAATATGATAAGCAATATATAATATGACAAAATTTACATGGCTTAAGTTGATCCTGAGTGTACATGAGTATGCCTTATAATTATACTTTCTCTCAACATAGTTCTACTTTCTCAGGTGTGGGAATAGCAAGTATGTGAAGGGGCAGGAAAAAAAACACCAATTTATGAAGGAATGCTCCCACCTCAGAGTTGATGTAAGAATTAAATACGTTAATTTTTACAAACCCCTTACCACCACACAGCGCCTAGCAAAGAATTGTTCATTACATGTTAGCTATTATTATTACTAGTGTCCACTAAGTTGAGTGGCAATACAAGAATAAAATATGGTTGCAGAAACAAACATGTGAGTACTGCATATAAAATGAAAGGGTTTATTTTAAAGCTGCATATGTCGTACTTTAAACATGCGGAGCAACCAAGGAAAGACAATAAAAATTAGCAAGTGAGAAAATAGCACACATTTTCAAAACAAAATTAAACCTTTGACTCTGCCAGCCAAAATCAATCTCACCCTCCTCTGTGTAGTCACAGCAATCTGAAACCTTTGGTAGCACCAATAACTTTAATACAAATAAAATATATGTGGGGCTTCCCTGGTGGTGCAGTGGTTAAGGATCTGCCTGCCAATGCAGGGGACACGGGTTCGAGTCCGGGTCTGGGAAGATCCCACATGCCCCGGAGCAACTAAGCCCGTGTGCCACAACTACTGAGCCTGCCCCCTAGAGCCCATGAGCCACAACTACTGAGCCTGTGTGCCTGGAACCTGTGCTCTGCAACAAGAGAAGCCACCGCAATGAAAAGCCCGCGCACAGCAAGGTAGAGTGGGCCCATGCTCGCCGCAACTAGAGAAGAGCCTGCGTGCAGCAACGAAGACCCAACGCAGCCAAAAATTAATTAAAAAAAAAAAAAATGTGTTCCGTCACTGCTTTAGTAAAGACACATATTTTAGTTCTTCTAGTAAAGTTTAAATTTTCATTCACCTTTGCATTAACAAGGTGTGACAGGTAAAGAAATGAAAAGTAAAGTGAGAAGTTGTGAGTTCACGTCCCATTCAGTGACTGTACATTTGGAGATCCTCACTTTCCTCACCTCTAATAATACTGACCTCCCTAAAATTCCTGGCCCTTATCTACTTTAAAGAGTTGTTTATGAAGATCAAATTGATTTCCTAATGGGTAAAGGCTTTGTAAACTGTAAAGCAATATGTAAAGTATAATTATTATGTCTCAATGCAGCTTTCGGGCACACATAAGTTTTACATACTCGGTAAAACCAGATTCCTTAAGGATGACCTTGGCTAAGCAAACTATTCAAACTACTTATGCATCTAGAAGCACAGTGATACACATACTCCCTATTTACTGGGGGGAAAAAAGCGTTTTTGTAAATGGGAGTTCTATCCAAACCAGCACTAAACACTATACAAAGTCTTTATAGCTTGGTCCCTATGGAGATGTAGGTATTTCAGGTTGGCAAGTATTCTTTATGTCCCCTGAAGTCATGAGATATTTCTGGCCGTAATTTTTCCAGCTACTGTTTATACAACAGTTGGTCATTCCTTTCCGGTTGCAATGATATTTATTTAAGATGCCCTTCATTATGTCAAAGAACTGCTAGAGATCCATGATCACTGGCTGATCATACCATTTCAACAGACTCTCCAAGCCTCCCTACGAACGTTTATTTGTTCAATGCCTAAACAACCTGGGGAGTTATTTCAAGGAATAATACTAAGCAAACCATATCTGAATTTAAATATTTAAGCCTGGGCTTCCCTGGTGGCGCAGTGGTTGAGAATCTGCCTGCCAATGCAGGGGACACGGGTTCGAGCCCTGGTCTGGGAAGATCCCACATGCCGCGGAGCAACTAGGCCCGTGAGCCACAACTACTGAGCCTGTGCGTCTGGAGCCTGTGCTCCGCAACAAGAGAGGCCGCGATAGTGAGAGGCCCGCGCACCGCGATGAAGAGTGGCCCCCTCTCGCCGCAACTAGAGAAAGCCCTCGCACAGAAACGAAGACCCAACGCAGCCAAAAATAAATAAATTAATTAATTAATTAAAAAAAAAAACACTTCTTAAGAAGATGCTTAAAGTAGAAGCATCTTTACTTAAAAAAAAAAAAAAAAAAAAATTTAAGCCTGACAACTCTCTTGACTTCTTAACCTAGATGTCCCAGACAGTTCAACAACAGCTCAATACTACTTTTCTTTCATTTCTACTGTGACCGATCAAGAACAAGCCACCAAACTCCTTACTAAGGCCTCCAAGGCCCTGCTCAAGTTTAACTCCACCCACCTCTCAGACCTCATCTTGTATTAGTCTCTCCCTTGCTCACTCCACTCCTAACAAACTTGCCTTTTTCTCTGGTCCTCAAACAAATCAGGCTCATTCCCTGCTTAGGGCCTTTGCACACACTCTCTAGTCTGGGCGAGGATGCCTTTGCACCCAGATCTTTGCACAGCTGACTCGTTAGTAATAGTCTGATCTCAGTTCAAATCCTCCTCTTTAGAAATGCCATTCCTGACCACATCATCATAGTTCCCCTTAGTCCATTTCTGTATCATCGCCAAGTTTTGTCTTACTTGCCTTAAATTATCTTGTCCTTTCATTTTTTTCTGTCTTCGCCTCACTTCTGAATGTTCAGTGCCATGGTAACAGAGATCCTGCCTGTTATGTTCACTGCTGTATCTCCAGATGTGGAACAGAGCCCAAACAACAGAGCCACTCAATAACATAAGCTTAATAAAGGAAAGTTTAAAAGAAAAACACATTTTAATGCTGTTTTGATCATATCACTTCTGTGCTCAGTAACTTTCATTCATTCCCCATTGACCAAAGTCTGGCATTCAAAGGACTCCACCACAGGGACTTAGCTCCTGGCTCACAGATTTCCTCCTAAAGGCCAAATCCAATGTGCATTTTCTCAGTGCACATAAATAAGACTGCACTGCTGCATGTGACACCATTGACCACTCTGTCCTTAAAACCTGACTGTCGGAGCTAACTCCCTACATTCTCAGAAACTCTTCCTCTCTGTTAGCTTTCCCTATCAGCATTTAAACCTAAACTGACGTCACATTCTTAAAAGATTTACCTATACTGGTTGCTTTTACTCCTCATTTCCCATTCTTTCTTTCTATCTATCTATCTATCGGCTGCGTCGGGTCTTCGTGCTGCGCGTGGGCTTTCTCTAGTTGTGGAGAGCAGGGGCTACTCTTCGTTGCGGTGCTCGGGCTTCTCAGAGTGCTGGCTCAGTAGTTGTGGCGCACGGGCTTAGCTGCTCCGTGGCATGTGGGATCTTTCCCATATCAGGCATCGAACCCGTGTCCCGTGCTTTGGTAGGTGGATTCTTAACCACCGCGTCACCAGGGAAGTCCCTCCCATTCTCTCTTTAAATTACTGAAATTAGGTGTCCAACCCATCATTCTGCTAAAATGATGACAGAACGAACGATTTCTCTGATGGTAAACCCAAACATACTCTTCCCTTTGACCTTATTTCACCTCTGGAGCACCTGAAGCTGCTAATCCCGCCCTCTTCTTGAAATGCTCTCCTTCTTGGGCTTCTCGGTACTACTCACCACTGGTGTTCCTCCCACTTCTCTAGCCACCCCCACATAGTTCCAACTTCTCATTCTAACTTGCTCCTTGGTTTGTTCACACACTTTCATAACTTTTACTACTTTGTGTAAGCTGTATCTCCCAAATCTGTACCTTATGCTCAAACACCTCTCATGAGTGTCAGACTCTTCTTGTCATCTGCCAGGGAACATTTCCACACAGATTTTTCACAGGGAATCTGTCTAGGAATCAGGTTATCCCCCAAAAACGGTACTCCGAGCTACCATTTTCCCTTGCTTGATTACTACAATAGCTTCCTAACTGGTCTCCCCACCACCACTGTCCTCTATAAGTTCATTCTTAACATTGTTTCCAGAAGAATCATAATTGCAGAACTATTATACAATAAGAATATCCTGGGGCTTCCCTGGTGGCTCAGTGGTTAAGAATCCGCCTGCCAGTGCAGGGGACACGGGTTCGAGCCCTGGTCCGGGAAGATCCCACACGCTGTGGAGCAACTAAGCCCGTGCGCCACAACTACTGAGCCTGCACTCTAGAGCCCACATGCCACAACTACTGAGCCCGCGTGCTGCAACTACTGAAGCCCAAGTGCCTAGAGCCTGTGCTCCACAACAAGAGAAGCCACCGCAATGAGAAGCCCATGCACCGCAACAAAGAGTAGCCCCCGCTCACCGCAACTAGAGAAAGCCTGTGTGCAGCAATGAAGACCCAATGCAGCCAAAAATAAATAAATAAATAAAAAATTTAAAAGTGTATATTGGGGAAAAAAAATATTCTGTAATAGTTAAAAAGAATGAAAGAAATCTTTATGCACTAACCTAAATAAACCTCTAAAATATATGGCTGAATGAAACAAAGTTACTGACGTTTACATTATGATATATGCTACAGACATTATATATTTCCTACAATGATCTTCACACCTAACACATAAATTGAAAAAAGTCTGAAAGGATATGTAACAAACTGATTAACAGTGCTTACTTCTAAAACGGGGTCTGAGATTGGAGTGTAGTCAGCAGGAGTGTTAGCCTGCACTTTTTTTTAAACAAGGAAAATGTGTCCATGTATTACTAGCATATTAAAGACTAATTTTAAAAGGAAAAAACCTGCTGGTAATTAACAGACCCAATATGGAACTTTATTATTGCTTTTATCTGCATTTACCTGATTCCTAATAGAATTGAACATGTTCTTCAAATATGTGTTGGCCATCTGAGTACCTTTTCTGAATTGTGTGTTCAAATCCTTTGCCATTTATCTACTATGGCTTAGGTGTTTTCTTTTGTGTAGCTCTATTTATTAAGGACACTTTGTCTTGTTTAAAATATTTTCTATGATGTATAAGCTTTAACCGCATATATTAAAACCAAAGGAACTATGGCTTGGTCAAGCCCTGCAAAGTCAGCTATAAATGACATTTTAAAAACTTTGATGCCTTCACAACATTTAAATACAATGGGAACACAAGGGGAGAAGCAGAAATAATAAAAGATGAAGATACAACCTTATTGTCCATTTCCTTTGACTGTACTGATTTGATCCTCTTAGCATTTCACACCAACCCTTTGAGGGAAGTAGGACAGTTAATATTTTCATTTTATAAATAAGAGAATATAATCCAACTGGTCCTTATTTATTCTTATGGAAAAAAACATGACTTGCAAGATTTGAATGACAGGTAACATTACTGTGTACGTAAAATAGGCCTATACATTTGAAAAATAAAAGAAACCCCAACTATCTATCTGTAAAGAAATTAACCCAACTACCAGTTCACTGAAAATGATCTACTTGATAATAGTGAAGCACAGGTTCAAAATACTATTTTAAGTACATGTTTCGTAATTGTGTTTCTTACACATAGTCTAGGATATAAGGTTATCTACTAGATTTGAACAGGAAAAACAAAAACTGTTGACTTCCATAATATAAAACTTGCTGTGGAGGGCTAGAGGGACTTCTTACTGTTGTGAATAACATTAAAATGATTCTTAAATCAGCCTATTTTGGTTTATTTATTTCCTCTACAGATTTAACTGGGAGTCTGTCTAAACAAAGGCCTCTGAAGGAAAGAATATATGTTTCCTTACTTTGATGCAAATAGTTTTCAATAACTATACTCTGAAATAGGATTTGGTTGCCTTATAATCTAACTTAAAACAGACAAGAAGGCTGTGTATTCCTAAACATAAAAGGATAACCAGGTATGTCTAGGCTGGGGGGCAAGGGGGGTAGGGAGAAGAAATGGGAAGTGACTGCTAATGTGTCTGGGGTTTCTTTATGAGGTTATGAAAATGTCCTAAAACTATATCATGGTGATGGATGCACAATTCTGTGAATACACTAAAAGCCACTGAATGTAAACTTTAGATGGTTGTATCGTATGGTATATGAATCACACCTCAATAAAGCTGTCCAAAAAAAAAAAAAAGTTAACTGAAAATTCTACTCTTGTTGGCTCTAAGTCTCTTTAAACTAGTGATTCTCACCTGGAGGTATTTTTGTCTTCCAGGGGATATCTGGCAATGTCTAGAGACATTTTTGGTTTTCACAACTTGGAAGGTATTACTGGTATTTAGTGGATAGAGGCCAGGGATGCTCTTAAACATCTTACGGTGTACAGGACAGGCCCTCAAAACAAAGAATTATTTGGTCTAAAATGTCAATTGTGCTGAGGTTAAGAAACCCTACTTAAACTGAGCTTCCATAACTCAACTAATGTTCATGGCCGTCATTTATTCATTATAAACAATCAGAACCAAAATCAAATATATGAAAAATTAAAATATGGTACATTTATATGCCTAGAAAAACGATAAACTATATGCATCTCCATTAAAAAAAAAAAAGAAAAAGCAACTACATGACTCTGAATTAAAGCCTTTACAAAGAGAGTAACATACATTTGGGAACAGACTTTGACAGATATATGACTTGGATAGATTCCATAGTACAGTGGTAGTAAAAAGAATAATACCTTGAGTTTGAAATTATGCTTATTCCAGAATACTACTTTACCTATTGAAGAGCTGTCAATTCTGTTTTTCTACAGATGAACTATAACCTGAGAACATTAAGAAATAACTGAGTCTTCTCTGCACTTCTTAAATGAAGGTGAACTATATATTAGCAAATGATTTCCATGACCTACCATGGGTCATGTACAAGTTGTAAACCTATACTGAGTCCCTGAGTAGGTACAACAGACAGTTTAGCAATAACTATAGATTAAACAGAGCTTTGAAGTCAGGCAGATCTGTCTTTGAGTTCTAAATCTCTGTAGTTTCTTCCTTTGAGTGGCAGGAATTAACTGAGATAACGCATGTAATACACTTAGCACAATGTCTGGAGTACAATAAACACTCAATGTTAACGCCAATACATCTGAAATTGCATAACTGGTTAAGTACAAATACTTAATAACAGCTGCTCAGGTTTCCATTAAGTCTCAGATCTTTGCATAAGAACCTTTGCATTGTACAAGTGAGATTTATTCATTTGACAAACATTTCCTCAGTACCTGCTACATGCTTAACACTGCTGGAGAAATAAAGATAAAGTCTGACTTGAAACTCGAACGTGTGGGGAAGACAAGTTTAAACAAATAATTGTAATGTGTGCTACAACAAAAACATACATAAGATGCCTAAGTAGTACAGAGGAAGATGATTTACTGGAAAGGAGAAACAATGAAGGTTTCATGGAGGAGATAAAACCACTGCCAGGTAGAAAGAATAAAGGTAAACAGGAAGGCAATGGGAATGGGTATATTTACGGGCATAACTCTGAGACAGCATATTGCTGGAAGTTACAGTTCAAGGAAACAAGGGGCTAAAGGTAGTGCTGGAGGGATAGATCAGGAAGGGCCTTACTCAATTTCTTAAACAAGTGACTTTCTGGGGTGGGGGTGTGAGGGGTGGATCCTTGTTAAAAAATCATGGCCATCCCTCCCTTCCCCAACCAGAGAATAGCTGTCATATAATAATCACCTACATTTACTGAATTTATTAAATGGCCAGAACACATAATCAACTACTTTATACTTTGTCACCTAATGCCCTCTCTGAAGGCTCTGAGACGTTATGTAAATTTCCCAAGGTTATACAGCTGCTATCAAGTTACAAAGCCAGGATGTGAACCTTGTTCAGCCTGAATCCAGAGCCCTGCACTCTTTTCGAGGTGGCTATGGTATCTCCCTGGGAACCAGGGATATTATTTGGGCTTTGGAGGCAATAGAGAGTTATAAATGGTCTTAAACAGAAAATTAATGGATTCAAGGTCACATTTTAGATACAACATTGCCAAACAATCAATGGAATGGAGTGTGGAAGTTCTATTCATAATTTTCGAATAAGACCTGTAGAAGACCCATCATTATATCCTCCATATTACATTATGGACATGACTTTATCAGTGTTCTAACATGACCTTTACACTGATTAGATAGGAAAGCTGCCTAAACCAGCCCTACACATAAATTTAAGATTTTGCTTTTCATTACCATTTATTGAAAAAAACAAAAAAACTCCACACACAATCAGGTCAAGCTTGGTTTACAACCTGTACATCTCTTAAAATGGGTCAGAAATTCAACAACACCTAAGAGACACTAGGCTGTATTTCAAGAGCAGGTATCTCAGAGGTATACATAAGTAAAACCTGCCAACCAATTGTGATGCTTGAACGTGTCGCTCTTTTGAACCTCCTTGAACTAGGAAGGAAAGGCAACTCCAATCACTTAGGATCTGCTATTGATGAGGCATGGCAGGTGGTAATTAAGCTTTTTCACTCTCATTTTAAGTCCTAAAGTGGTTGCCATTATTCATGAAAAGCAGATGTCGACCATGAAGAGCAGATTTGGGCAACGTTTTAAAAATGAACCCTAAACTTCACTAATGATCTGATACCTGAATTCAAGAAAGTGAAAGGAAGAACTATCCTAGTCTTACAAAATGAATACACTTAGAAGGGACATCTAAGCAGAACTAAGAAGCAAGCAGTGAGAATGCTGATTGTAAGAAAACAAACACTAGTAATCTCCAAAGTTTCTTTACTATATAACCCTACCAGTAAAAATATCTTAACTTCGTAACCCAAAATATTTCTTTAGGGCTTCCCTGGTGGCGCAGTGGTTAAGAATCCGCCTGCCAATGCAGAGGACACGGGTTCAATCCCTGGTCCGGGAAGATCCCACATGCCGCGGAGCAACTAAGGCCATGCGCCACAACTGCTGAGCTCGCGCTCCAGAGCCCGCGAGCCACAACTCCTGAAGCCCGGGAGCCTAGAGCCTGTGCTGTGCAACAGGGGAGGCCACCGCAGTGAGAAGCCCACGCACCGCATCGAAGAGTAGTACCCACTCACCGCAACTAGAGAAAGCCCACGCGCAGCAACAAAGACTCAACACAGCCAAAAAAATTTAAAAAAAAATTTTTTTTAAATATTAATAACTTGAAAAGTCTGCAATTGGAAACCTATGAAGGCTCTGACAAAGGGAAAAGGAGTGCACAACCAAATTTGGGTTTTAGGTAAACTCTGGAATATCAAGTATGTGACAGAAAAGCTAGAGGCAGAGAAGCCAGTTACGAAGCTGTTTTACCTTCCAGATGATGAGGCCCTGAAAAAGAACACTGACAATAGAAAGGAAGAACTCAATAAAAGAAAAATAATTATAATAACAAAAAATGGTTGCTAGCACTTAGTGAAAACTTTTCTGTGCTCTAAGCACTGCGCAAAAGCACTGTACATATATTATTCCACTAAAGTAACACGATTATTGCCATTTTACAGATGAGGACACTAATACCTAGAAAAACACTTAACTGAGATTAAGTGGTAAAACCAAGACTTGAACCAAGGTCTGTCTAATTCCAAGGTTCAGGCACAGAACCACAAACTCTGGCTAAAATCACTGCTAATCCCAGAACTTTGAACTTCATCCTCACCTTGCTCTCTAGTTATCTGACTGGAAACACACTCTCAATTCAGCAACCTCTTCTGGCTTCATCTGCCATCCTTTGCTAATAATCCCTTGCCTCTCTGAACTTCTGCCATATCCAGTGGTAATTCCCCTCAGAAAACAAATTGATTTCGTCTTGTAATACTGCCTCAGAAAACATATTTCTTCTCTCTCTCCAGTCCTTCCCTCTCCACTAGTTCTACATTCCTATTGAACCAATCTCCTTGAAATCAGATTAGCCCCCTCCCATCCAAGTCCATATTATGCAACCTAAAATGTAAATTTGACCATGATATTCCACTTCTTAAGGTCCCCCGAGGGCTCCTCATAGCTTTCAGGATACCTTTTCAATTCTTATCATGACAAGGGGAGAATCTCCATGACCTGGCCCTTGCCACCACAACTAGAGCATATAAACTCTTGGTCTGAACGCATGAAACTATCTGTGGTTCCCTGATCACATCATGACATGACTCTGACCTTTTGCCTGGAATATCCTTTCTCTGCCAGCCTGGCTAATTTCTTGCCATCCTATTTGAGCCATCCTGTATCACCTTAAGAATCCTTCCTCACAAATTCCCTCATTTGATTACACAGTACTGTATCCTCAGGGGACTGGTTCCAGGACCCTCTGTGTTTACCAAAACCTGCTCAACTTCCATAGTCAGCCCTCCATATCCACAGGTTCCGCATCCATGGATTCAACCAACCACCGAAGTGTTTACCTGTCCTTTGTCTATGTTCTGCAGTTGGCTGAATCCACAGATGTGGAACACGCAAATATGGAGGGCAGGGCCAACTATGCACTTTCATGTCCCCACAGAAGACAGTTCCTTCTATTTAAAGCATTATCACACTACATCAAAACTAATCTGATTTCTAACCAACCACCCATATCCCTGCTCCAGTTACATATTTATATACTCTTTAATGCCTTCTTTAGCATTGTGGTCTCTATACCTAGCATAGTATTTAGCAACTAACAGGACCGCAATAAATTTTTACCAAATGAATGAACATAATCAGTCCTAAAAAGCCTTTCTCTACTAGCCCCCAATATAGTGTCCTCTTCCTGTTTTCATCAACCTTATCCGAAGTGTATCCTACACTTGCTAGGTCATATTTTCACCACTCATTCATCCATTTAAATGCTTTCACAGTTTTGCTGTAACATTCCCTAAGCTTTACAACGTAGTACTGTCCTATAGAACTTTCTGCAATAATGAAGAAATTCTGTATCAGCGCTCTCCAATATGGCAGCCGCTAGCCACATGTGGCTGTTAGCTATCGAAATGCAGTCCAACTGAGAAAATAAGTTTTTAATTTTAATTAGTTTTTACCTCAAATAGTCACATGTGGCTTGTGGCTTTCATACTGAACAGCACAGTTCTCGGATCTCATCAAGTTTCAACAACGAACTTTTCTCAACACTCACTCTCCAAGTCATCTTTTCAACGTTTAACACTCTGAGATTCCTCTTAGTTGTTGACATACAACCCTGTCCTCCTCCTATCTCCCTGACTGCTCTCACTTCTCTAGACTCAACACTTCCTTTGTCCCCAGAAGACTGAGTGTAACCCTAAGGCTAGTTGTCACTCTACTGTACTTCAAACTCAAAACTGTCTCCCTCATCAATCTCACATACTGCCATAATTTCAACTACCAGCTCTATGTAGAAGACTTCCAAATCCGGAACGTCAACTCTGATCCCTCTTCTCAGATACAATCTCCAAATACAAACTGGACATCTCCAAAGAAATGTTTTACTATTAACTCAAACTTAAAAATATCAAAATTCAGGTTCATCACTTTGCTTTTCTCACTGTCGTTTCTTTTAACAGTGCAATCATTCTCATGGCCACCTGGGCTCAAACTCTTAAGGATTACCTTTACCTTATTCTTTCCTCTCTACAGTCATGCATCAAAACCTGTCAATTGTTTTCTTAAAGTCTCTTGAGTCACACTTTACACCCAAGTTCTGATTTCCCATCACGGATATCTGAGCTAACTCTATGGTCCCAAAATTGGCTTTCCTGTTTCTTCTATGTCTGCTAGATAATAAAACTAAAATACCACTTCATAAATGAAACTTCCTCTCCTCTATCCCTCTAAAAATTAACACATTCACACACTCCTTCAGTGACTTGTGCCTTGTCTTTGGTCTGACACTCTCAGTCTATAACCAAACTTCTACCAATCTTGCCAACTGCATCTTCTACCATTTCCCTCAAAGTCTCCACTTTGATTACACAGTACTGTATCCACAGGGAACTGGTTCTAACTAAAAGGATCTACCAATTCTTTCTTAAATATGTAAAGCACATTGCAGCTTCCTCTCTTTTGTACCTGTTGTTTCTTTGGCCAATAATGCGTTCCTTCTTACTTCATGCTTTTTGGGGGGCTTCCCCTTCCTTCAAGAATCAGTTCAAGCCTCCTAGGCGTCATAAAGCCTTTCATTTCTATCCTGGCTCTCAGTGGCATCTTCCTGCTTTTAATTTCAATATAACTACCTTTTATCATTCAGTTTGCTTTTACTATATTGTTTCTATGTACTGTCTTCAATTTTAATGAATATTCTGTCTCCTCATAGAAGAGAACCTTTTTTGAAGCCCAGGACTATGTCTTATACCATCTTTATGTTCTAAGAATTTAGCTCTGTGCCTACACTTAGCAGGGACTTAAGGACTAATCACAAAAAAGATATGTAGTTGAGAGGTTACAAGTAATAAGAAAAGAGAAAATCAGCAACCAGGGACACTAACAACTCAATGATAGGAAATAATAGGGGAAAAAAGTAGTCTGACATGACAGCAGAGAATGGGCAAAGGCAATCACGGAATCAGGAAATAGCGTACTGGCTTCCGAAAACAGCAAAATCTTTTAACAATGATCATCAAATGACGGGATTTTTCTGTTTTATAGGCAGTTCACCCAAACAAGCAGTGCTCAAAATAAACAGGTAAAATATAGGGTTTCTGTTTTAATTATCTTTCTTTCCCCCCACAATGGTATTTATTTTAATGAAATCTGATACGTCAAGGCAAGCTAGCTTATGTAGGTTGGTATGAGGATTCCTAAAACATTAGAATGATAGTCTTAATTGCATAGAAGTTTACACCTGATCTGTCCAGCCCTGGAAACACAGAAGTGGCACTCAGTGCTACCAGGGTACAGTATGCCCTGTCAGTTCTTAGGCTCACAGCTTAAAATAGTTGCGCAGTTCAGGGCCAAGGGAGGCTGAGCCAACACTGTTAGGCTGTCACGGATCAGTCTAACCCCATAGATGGCTATTTTAAGATTCATCTCTAAACAGCAAACTGAGCAACCAGGAAAGACTAGCTTTCTGCTTCCAAGTGTACATGAACCAGCCACAGATTTTCTCTAAAACCATAGAGGGAATCATTCTAACCATATAAGAACCATCCTACATCCTCTACCATGCAATCCAGACCCATCTTCAGTTGTGGGGAATTCAGTTCTAGTCACCTCTTTTCAGTTCCAATTAAGATGAGTATGAGCACATCTTTCGGGATGGGGGGGCGGAATTTTTAAAATTATATTGACTTTCTTGAACAGAAATAACATTTGGCATATTTCGGGGGGGGGGGCGGTTAGAACATAGACAAAGAAAAGGTTCTGTTCACTTACATAAATTCACAGATTAATTTAAAATCTTATTTTCAGAAATAAACCTTAGAAGACAGAACTGTTTGTGCATTTGATGGAAGAGACTAACTTAAATAATTTAAAGATGTGTGCAAACAAGGAAATGAATGAACTCCACTGTAAAATTATAATCAAAGCTTAATTCTTAACAAATGATCTCTACATTTCCTCTTAAATAGTTCTAAGAACTCCTAAGTTTAACTATTTTGTCCTTTTAATTTCTTCATCACAATAAAGCACCAAAAGACCATGAATGAACTTACAATACAGCTGTATTAATATTTTATTTCATTAATTACTCACAGCTAAGGTATCTCAAGATTATTTCTACATATGTACATTTAACCATGATACACAGCAATAGCTGGGAAATAAATCATATAAAGTAAAAGAACTAATTAAAAAAAACAGTATATCAAATTCATATCCCTATCCCCTTTGTCACATTAGGGAGTTTAGTTATTATTTTCTATTTCTATTTTGCTGTCCCTTGGGAAAATTCAATGTGCTTTATCAGCTTGGGCAGATGATGATCTATTCATTATCAAGGAAGACTCTTGCCTGCTCACCCTTGATGATTTTGAAAAGGAAAGGAACATGCAAGTGTTCTTATTTCTCAACCTAGTAAATCCTCTATAAACTTACAGAATAGCCTGAAAACAAAATAAAACTACATTTAGTTATATTGCTTAGAAACCCTAACAACTTACTAACTTAAGTTCAAAGGCCACCAGTAGACTTGTATCACATAAAAATTTTAGTTTTAATTAGTAAACAAAGAATTACGAATGATTTTAAAATCCTAAACAACAAAGTGTAAAATTTGGCCAGATTTACAGTATCTGAACTATGGCTGTCCAATGAGTATCTAACATTTCAGTACAAAAAGGAACTACAATGCTAAAACAGAAAACAAACTTAATTGTTTAATGTAACTTTTATTAGCAGTTATAATACACAGACTCAGTATAGAACTAATATGTCATTAAATAAAATCAGAAGACTTTATAGTAATATAAAATATTGAGATTTTCATGCTACCATGGGATTAATAAGATGATCATATCTTATTCAATTAACAAAAAAGGCAAAGCATTCTAAAAGGTGAAATCCAAAGTTTCTGTATGCTTATTATTACTACTGTTAAAATGAATATCAGTCTTTAAAATAACTGACAAGTTTTGAAAAATGACCACATACCATGGAAAATGGAATCAAGTATTTTAAATACAAATTTTTTTTCAATAGAGCTGCATCTCCTGAGTAATATATTTATTAAGCGCCAACTATATGCAAAGCACTGTCTCTGCAGACTGGAGGAAGCCAAGATAATAAGGCTACTATTAGAAGAAGCAGAGCGGACCATTACTCACCTCCCATTTATAGCTGTTCATTTTCAACTACAAAAGCTGAATGCTTTTGTAATAAGAGTGTCTCTGGGCCTCTAGCAGACCAGGTATAAGAGCTGGCAGATGGGAAATCTGGCAGGAAGTGGCCAGATTTATTCTATGATCAAAAAACTTAATTTCTCTTATTTATTTATGATCAAAACACTTAATTTCTCTTATTTAGAAAATTAGAGGATCCCTGGTGAGCAGCTGACATGCAATTCTAGAACAATCCGAAAGGCAGTTAATATATAAAAGATTTTCAAGGGCAGAGATTTAAATCCTCCCTCAATAAGTTATGCCCTATTTAATTACTTACATTATTAAGAATGTATTTCTTTAGTTTAACCTAAATTTCTCCTTCCAATGTAATTATATCACATTTTATTCAGTTTTCTGAGGAAATGGAGAACTATCACTAGCATCTGTGTGGAGGACCAATTTAAAGCCAACTGTCCTTTCTAATCCTAAAGATGCTACCAGAAAACTACTAGAGCTCATCGATGAATCTGGTAAGGTTGCAGGATACAAAATTAATACACAGAAATCTCTTGCATTTCTATACAATAACAATGAAAGATCAGAAAGAGAAATTAAGGAAACAATCCCATCTATCACTGCATCAAAAATAAAATCCTAGGAGTAAACCTACCTAAAGAGGCAAAAGACCTGTACTCTGAAAAATATAAGACACTGATGAAAGAAATCGAAGATGACACAAACAGATAAAGATATACCACGTTCTTGGATTGGGAGAATCAATATTGTCAAAATGACTACACTACCCCAGGCAATCTACAGATTCAATGCAATCCTTAACAAATTACCAATGGCATTTTTCACAGAACTAGAACAAAAAAATTCAGAATCTGTATGGGAACACAAAAGACCCCAAATAGCAAAAGCAATTCTGAGAAAGAAAAACAGAGCTGGAGGAATCACACTTCCTGACTTCAGACTATACTACAAAGCTACAGTAGTCAAGACAGTATGGTATTGGCACAAAAACAGAAATATAGATCAATGGCACAGGATAGAAAGCCCAGAAATAAACCCATGCACCTATGGTCAATTAATCTACGACAAAGGAGGCAAGAATATACAATGGAGAAAAGACGGTCTCTTCAGTAAGTGGTGCTGGGAAAACTGGACGGCTACACATAAAAGAACGAAATTAGAACATTCTCTAACACCATACACAAAAATAAACTCAAAATGGATTACAGACCTAAATGTAAGACTGGATACTATAAAACTCTTACAGGAAAACAAAGGCGGAACACTCTCTGACATAAATTGCAGTAGTATCTTTTTGGATCCACCTCCTAATGAAAATAAAAACAAAAATAAACAAATGGAACCTAATTAAACTTAAAAGCTTTTGCACAGCAAAGGAAACCATAAACAAAATGAAAAGACAACTCACAGAATGGGAGAAAATATTTGCAAAGAAGCAAACAACAGGGGATTAATCTCCAAAATAAACAAACAGCTCATGCCACTCAATACCAAAAACAAGCAAAAGAAAAAACAAAACAAAAACAAACAACCCAATCTAAAAATGGGCAGAAGATCTAAATAGACATTTTTCCAAAGAAGACATACAGATGGCCAAAAAGCACATGAAAAGATGCTCAACATGCTAATTATTAGACAAATGCAAATTAAGACTACAATGAGGTATATCACCTCACACCGGCCAGAATGCCCATCATCAAAAGGTCTACAAACAATAAATGTGGGAGAGTTTGCAGAGAAAAGGGAACCTTCCTACACTGTTGGTGGGAATGTAAATTGGTACAACCATTATGGAGAAGAGTATGGAGGTTCCTTAAAAAGGTAAAAGGAAAAAAAAAAAAAAAAAAAAAAAAGGTAAAAGGAGAATGAGAATTACAATATGATCCAGCAATCCTACTCCTGGGCATATACGTGGAGAAAACCACAATTTGAACAACTACATGCACCCAAATGTTCGCTGCAGCACTATTTACAATAGCCAAAACATGGAAGCAACCAAAATGTCCATCAACAGAGGAATGGATAAAGAAGATGTGGTACATATATACAATGGAATATTACTCAGCCATAAAAAAGAATGAAATTTTGCCATTTGCGGCAAAGTGGATGGACCTAGAGATTATCATCCTAAGTGAAGTAAGTCAGACTAAGAAAAACAAATATCGTAAGATATAACTTAACATGTGGAATCTAAAACAGTGATACAAATGAACTTATTTACAAAACAGAAAGAGACTCACAGACTTCAAAAACAAACTTATGATTACCAAAGGGGAAAGGCTGGGGGAGGGATAAATTAGGAGTATGGGATTAACATATATGTACCACTATATATAAAATAGATAATCAACAAGAACCTACTGTGTAGTACTGGGAACTCTATTCAATATTCTGTAACAACTTATATGGGAAAAAAATCTGAAAAAGAATGGATATATGTATCCTAATCACTTTGCTGTATACCTTAAACTAGCACAACATTGTGTATCAACTATAATATAAAATAAAAATTAAATTTAAGAAAAGCCACCTCCCCTTGCTATTTCTTCAAATATGGAAAAGCCAAACTTGATCCAATATTTATATAAAGACCCAGCAATACAGAACACAGCAGAAAGCTATTTCACCCCACATCTTCTATCATGTACCTCTTAAGATTATGTCTACCAAAAAAATAAAAAACAAACCAAAAAACTCACTGAGAAAACCCACGAAAACTCCTAAGTCATTTTTTTGTCCACTATAATTCACTGATCTCTCAACAACTTCTCCCCATATTATCCCAGTTCACAAAATGATTATTTGGCCCAGTCAAATTTACCATAAAAGTACAAATACTGAAAAATGTTTACAACAAAGTGTCTAGCGTAAAGGCTGCTACAAGTTTCTAAGTTTGAAGATCTAACATCAAAAACAAAAATAAGAGAAAAAAATGAAGAGCTGAGATACAAAAATGGGTGAACTGTGCACATAAAATATCTGGATTCTAGAATTAAAAAGTTTATGAAATAAAGTTTAATAACTGTATCAAATTTTAGTTTTGCTAAATGAAAAATGGGAACAATTATTTAGCAACCAAAATACTGCCACTTGGGACAGGAGAAAACAAAATTAACTTTAAGGTCTTACTCCTTTGAGAAAGAGAAGAAGCAAGAAAAATTTGCCTACAATTTTCTTTCTAATAAAGATGCTTATGACACTTGCATGTCTATTTAAGCCTCAGGGAGTTGGACCTGGGTTATCCTGACTTTGCCAATAACTAAAGATGTGATTTGGGTAAACTACATATCCACTTTGGGGTTTTTCACTTATAAACAAACTTTAGTTTTTTCACTTGTAAACAAAAAGAGCTGAACCAAAGATAGTGTGTAAAGGTAGCTTACAGATGAGAATTTCTGTCATCTTCCAATATGGTTAAAAAAATTTTTTATATACATGAACATACGTATATATTCACCTGCACACAAACATACATATCTCAATACCATTCTGAATCTCTATTTTAGTTAATTCTGAAGAAAACTTTATTAAGTACTATTTCTTTGTAATAAGACTCTTTGCCATAAAAATTAGAAAATCAATCAGCAGTCCACTATTTTAAAATACAATGTATTAACAGAAAATCTGAGGTATAGTAAGATGAGAAGATTGCCAATGAAAAGATAGTTTGTTATTCAGTTACCAAGAGGAGGGTAAGAGTTACCATGCCCCAGCGGGCCACACCTGGAGGCACCAGGGTGGATCAGGAGGCAGAAGGCCGGAGAGGAATTGTGGACAGGAGCCTTTATTGTGGTTTCCACAAAAAGGAAAAGGCACGAGGCAGGAGGAACAGAGGCAGGGGAAACAGGCTTAGGATTGGCCAGTGTGAATAATTTCAAAGGGCTCTGGAGCAATGAGGGCTGTCCTTTGTTGTCTGGTACCTGGCCCTGTGATTAGAGCAGGTAGATAGTGGCCTGAAGTATGAGGGCCATAAAGGATGTGGTTGGGGGTGGGCTCTGGAGTGGTTTGTATTTGAAAAGTACACTCAAGGTGGAGTTGTTTACTATCTCTAGGAACTTGTTAACCCTGGAAAGGGCAGTCCCTCCAGGGTCAGTGAGGCCCCAGATGTCAAAGCATCAGAAAACAGAAAATAAAACCCATAGTTAACGCACCCAATTAAGCTAAGTAACAGAGAAGTCTCACTTCTTTCTACTGGATATTTATTGAACGCTTAATACATTACCAGAATGGCACCGTATGTTGCAACAAAATGAACACGCGATAGAAAATGAGACTGCAAAATACTAAACACAAACACATATTAATTTAGAAGAAAAGAGTAAGGGTAAATTTATAATAATAATAGTTTACATCCATTTAGTGCTTTGCTATTTACAAAACATTTTCACATGCTACTCCATTTAATCCTCAGAAAAACCCAGTTTAGTAGGCATTTTGTTATCCTCATTTTACAGGTGATTACAACTAAGGCTCAAGAACACTAAAGGCCATCCCCACATCATAGATAGTACCTGGCAGACCAGGGAACTGAGGGCAGGTCTTGATTCCTCTCCATCTCTATTTCACCAGCACCACAATGTCTCCTTCATTTTTAGTTAAGCCTACAGTATTATTATGCAGAAACAAATAGCTATTCCTAACCAATGAGAACTGAGTGCTCGATTGCCTTTACTATAACAACTGGGCTAACACATTGAAAAGCATGTAGGATTCTTAATAACATAAATAAATAAATAAATAAATCCTTTACTAGGGATGCTTTTAAGGGATATTTGAAGGCACAATTTTCTTTATGTGTTTTTTAAACTTCTGTATAACAGTTGAGTGCTAGACCTCACATAACCTTTTTAAGACATGATTCCCAAAACAACTCTTTTCTCAGTAATCATGGAGAATTAAATATATACTTTTAAAAGTGTTTCTATAAATTAAAATTAACTTTACCAAATGAAATCCAAGCAAGTATTACATTAAAAATTGCTTTTGAAACTCATTTGTTTAAAAAAATCCTGTTTTATCATTACTTAATTTTTTAAAAATCCCTCATAGAAGTCCCTCTACAAACTCATCTTGACATCAGCACAATCCAGCATTTAAAGAAGTACTTTCTTCCCAAGGTAGCAGCTGGAATCTATATTAAACTCCCCTTTGCCAGTAGTTGTGAGGCTGAAAATGGAGTTCTCCCTGCTTTAATACCCCAAGCAGAAAATTCTGAAGTTTAAACAGATGAAAATATAACTGCTCTTATATGAGACCTCTTTGGACTACAAATCAGCTGTCATATTCTTCACCTTCTAGAATAAGAAGTAAGACAGTTTCTCCTTTGAAACTGAGATACAGAGATCCACCTAACTCTTCTACTTCTAAATTTGTAGATTTTACACTACCATCCATGGGGCAGGCTGACTAGAAATCTAAGTCATGAGGTGCTAAGGTAATAAAATGGTTAGGTGGATTGAGATGGTTACTGTAAAGTTGGAAAGCAGGAAGGCAGCAAAGACAACAGTAAAATCTCTGCTCTGAAGATCAGGAACTAGCTTTTGGAAAGGTTAGAAGGTAATACTGCATAAGAGAGTTCTCTGGCTACTGCGGCAGTATTTGTTCTCACAGGGCTATCGATGCTTCTTGTTGGCTAGAGAAGCTCAGGCCTAGGCAAGCATACTCCCTGGCTTAAAGGGCAGCTGGTCTCTGACCAGGGACCTTCAACACCTATATCCACCGGCAAGGGCATTCTGAGTAGTCAGATGAGGTCCCAGATGGCGATCTGAATGCCCAAGTGTTTAGGGCCCTGGTTCTTATCTTTGCTGTTGCTGATGGCTGGGCACACGTCTAGTTTAAAAGGATGGCGGCAAATCATTTTCTAAAAAAATTCTGCAAATCCTTAGTAACGACTCAAATCTAGATGAATGACCTTCTTTAAAGGGCAACAGCATTAGATTCAATACCAAATTTGGCTTCAAAGATTTGCCAAAACAAAAACAAAACCTGACATTTTTGAAATACTGACATATCTCTTTCACAGTTTTACTCCAAAAAGTAACCGAATCGATTTAAACACTAAAAATATTGTTAAATGATATTTTTCCTGAGTTTTCCTCTTGGCTCAAATAGGCTTGAAATAAAATGTAAGCGCAATTTGGTTTCTACACATTTGTGCTTAAAATTATAGAATTTTTAACACTAAACAAAATTACCTCAAATATTTCATTTTACAAAATACACACAAACACAAATATTTCATTGTAACAAAAGGAAAAAAACCAAGACCTCCATTCCCAAAGGTAACACAACTATTTAATGGAAGAGATAACATGTTACCAGCACAGAGCTCTTTTCTTAAATATGTCAGTTACCTCTGCTCAACACAAACTGCTCATGCAATGAAACATGTTTGCCTTCCAGTTTGCAAATTATACATAGTTATCATTGCCAGCTCAGATAGCTGCCAAAGAATCCTTTAAAAAGCACTGAGAGCTGTCTGAATACTTTGATTTCAACAATCAAGTTTTCTCTGTGACTTGGGGTGAGGGTATAGTGTGAGGAGGTGTGCTAACTTTTTAGGATTACCCCAAAATAGGTTGGTATTCTTAATTATAGGGTAGGGTTAGGAGAACAAGGATGGTGATGAATAGATCCACAGATGTAGAATATAATCCCCTTAAGTTTTTACTCAATATGTTTATAATGAGTAAATGTATATATGTAAATGTGTACACATACACAAACTTACAGAGAGACAAAATGAACTCAATCACATCTTTTGAAAATACAGACTAAATTTACTCCGTCCTCATATACTATAAATTTACTCTGGTGTATCAATCTCTTAGAAAATGTAAATTGGTCTTTAACTCTCTTTGGTATTTTGTTACTTTAGAATTGAGGGGGGAAAAAAGAAACCTTTAAAAACTTTTCATGGAAGCAACTTCCTTGGCCCCAAGGACTTATGATAAAACAGCAAAAATAATTTTGAGTCTAGGTGGAACCTGGGTTCCTTCCCCAACATTCCCATGTGTTAATTCTTAACACTGGGCAAATTAACTTTTCTGGGCCTTGATTTTTCTCATCTACTAAAAATAGCAATAACCTAAGACTGATATAAAACAAAACTCACATAGAACAAAGTATAGGACCCATGAGTAGAGAAGAAATATCTACTCTACAATGTATGGTATACATTGTATGGTATATAGTGGCAGATACTCAAATATTGATGTATCTTGTTTCTTATTTATCCAGTAAACAACAATAATAAAGTTATAGCACCATCCCTGTCAAATGAATAAAGTTATAGCACCATCCCTGTCAAATGAGTTAATGCTACATAAAAATGACATGCAGGATTATCTGAAGAACACAAATTCTATACATATAATTTTTATGATCTTTGGATTTTCTTTAAGTCATGTCTTGGTGATATTTCCTTAAGATAGTAGAAAGCTTATATCTATACTGACATGTCACATCCTGATCAAGAAGCAAATCATGAAAATACAGGCCTCAGGAAGTATATATTTTTTGGTATACTTGATAATTTTATTCATTTTATATTAATATAATTAAATATCAGTGTGTATAAATTAATATAACACAGACATTAATTATCAATATATGATGATTATATTTAATAATATTGCTTAATACAAATTAACATATTAAAAACTAATATTAACAGTTTACAAATATTAATGAAAACGAAATATAAGACTCCTCTGTGCCTTACATTCTTAGAATCTGTTTTTCAAAATTCATTCAAAATTGGTTTATGGTACACATATATTTAGTAAAGGAAACATTCTTATTAGCCTCAAATTCCCTATCAACACAGGATACCACAAAGTAATAAAACCTTTTTTTATTCTAATTCTCTCTGTGGCACATATGCCCTGTGCCCCAAAGGGCGATAAAGAGTCGAGTGCTCACCTAAAGAACTTATTGAACATACTACAACAATTACAGTAAGGTAACTTAAAATCATATTGCTTAGCTGTAAAGATAGTCCTGTTCACCTAGACCAGACTTATAAAATATTTTCACTTACTAGCTGCCTAACTTACTGGCTGTATGCCCTTGGCCAAGATACTTAACCTCTGACAGCCTTGGTTTCCTGTTCGACAAACTGAGGTCAGCATCACTACCTTCTTCATAGGACTGCCAAAATTAACTGAGTTAACATATATATAATGCTTAAGCACAATGTATGACACATAAGACACAATGAATTGTTTCCACAACTGGTCACAGGAAACACACTGCAGTACATAGGGAGTATACGGTGAAAGACCGTAAGTGCTAATGGTGCCAGGGTTCTAGAGACAGGATGTGTTTGGATTAGGTGGCCTTGAGCAAATTATTTACCACTCTAGGCCTCAGTTTTTGCACCTGACAGTACTTAACTTTATAGGGTGTTCTAAAGAGTAAATGAGTTAATATACCAAGTGGTGCTTACAGTATCTGGCATACTATAAACATGCAGTAAATGTGAGCTTAAATATAAAACAAACATTAAGGGTTAAAGCACACTTGCTTCTTGTTTCATTCATGAAAGAAAACAGAACGACTTCTTTCCCTATTAGAACATTATGGAAGTGGGAGTTCAGCCCCATGTTATTCAGCCTCATAAGGAACATATCAAGCCTCAAAATACAGATGCTGGGTACCTATTTGCTGACTGAATTTATGGATGCAGTCTGCTAGCAGGGAGTCCATGAAATGGATGAAAGTCTATCAAGAGGTTACTAAAACTATTACCTGCCCTATCATTAAAATCAATTTAAGGGGCTTCCCTGGTGGCGCAGTGGTTGAGAATCTGCCTGCCAATACAGGGCACACGGGTTCGAGCCCCGGTCTGGGAAGATCCCACATGCCGCGGAGCAACTGGGCCCGTGAGCCACGATTGCTGAGCCTGCGCGTCTGGAGCCCGTGCTCCACAACAAAAGAGGCCGCGACGGTGAGAGGCCTGCGCACCGCAATGAAGAGTGGCCCCCGCTTGCCACAACTAGAGAAAGCCCTCGCACAGAAACGACCCAACACAGCCAAAAATAAATAAATTAATTAATTAAAAAAAAAAATCAATTTAAGTACTGACATCCTACCAATGAGGACAAAAGGTGAGAGAAATCCTAGAAATAAAAATACTGTGTGCTTTAACTTTATAAAACTAAAAAATAATCAATCTGATTATTTATGAAACAATCAAATTACTCCTTCAACAAGCATATTATCATAGTCTGTCCTATTTATGACAAATATCTGTCAAATGTCAGTATCTCAAATTGTTTCGTATGTAGATTTAAATATATGGGAAATTGCGTAGGATTTACAAACCACTTTAAGTGTAATTATTTACTCTACATAAATCCAGTTAGTACTCGTCATCATATGCATCTAGTGTCTTCCTCTTCCCTCTTCTCCCTCAAGTCCCTGGCCTAGACACCCTCAACTACAGCAAGGACTTTCCACCCTCTCCCACAACCCCACACCAGGCACAGGTACCCACTTACCACAGCACAGATCACTATCTGGTTCCTATACTTCTGTGCAAAAAGCAGCTCCGCTTCTGTGAACAAAAAGCTGTGGTGACTTGACTCATTATTACAGAACTGCACTAAACCCTCTATGACTGGCCACGTTATGAGGCACCTACATGATAACTTCTGAGGGACAGAAACAACCTGGAGACTTTAAACACCTTTGATTTCTCCTCAAAACTTCCCCCACTGCTAAGATTCTCACAGCAACTGTCTCTCAAAACGTATGAAGCAATCAGATGTGTAAGTTCCTGTTATTTAATTTTACTACTCACTTTTCCTTTTATAATCATCAACTCTCATTTCTTTTCAAGTATTTGTCTTGAATCTATCCCAAGGATCTACCCATCCCATTCTCCTATGCAATCAACATTCTCCACCTGTGGGCCTTCCGCTAGTTCAGCATCAGGATTATTTATATTGAGCAATGTTCACTGATGTGTGAAATAGAAAAAAACATACACATAAGACACAGCTCCTGCCTATAGGAGGTTTACAATTCAAGTTTAATGTATACTAATATTCCTTGATCTAAGCCTGAATTTTGCATTGTTTATAGAAGACTCCTTAACTGAATTTCTGACATGTAAAATCCAACATAACATGAAATAGCCCTCCTCATCCCAACCTTGCAAACTTTTTAGTCATCCTTTTAAGGCCCAGCTCAGTTATCACCCTCTCCATGAAAATATCCACAGAACTCTACAAGCAGAACGAGTTTTTCCTTCCTTTGGGCTTCTATAACACCTCATTCACAGCCTTTATAAATCAAATGCCACGTTGTACTTTAATTGATTATATAGTCATTGTATTCCATTAAGTCTAAGATGCAAGTGACCATAAGAAAGAAAAAATATTCTGCTAATTAAACTATGACATGCCTTTGCTTATAAGGTGGATTTCAATTTCCAAGATGTTAAAATGTTAAAAAAAAAAAAAAAGTATGTTTTAGAAGCAAAGAGATATGGTTATGTCTCCGCAACAGGTAATATATTCTGTGAGAGAGGCAAATTTAAATTTGTCTCACTTCATCTTCAGTTTCTCAATGCCTATTACCATACTTGATACAGAGGAAAGGAACCAGCAAACCTGATGTTTTTACCTAATTCCTTAATACTTATTTCATGTCACCATTCTGTGTACTAAAGAGAGGTTCAACAACCTGTCGTTTGTATTAAGCAACTTCACTGCCATAGCCTTTCTCAAGACCACTATGAATTAGTGGCTAAATTATTCCAACAACATCCTTTCCACTGGGCTCCTGATTTCTAACTTCTCCACACTTTTATCTATAGAGAAACGCTCTAACAATATCATTTGCAAAACTTTCCATTCAATCTCTTCCATCCACTAGATTCATGTCTTTCAAACTTATTATTATTTTGGCAGAATCTCTTCTTCAAACAAAATGTAAGCACACAGTCCAATAAACACACAACTTCTCTGGCTGAAGCAGGGGTGGCAGGCTGTCCACTGGGCATGCCCTGAGCTACTCTGTAAGACCACTATGCCTCTACGGAGCACACAGATGAGAGAACACAACTCTGTGTGTTAACTATAAGCTTCCACACGAAGGCTCTACCCTTTTCATTCCAGGTTCAACTGCTTGGCTCAAGACATCCTCTCTCTTCACCTCTCTACCCTCAAAGTTTCAAATACCCACTTCCCAAACCAATCTTCACCTCAGAAAGCCCTCCCTGTTTACTGCAAACCACTGATCTCACTTGTCTTTGAGCTCTCCTAGTCATTTCCCATAGCTCAAAACCCAGCACTTAAGTATAAACTCTCATATGCAACTGCAGCAAGCCATATAATTGATTCATGTATGTAAGTCTTATCTCCCCAACGTAAGTATCCTTTTTAGACAGGTGAGTACTTTCAGAGCTTACACAGACAGTACGCAGCAGACATTTATGTCTTGCTATACTGAAACACACTGCTTCTTTTCCACCTGTACATACACCCCTCCCCATATCCTTAGCTGCACTTCACCAAAGCTTTCTGATATTCCTTTTATACAGATCTCTCTTCTACTTCTGATCTTTAACTCAAGCTAATACCCATATCGAAAACTACTCATTCTCCCACTTTACTACTTCACATTCTTCTAGTGGGCGAGAGTCGCCATGTAGAGATTTTTACCAGGTTACCAACTTCCATATATAGTTTTCTTTACAATATCCAAAGCCTTTTTATACATATCATCTCATCTGATCTTTGCAGCTCTATGAGGTAAAAAGGGAAGGAATTAATAGCACTATTTTACAAATGAAAAAAGGATTGAAGCTCCAATTATAATATGTTTGCCCAGGATGGAATAGCTAATGGAGAGCAGTACTCTAACAAAAATATAAGAGTTCTAATTCCTAATCCTGTTGTATTATATATTTTAAAACGTTATTTTCCCCTGCTGCCTCAACATCCCCATAAGCAGGCTGTAAGCACCCGGCCCAGGCAACCAGGTGCACCAGTGTGATAAGGGTTGCTTCTGCCACGAGGTTCCCTTCCTACCTTCCCCTGACTGTGACCAAGCAGCATTTAAACACACCAATGAAATCCCCTCACACACTGATCCCTCAATAAAGGCACCTGCCCATGGATTCTTGCTCTCTCTGCTCCCCACCTGCTAGGTTGAGCCAGATCCCTTGGCATCACCTCCCATGTGTGCACCTCCCCTCTCAGTGCACACTGTCTCTCTAGGACCTGTGTGTATAATAAACTTTTTTTCCTGGGCCTCTCCTGTGTCTCCTCTCCTGGTTGCACCTGACTGATGATCACCTAAAAGAACACAAAATACCTGTGATCTAGGAAGCCTCTCAGAGTACATACATCTGCAGTAATAATAAACCTACTACTTGAACTACACCGCTGATCAAGCCCAGATAGTCCCTACTCCTAACTTTATTACCATACCTAAGGCAAAAAGAACTTCATATCGGAATTATTACTTTTTCTATTCAAAAGGGTCTTGGGCCTCAAATTTTTTTTAAAAGAGCCTATGTGCTAGATATTCTGAGTCAAAAAGAAAGACCTACTTGATTTGTTTACTCCACAGGATAAATCAACAAATTTGAAGCTCTGAGCGCTTCCCAGAGTTTGAACTCCATCAGGATACTGGATTTTCCAACTGCTCTTTAAGCCTACTGAAGAAAAAGTAATCACATTGTTCATACTAAAGTGTCATTATCAGAAATATGACTATGGTTAAAGAGCTACTGAGATAAAATATCCTAACTACAAATTCAATGTTGGGCACTTTAGTGTATTTTTATAATACTAATGCTTTGGTAGTCACCTAACAGAAGTGCAAATGACATAGAAAAATAGCATCTAAGAGCACAATCAGTAAGTCTAACAAATAACGAAGAACAGAAATCTATTAATTTATGAATTAAAGTATTGCATTTATTTCTTAATAGAATTTATTTCAATTATACTGCCTTTGTAATAAGAAAAACGGTAAATGTGACCCTCAAATCTCCCCTCCACCCCCACCAAACCCCTACTTAGTCAATCATGTAAGTTTAACAAGACTTACAAGGAACTCTCACCACATGCTGGATGGAAGTACCCAGAATAGAACTACATACTCAAATATTCATAGAATCCTAAATTTTAGAATTAGAAGACTCACAGATTATCTAATCAAACCTTCTATACAACACAGGAAATTCTATATTTTAGTGTCTCTGATAGATGGACACCCAGCATCTAACAACAGGAAGATCACTACTTCATGAAACAAACCATTCCATTACCGCACAGCATTAGCTCATGTGTGTGTACATATACTTACTGTATTGGTTTCCCAGGGCCAAAACATAACAGAACTTTATTAAAAAACAAAAACAACAAAAAATAGCTCTTCACATATCCAAAGAAGCTGTCACACTTTCTCTTATTTTCTTTTAATAACAACCCCCCTCTCTCTGATTATTGCTAGTGTGAAATGTTTTCCCCACGTTTCATCCTGGGAAGCCTTCTTGATATGCTCGCCAGTTTGTCACTGTCCCATTTAAAATGTGCCACACCCAGTATTGTACACAGTATTGCAGAAATGGTCTGACAAGCATAAAGTACAGGAGCTTTACTCTACTCTTACTTCATATTAAGCCAATAAATCCCAAATCATCTTCACATGTCCTGCTGCCAAACCATGTTTTCCATCTTGTAGGTGAACAATCCTGCCCCCCACCCCTCAACTTTAAATAGAGGATCTTACCTGTTATATTTATGTTGCTAATTCTGGCCCAGCATTCTGGTCTATTAAGATCACTGGGCATCTCAATTCTATGCCCTATCATAATTATTAGCAACATCTCCCGGCTTTGTCTCATCTTTGAATTCAGTAAATAGGTCATCCTTCAGTATAAAATTTGAAAAAAATGTTCAACAGGACTGTATCAAGGATAGAACCCTATGCCATAATACCAGAGACCTCTACTGAGGTAGACAATCAACATTTTTCATATAATAGAGCAACCAGGTATGAGCCTTTAAAGAAATCATGACTATCAAGGCTGAAATCAAGATACATTGTACTGACGTTACTTTGTATACTCATCTGGAAACTCTAAAGAAAGAATTTAAGAACCTCATTCCTTAGTGAACCCATACTGGTTCCCAATGATCCCTGAATTCTTTTAAATGCTCAGAGGCCAACTACTCCATAATTCATTCAAGGACTTTGCTAAGGACGGTTATCAAGCTCATTTGTCTGTAGTGTGGCATGTTTTCAAAAAGTGAGGTGCTTATTCATACTCAATTCTTCCATGCTGCATAATTTTTAAGTTACTGATATGGCCTGAAATGAAACCTGAAAGTTCCTTCTGACTTTAGGATAGCATTCGTCTAGATCATCCTGACTTCCAAAGAGCAACTAAACGTCCCCTACCTCCTCACTTACCTTGAATAAATATCTCAGAGTGAGTTACAGCTCTAGTCATTTCAGCTGGAACTGCATTTTCCTCGCTGGGTAACAGAAGCAGAGTGGAGGAGTTCTGCCTTTTCTTGATATTACACCATTTTGCTCAAACAATGAGCATCTCTTTCTTTGATTTAAAGCCTTGTAAGTTGTTTGAAAGAATTTTAAAAGCCTGACTTTATTATGAGCTTCTGTTTAACTGACATTATTCTTAAAACATCATGTTGCCTTTTGTTTTCATCCTTAATCCTATGCCCCTCCTCCTATCTTCCACATCCACTATTTTGAAATCTGAGTTTAACATGGGGGTCTCCATGAAGCCACACTAGTTCCTTTCACTACTTTCTATCATAATTGTCTGTCAGTGCCACATTGTCAGGGCTAGTAGAAACCTTAACTGCATAGTCAGCATTTCAATTTTCAAAACTGCTTACCCTTTAAGGGATTCAAGTATACATCAGATACAAAAGGGTGAAAAATAGCCTGTATCTGTAGACTTATCCTTCTACCTTATGTCTTGTGAACACCTTGGAATCAGAGATGACTTTACACCATGGCTCTACCACTTACTGGAGAGCAAATTTTTTCTTTTTTTAAAAAAAAATTTTATTAGAGTATAGCTGATTTACAATGTTGTGTTAGTTTCAGGTGTACAACAAGGTGAATCAGTTATACATATACATATATCCACTCTTTTTTAGATTCTTTACCCATATAGGCCATTACAGAATATTGAGTAGAGTTCCCTGTGCTATAGAGTAGGTCCTTATTAGTTATCTATTTTATACATAGTAGTGTGTATATGTCAATCCTAATCTCCCAATTTATTCTGCCCCGCTTCCCTTTACCCCCTGGTAACCATAAGTTTGTTTTCTACATCTGCAACTCTATTTCTGTTTTGTAGATAAGTTCGTTTGTACCCTTTTTTTAGATTCCACATATAAGCAAAGCTCAGTGAGGCTATGTGTAAAACAGGCACAGTAATCCCAAGGATACTGTAGGATATACTGAGATAGTATAAATACCTGGCCCAGCACATAACACATTCTAGGAAAACAATAAATGTTTGTTTTCTTCCTCGAATCTCATTTGAAAAAATCCATTTCTAACTACTGTTTGGGAAAAGATGCAGTATCTCAACAGCCCTAGAACTTGCTTACCTACATACAGAATTTACTAATCTCTTCAAGTTCTGAATTTGCTCTTTCAAAAAGGACAAAATTATACCACTGAGATTTCACCATTAAATTCAATAACAAGGAGGCAGACAGAATTGTGTTTTCCACCAATATTATATTCAATATATTAACGCTGAATATCCAGGAATAACAGACACAGTCTATCTGGGAGAAGACAACTCAAGCTGGATACTCTCCCTCTCTGATCCCTAAACCTCAGCTACAGTTATTCATTACCTAGCAAAAGATTTGGATAACAAAGGCAGAAATACAGGAGAAAGACAACTGGAGCAGAAGCCAGGATTCTAGTCCTCACTTTGCCACAAAGTACAAGTCGTTCAACCTTTCTGGGCTTCAGTTTCTTTAGTTCTAAACTACCACTAAGGGATGAGGGAGGGGGAAGGATGCTCATGTAACTTAACTAAGTTACCTTAGTTAACTACAATTTCAGTAAGTCTTTATCTCACCACACACACTTATATAAGTAATAGGTTTCCTTTGCCACAGTTTGCTCATTCACTAGGTAACAAAATGACAAGCATAAGAACATACAATCTTATCTCATACCTAGATCAGAAGGGTACAGGACAGCCCACATATACATAGGCATATGGTCTGGTATCAGGCCAGGTTCCCCCTTTTACTGTCAATCCATACTATGTCATCCCCAAGTACCTAATGTAGCACTGCAGAACCTCTGACCCATATTTCTCCTTTCACTTATAACAGTAAAAACACAAAATTCCTTTATAGACTTTAGCAGCAATAACAAAAGGCTACAACTGGTGAGCAATAATCTCAAAGATCCTTTCAAACTAAAATTCTCTCATTTTGTAAATCTGTGTTATTTGTGCAAGATCTATGTAGAGCAAATTTTCCCTATCTTCCTTCTTGATCAAGCTTCCTTTCTTCCTCTTCAACTTGCTTTTATGCCTGCTCCAATATTTCTTAAGTATTACTTGTTATATATTCCTTGATTTAGATTTGAAAAGCAGATGATTAACACTCTGTTTTCCTTCACTCTCTTATCCTGAAATCCCTCCCAAAGATGTCCTTTTAAAAAATTAATGTGGCTCTACAATGAGTACTTTATCTTCCAAGAAAAAACTTAAAACTACGCAACAATATTGTTATGTCATCATCAACAAATCTTAAAGATCATGCTGTACATTTTCTAATGGGTAAAACCAACTTGGTAGTTCAGAACCCAAATCTTGTACAGGGCACAAGATATAAGTTCCTTATGATGAATTCCAATCTATAACAAAGAGCAGTAGAAGATTTTACAGGAAGAAAATTACAGGAGTAAACGTGACTTCTCTGAAAAAAGAAATAACCAAACACAGGAGACATATGCATATGTATACACACAAATAGACGTGTATATGTTTATATATGTACATACACATATGCGTATATATGTGTATAACATACATGTACATGTTATTTTAAGATGCCTACTAGAGAAATCCAAATTAATACAACATATGGCAAAGGAAAACCATATTTGTATTAAACTTCTAGTCAATTTTCTACTTTTAGTAGCTCTGGAAAAAAGTTTGGTGCAAGAGGTTGATTGTACTGGATTAAATTAGGTTTTTAAATTAAATATAAATGTCAACTACTTCCTTTGGTCTCCATTTTCACCAATAATGAAGAACTGGCTCTCCCATTCCTGGTTCTGTTAATCCCCAAAGAAGGAAAGGAAGGTAAGAGAGAAAGTTCTTGAAGAACCAGCAACATCTTCTCAAGTCTGAACTACCTTTATGTAAGAATTTGCACAGGAATGTTAATTTCCACTAAAACTGACAAAGAAATATCCATCCATCAAGCAAGAACATGATCTATTACCATATGTGATTAGGGCCAAAAATAAACCAAACTGCTGGCCAATGCAAGTTAAAATTTAGAAACCAATGGTCCCTACATATTCGAAATCCTTTAACTAAAGAGAAATAACTCCTAAAGTTCATTTTAACTACGGCACTTTGGCTACCAGAATACATCGTGAAAACAGGTAACGTTCTTTTTGAGGAAAACATCATCCCCTCTCCTCACTTAGTTAAAACAAAGGATGTTCTTAAGCCAGCAGCATGATTAGTTATTACCTTTGCTCTTAACTTAAAATAGGATTTCTGCTTTTTCTTCAAACTCCGAATCCCAAAAAGGAAACAAACAATATGTAGCAGGAGTACACGTATTCAGTTCCTACTACAATTCTAACTAACTAAATGCTAGATGCTCAGCCTGGAACACAGGATTTCGAGCTGAGACCAAACCACAGAAACACATTATGCTGAATACATTCTCAAGGAAAGAGGTTCCCCGGAGGATGTCATTAACATTCTTATTTCATAAAATCAAGTATGAAGCGTCCCAGCTTCAAAAACTGGTTTCATTTGATTTACCTTGTATGATTTTTTTTTCCTTTTTCTGTCCATATCATCCAGAACCTTTCCTATACTTCCTGAAATAATATGAGGATGGATGGTGGAGAACTCTTAGCCCCTTGTTCTTGAGCTAGCCATTACATTCTGTCAAAGCTGATAATTTTTTCAAGCCCTGGTAATAGTTGTTATGAATATTTAGAGCAAAAATTTTCCCATAACTCAAACAATACCATTCTCCTAGAGGGGAACCAGGAAATAATCAATAAGTACTAAAAAGTGAATGGGGACACAAAGTAAAAAATCTCAACTTCCAGGGCTCATTTATAAAAGGGATATAGGCACTTGTTGCTCGCTCTCTCCCTTTCAGAGATGGTAAAGTACCTGGTGTACCACTCTCAATGTCTTAAAAGCTCAAAACCAAAAGAAATTAATGAAAACAGAGTTAATTCCTTAGCTTCATTAAAACCACTCCAGGGTGCTGCTCCCAATTCCAAATTGCTATCTTCTCCATCACCATTTATACCTTAATCCAGCAAACATTTGTCAAACACCTATTATGCCAGGAAGTAAAGTAAGATCTGCAAACAACCAGACCCAGATTAACTGCACAGAGTTGTTGAAATCGGGGTACATTTCTGGTCTTTGTAACATGGCTATCTTCTTAAACGATAGAGCATATGTATTAGAACATCAACAAAATTTAAAATCTTTGGTTTCAGGAGAAAAAACCAACTACATAAAGTTCGAATTTCCTCATACACATAAGGGCCCCCCCAAACCACATAAACTCTTTAAATAAAAAAATTATCCCTGAAAATGCAGGACTAAACACACCTATTGGGAGTGCTCAACACATAGCTAGTCAATATATATTTGTGCAATAAAAACTATAAATGGTACTTGCCAGAGAAACCCACCCTCTGAGGCACTTACGAACTAGGCTCAAAATCCATCACTTCCGAATTTTGCCGTATAGTTCATTGCGGACGACTTGATCCTTGGTTCTCAAACTTAAATGAGATTTACAATCACCTGGACAGTTTGTTTGAAAGGCAGATTCCTTGACCACACCCCCCAAAAACTACAGTTCCAGCAAATAGATCCTGCATTTACCATAATGTATCATTCAAGTGAATCTGAGGCGGTCAGAAGATCATACTCTCAGTTACACCGGCTTACCCTCACAACAGGCAAAGGAAAAACTCTGGGTCATAATTGATGTCAATTAAAGAACAGAAAAACTATTTCTAACCTAAATTATAAATTATTCAATTCTCTTCATAATTCACTAACTAATGCTTAAAAGGCAAGATGAAATATAAATGAAATAAATTTTGCTTTGACAATACAAATTGTCATTCAACCCACCCAAAACAGACATTTTTCTGAAATACTTAATTTATTGTCAGTGTTTAGAAAAAGAGTAGAAACAAAGCAAGGTAAAGACTGTACTCCACAGAAACACACATACAATTGTGCTGTAATAGTCTTAGGGGAAAACGTACCACACTCAAAACGCTCTTTGACTATGCTACTGTGCTGTCAATACAAGAGCCACTATCCATGTGTGGCTATTTAAATTAAAATGAAAGAAAATCAAGTAAAATTAAAAATTCAGTTCCTCTGTTGCATTAGTCACAATTTAAGTGCTCAATAACCACACGTGGCTAGTGGCTAACATACGGGATAGAACAAATATAGATCATTTCCATCATCACAGAAAATTCTGTTGGATACCTCTGGTTTAGAATCAACGGGTATCTAAATAAAACAAGTTACCTCTGTTCTTCTTAATCAGAGAGCTCTATTTGACAACTTCCAAATTTTAAATATATACATCTACTTTAGGTAGTAACTGTAAAACAAGAACCCTAGCATAATTTATCTGAAAGTTGTTTCAAGAAAGGTCATTCAAAAGTGATATGCTTATTCATTTCAGATTATCAAAACAGAAATAATTTAACTAAAGAGGTCTTAAAGTATCAAAGACAACCAAAACCACAACTAGGTTTTCATAATCAAATGAAAAGTATTTAATTACTAGAAAACAAAAGGCATTAGATGAAAAAAGACTGGTCCAAAATGATTAAAATACTTAATAAGACTGGTTTTCCAAATACTTCAGAAGTATCTATTTACATGCATTAACAAATAACTGCTTTATAACTGATTTTAAAACGACCTTACTACAACAAATTCAAACTATTGACAGTTTACTGTCTGTTTTTAATTGCCTTCCACCAACTTCACACTAAAAACACCTATAAATAACATAACCATCACAGATTTTACTTAAATATAATTTTATAAGTGAAGGACTATTCACTCAAATCCTGGTTTTAGCAGAAAAGTAGACATAAAAGTTAATGAAACAATTTGCAACTCAAAATTATCTCTCTCAACTGCATCAATATCTAGTTTAAAACAACACCGTGTAATAAAACGCAAAAGCACGGGCAACAAGATGCGGAAGCATGAGGAGTAACATACAGTAGCATTAAAACTGTAACAGACTCATAACTGTATTATTTCAGCTTTAAACCTACTTTCCCTTAAAGAAAATATAAACATCATTTTGACTAGGGTTCTTTCAGAAAAGTTCAAGTGTACACAAATTTGGTCTCTGAATTACAAAAAATTATGATTCTAATCAGAACGTTTTGCTCCGCAGAAGAATAATCTTATAAAACTCTCCAACGAATTTAACACATAAAACCTAATGCTGAATAGTATAAATGTGAATGGGTCACAGTGATGATTACAGAGTCACGGTACTGAGTGTAATACTCTCGGGTATTTTAGTTTCCTTATGATTATCTGTTTACCTCAGAGGTTTACATCAAATCTGAGTTAGCAAGGAAAAACAATAACCAACCGTTAACATCCAGAGAGAAAAGACTGCAGTTGACTTACCTGCAACACTGGTGATTGTAACTGGAACTCCTTGCACTTGAACGCCCGCAGCACCCAGGTTGGCAACACTCACTGTCTGAAGATTAGGCACTGATGCAAGCTGGGCAGTATTCAAAGTTATTGGGGCGCCAGCAACAGCCACGGGAGCAATCTGAGCAAGAGTTGTGCCACCGCTTGAAGACACTGGGGTGATGGTTAATTGTTGGGATAACCCAGCATTCTGAACTTGCAAATTTGAAAGACTCTGAATATTCTGAACCTGCACAGTTTGCCAGCTGATTTGCCCTGAAGGTGTTAAAGTTGGAGCCCTGATAAGCACCTGAGTCGGATTTACTGCTTGAAGTTGAACATTCTGCAAAGGCTGCTGCTGGATGGTCTGAATCGTCTGCCCGGACTGGAGTTGAAATGACTGTGGTGGAATAGCCTGAATTATCTGTTGCTGAGGCTGTTGAATCTGGATCTGTTGCAAGATAGGCTGGCCTACAATTTGCACCTGCTGAAGAGAATTTGATTGATCCTGTGTATTCTGTATTCCATTAGACTGAAGCTGACTGGAGCTCTGGGCTTCAGACTCAGTAGCAGCAGGTGTTTGAGAATCTTCGATGGTGCGTTCAGAACTACTGGCTGATGTGCTTGCATACTGGCCCGTATCTGCTGAGCTCACTAACGTGTCACTGCTGCTCAGAGATGTTGATGCAGTGGTTGTGCAGGCAGTGGAGGAGGAGGGCGATTCTGGCATAGTACTGGCAGCAGCAGTGGTGGTGGGTGTGGGAACTAACTGACTCCCATTGGAAGTCCCGCCATCAGTAGTAGGAGCAGACTGGCCGACCTGCCCAGTCCCTCCTCCAGCGGCCACACTGTTTATCACTGGCAAAGCTAAAGTCACTCCTCCAATGTTAATTGGTAGGGTTGTTACAACTTGAGCCTGAGTACCAGGAAGGGTCTGTAATTGCAGTGGTATTGAGACACCAGGTCTAATTTGGACTGGAACTGTCTGATTTGCCAGGTTTTGAGCAAGAATATTCCCAGAAGCTGTCCTGTTAGCAGCTGTGAGTATAGCTTGATTATTACCTGCGGAAATGAGCTGAATTTGACCCTGCAAATCCTGTAGAGATGAACTACTAGTTGGATTGATTTGAATTTGCTGGCCTTCCACTGTTTGAAGTTGTGGAATCACTTGGTACTGTACACTACCACTTGGATTTTGTACTTGTATGACTTGAAACTGACCAGGGGAGGAAGAATTACCTGATTTAGTTTTTGTGGGAGATGCACTCCCGTTATTACTGCTGGAAGAACTAGATGAACTAGAAGCTGGTTGAGAAACGTTATTTTCTTTTGAAGCGGGAGGAGTGGAGGCAACAAGTTGCCAAGCGTTTCCAGCAAGTTGTGTTGTTACCAGTTCTAGCTGTTGTGGTTGATTTTGAAGTTGCACCAATCCTTGGCTTGGGTCTATAATGATTTGTTGTTGTCCAGTTGCTTGATTTTCACCAGGAGTCCCTATTTTGCTGCAAGTAGCTGCCAGTAAAGCCAGAGGAGAGGGCTGAGAGTCCTACCCAAAATGGGATGGTAAAGGAAAGGGGGGAAAAAAAAAGTGGGCGGATTTAGTGAAGGCCAGTAGCTGGGAGGGGTTTATTTATTTATTTATTTATTTATTTTGACAGCTCTACATTTCAGAACTTACTCAGGAAGTGGCAAAAATCAAAATAAATATTAACAAAACCAATACGATATAGGAATAAGGAAGCAGATCCCACACTATAAAGTTTAAATAAAAGGACATTTCTAACAAACTTTCTTGAAGTGTTATTTTCCTAAACTCAAAATGCCCTTGGGAGAATACACACCTTTTTCTTACAGTCTGAGTTCGTTCCTGGTGGAATTTTAAACAGCGATATCCCAAACATGTGAAATCTTTATGAATTTACAATTTAACTTCCTCACTCTCAGAAAGATGCTTTGAGTGGATAAAACATTTTTATTCTGTTCTTCACTTCTGGGCATTTAAAGGGCATAACTCCCCTTTCCCCTTATGTTTCGTGATGAATTTTTTTTTTTTTATATGTTTGCTTTTACCTGGGAGCCTGAGGTTTTGGGTTTTTTATTGTTATTCTCTGGCTCAGAGGTTTTCCCTCCTTCTGTAGCCATCGCCGCCGCTGCCGCCGCCGCCGCCGCCTCCTCCTCCTCCTCCTTCTTCTGATCTGCAACAAACACCCCCATACACGACAACAGGTTATTAGGATTATTATTATTCGCCTTCCCCCTCTCCTCTCCTCCCCCTTCCCCCGAACATTAATCTCCATAAACCCGCGATCCACGCACACCGGCAAGGGGTGGGGGAGAAGGAGGGAAGGGAGGAGGGGGATATCACAAAACGTGGTTTGAAACCCGACCCATCGGCTCCAGAGCAACACCCAGAAGGTTGTTCTCTCTCAGACATTAAGACAAAACACAACCCTCCTTCCCTCCCCCTGATTCCCTCCCTCCCTCTCCTCCTCCCCTTAAAGCATCTCAGCGGCCCCGGGGGAGGGGGGAGAACCGAGCAGGGTCTGGGGAGGGAGGGAGGGAGGGAGGCGGTGAAGGAGACCGAGGGGGGTGGAGAATACGTACCGCTCATCCCGCATTAACAGGACAAACCCTCAGACGGAGACACAGGGATAGAGGTGGGTGGGGGTGGGGGCGAGGCGGGAGGAGAGGCCGGTCCCGCCCGCCCGCGGTGGCTCGGAGGAGGCTGTAGCTGGCACAGGCTCTGCCTCTTTTTCCGCGAATGGCCGCCGCTGGGCTGTGGCGTAGCAGCTCCTCTCTCCGCCCGAGCCCTGCTGACTCGCCCTTGATTGACAGCGGCGGCGCGCCGCGCGGGCGGCGGCGCGGGCCGGGGGCGGGGCCAGGGCGGCGCGAGCCCGGCCGACTCCCCACCCCCCTCGGCCTCTCTCTGCCGGAGCCGCCGACTCTCCACCCCTTCCCCCAGCGGATTGGCCGCCGACCTGCCGGGGGCCGGGGCGCTGGGGCCGCCTTCTCTCCACCCCCTTTCTCAGGGTTATTCTTTCAGCAGCTTTTCTTTTCCTCCCGTGGCTACTCCGGCGCTCTTTCTCTCGGCGTTCTAGTTCAGGCGCGCTGCCGGTAGGCCCTCCATACAGCCTAACTTGTTGTCTCAGGATATCCCGCCCCCTACTCATTTCCCAGCGCCCTCCCCTCAAAAGCCGGCTCCAGCATCCCTTGGAATTGCCACGAAAAAAAAAAGCAGGGCTCTCGTTCAAGGGAAGCGAGAGGAGCGGACGAGGCAGCGTCCGAGCCACCGGCGACTCGGCGAACCCGGTGAACTGCCCGCTGCCCCCGCGCAGGGAGCATGGCTTTCCTGAGGCGCATCCGGACCCGGGCGCCCTTTTTCCCTGGTTCGGTCCCCATTGGTTGAGCGCCTAGGTGACGCGCGCTGAGTGGTGGGAGAAAGAGGGCGGGGCGCTGCCGCAAAGGCTGTCGGCCCTTGTAGTTTGCTGTGGCCGCAGCGGCCCCTCCAAGGCACCGCCTTCCCTCCCGCCCCCGACCGAGGCCTGGCAGCCGAACGGAAAGCTGCCCGAGGGGGCGGTGGCGGCAGGGCGTGGCCGGGGCCGAGTGGGAGTTGAACTGAGCGAGGGGGAGGGGGAATGGGTGTTGTTTGCCTGGGCCTATCCGCCGCGCAGAGCTGCCCAAACCACCTCTACCACCGCCTCCTCTGCTCCAAGCCGCTCCCCGCGGGGCGAGCTCACACCCGGAGCGCTCGGCGATTGAGCGGGTGGCGGCGTGGGGAGGCGGGGTTTGCTGTCCTCCGGGTTTGAATGAACCCGGCTTCTTGGAGCGGCGCCTTCGCCTTTCCTTTCTTTGCTCACCTCCCTCCCTCAGGCCCCGTGTTTCAGATCCGAGGCCTGCTTTCCCTCAGAGAAAGATCTTCCATTTTATTTTTTGTCTCTGGCTGGCTGCTGGAGCAGAGCAATGACCCGCCCTGTAAGGTTGCGTTGGGTTTTGCCGAATAGCCCGCGTGCTTGTCGGACTTCTCACTCTATGAGTCTCATAAGATTCTCGAGTGGAAGAAAAGCGCAGCTCCATTTGGGCCAGCCCTGATCACGGTTCAGCATAAGCTTCTGGGCAGGTGGAATTCACATCTGGCTGCACAAAGCACTTGAACAATCTCCTGACCCAGCTTTCCTCCAAAGTCCTGAAGTCAGGATGATGCCATGCAATGTAATAATCGCCTGATTAAACGTACCAAAGGTGGAAGTGAATTGCTAATGGAAACACTGGCCTTGGGGACTAGGCGCCCTTACACACCGAGGCTCACAGCCATCCGCTCCCTTTTTACATGGGCTCCACACACAGCCTTGAGCGTTTTTCTCTCATGCCGGAGGCCTTACATGCTGCAAGGGTGAGGAGGTCCCAGGTGCTGCATTTGACTGGCATTTCCTTTGCTTGTTAAAGTAACTGCAATATTGGCTGATGACAAAGCCAGCAGTGCAGCAAGACAAAGCAATTCGAATAAAGAATTAAATAGTATTGTCTACCCCTTAAAAAATGAGCCTAAGATCCGTAATAACCTGCTTTTTCCCCATCATATACAATATAGAAAGCTCAAAAGAGCTTCTTGCATTTACAGATATACTGTCTATCCTCCAGTCCTTTCCTCCCCCCCCCCCCCAGTTCACTATGATGAATGAAGGAAGACATTTTGCAGTCTTATGAATTGGGGCATTCCTTGTAGTTTTTCTTATCTTACAAAACCTGCCTCAGAGGGGCAATGTCACTGGCTCTGAACATGGGTTAAAAAAAGAACGTGTATCCATTCAGTGTGGATCTAAAAAGTGTCCTAAATATTCTGCACCCTATAGATAAGTGGTAATACTGGTAATTCGTGAAACATAGTGTAGGGGAGGAAAAATCATTTTTCCTCTACCCTTTTGAGTTTTTAGCTGAGATGCCCCTCCCCCCAGTAAATCAAAGATTAACAAGAGAAAAAACCATGTTATTAACATGTATGCCTCAAGTATACATGTGAGATATCCACTGTAAAATGAATAACTCCTTAAGGTGTCTTAGAATTCGGACTTAAATATCATCTTAGGGAAAGGGGAGAGGTAATGTAGCCTTCTTAGGGGAGAAAAAATAATTTTTAGGAAGGATGAATGGGCCCATAGTGAAATAGTTTGTGACAAAGTTGTCTGGGTGTGATATAGACTTTAAGTCCCTGTGTTAAGAGTCAGTCTATCCTGGTTGATGAAACCTGGGGCAGGTGACCTAAATTAATCACTTCTCAGGCACCATCATTTTATGTATTTAACAGAAGGTTTAGCTAGATAAGATAGTTCCAAAATTACAGTCATTCTTACCCCACCTTCCTAAGTTAAGCTATATACCATCTATACTATGATTTACTTAATGTTTTTCTTTAAACCAATTTACCTTATTTCTAACATAATTAATTTAAGAAGTTGATATCACCATGGAAGTAGAAAGCCAGTATCATTTGCCGTAGAGGTAAGTGTAAATATAAATTCAACAAAATTCTCAGCCTCAAGTCTTCGAGGGTGGTTTCTTCCCAGAGGATTCCTTCCTACATGCATATTGGCCATAGAACAGTGGCTTTCAAACTCTTTTAATCATAACCCACAGGAATAAATATAGTTTATATCATTACCTGATACATACACACACACACACACACACACACACACACACAAACACACACACAGGAAATGAGCATTTTTATTCAAACTATTTAACAACAACATTGAGCACTGACAGATCAAACTCTGCCTCGATGCTTTAACAGTATCCTAGAGGCCGCCAGCATTGCCCTGGTAGATGCTGAGGAGAGCTCCAGAGGGTGAGGAAACAATGTTGGGTGTAGGGAGGGGACTTGGACACTAGTTATTTGTTCAGCGGTAACAGCTTTTAGAGACATATCAATATGTATTAGATGAATATCAACGAATTATGTTAACTGAAACAAAGCTTCAAGAAAAAATCGTCTTCCTACTCTTCCCTCTCTCCTCCCTTTAAAAAAGAAAAAAACTGTAGGAGCAACCCAAAATTTGGGATTTTTTTTTCTCCCTCCCACCTTTGTGTACCAGAAAGTTCTTATTTCTAATTACACTGTAGAACAAGTCTAGAATCTAGGTAGATTTCCTGTGCATTGCTCTGCATACCTAAATTAACTCCCAATCTACATTTGGAAGAATGCTGCTGGAATTTTTCACAGTTTTCTTCCAGATATAAGCTATCTCCTGGTCCCCACTTTCCTGGACCTGGCATTTTTCAATTGACCATTCATTCATTCAGTCAACAAGTCTTGAAAGCTCAGGTAATCATACTGAAACCACAATGCCCCCCCGGCCCCCCACTCCCCTGCACCAGTGCAAGCCCTTAGCCCTTTGAGGGCAAAAGGCCAGGGCTTTTAATCCCCCACAATGCTAAGGATACACTTAGTAAGACTTTACTAAATATGTTTATGAATGAATGTAATAGAAGCAGTTCCAGAGAATACTTAATAGTACAGGAGAAGAAACTAGGCCCAGACATAACAGGTGACTTGAATGGAAAAAGGGACCAATTTTGAGTGTCTCCATCAGCAAGCTACTTGTTGAAATAATTGTGAAACGGCTTCATTTTGGCTTTAGGAAGCAGAAAACAGAAGTTCTGGAGAAGCCACAAAACAGAGAAAGATCAAAGTTTAACATCCACCTCTGCTCCAAAGTGTATTAACTGAGAGTATAGCCAACCAGGAATTAGATACAAGCTCAGTGAACATATTTCATTTAGGACAGTAGCTTCATTTGTATGTCTAGGAGACCATGCATAATCCCTATCATAATAAAACCCTGGTAGTTTACTAAATTATACTAAAAAAAATAAATTCCTTAAATACCAACAATAACTGTTTTCAAAAACCAGAGAAAGTTTTAGAAATTTAATTGTAATATAATTGGGACCCAGATATAAGGCATTATATATTGAAATAGGTAAAACAGGTGACTGTACATGTGTAGGCCTTTTAAGAGTTACAAATAATGTTTGTAACCAACACTGTCAAGTAGTAAAGATAGACTGTCAGATTGCTTATATTTCTCCAGCAAGAGTTGATAGCATTACTGTTCCTCATATTCACGTAGGTCTTTCATGGATTGTTCATGTACTTCAGAAGATTTATTGATAATTCACAATTTTTAAATGAATAAAGTTTATGATTTTAACCCAGTAACATTTATTGTTAATTCATAGAACATAATTAATAGCTATTGGCAGTTAATGGGACATAGTATAAACACCTATTCAACATTTAAATCAATTTATGTAAGTAAAGGAATATTATGAGGCTCATTGTTGCCACAGAACAAAAGATATTTTGTCAGTGTAGAAGTTGAGACATAGATAAATTAATTTTCTTAAGACTATGGTAAAATTAGTGATTAAATATCTTTAAATATAGAGCACAAATGCCTGGTGTGTTTGCAGTTGTAACTTTCCAAAGCATGCCGATTCCATATGCTCAATTTATTATGTTTTTTGTTAGTAAAGGAATCTCACATTGGATTTTTGTTTAAAGAGTATAGGCACTGGAATCCAACACTTGGATTTAAATTTTCATCTGCTAATACAAGTGCAGCCTTGTACAAGTGACTTTATCCCCTCTGAATCTCATTCCTTCATCTATAAAATGGCAAAGATGATAATATTACCATCTCATTCCTTGTCAAGAATCAAATGAGATTAAAAGTTCTTAGGATAGCGGGGAGACCTTCAAGATTGCAGAGGGGTAAGACGTGGAGATCACCTTCCTCCCCACAAATACATCAGAAGTACATCTACATGTGGAACAACTCCTACAGAACACCTACTGAACGCTGGCAGAAGACCTCAGACTTCCCAAAAGGCAAAAAACTCCCCACGTACATGGGGCAAAAGAAAAAAGAAAAAACAGAGACAAAAGAATAGGAACGGGACCTGCACCTCGGGGAGGGAGCTGTGAAGGAGGAAAAGTTTCCACACACTAGGAAGCCCCTTCACTGGTGGAGACAGGGGGGTGGTGGGGGAGGAAGCTTCAGAGCCACAGAGGAGAGCACAGCAACATGGGGTGCAGAGGGCAAAGCAGAGAGATGCCCGCACAGAGGATCACTGCCGACCAGCACTCACCAGCCTGAGAGACTTGTCTGCTCATCTGCCGGGGCAGGTGGGGGCTGGGAGCTGAGGTTCGGGCTTCGGAGGTTAGATCCCAAGGAGAGGACTGGGGTTGGCTGTGTGAACACAGCCTGAAGGGGGCTAGTGTGCCACAGTTACCAAGAGGGAGTCTGGGAAATGGTCTGGACCTGCCTAAGAGGCAAGAGACCATTGTTTCAGGGTGCGTGAGGAGAGGGGATTCAGAGCACCACCTAAACGAGCTCCAGAGACGGGCATGAGCTGCGGCCATCAGCGCGGACACCAGAGACAGGAATGAAACTCTAAGGCTGCTGCTGCAGCCACCAAGAAGCCTGTGGGCAAGCACAGGTCACTCTCCACAACTCCCCTCCTGGGAGCCTGTGCAGCCCGCCACTGCCAGGGTCCTGTGATCCAGGGACAACTTCCCCGGGAAAACACATGGCGCGCCTCACACTGGTGCAATGTCATGCCGGCCTCTGCCACCACAGGCTCACCCCGCATTCCATACCCTTCCCTGCCTCAGGCCTGAGTGAGCCAGAACCCCCGAATCAGCTGCTCCTTTAACCCCGTCCTGTCTGGGCAGGAACAGACGCCCTCAGGTGACCTAAATGCAGAGGCGGGGCCAAATCCAAAGCTGAACCCCAGGAGCTGTGCGAACAAAGAAGAGAAAGGGAAATCTCTCCCAGCAGCCTCAGGAACAGCAGATTAAATCTCCACCATCAACTTGATGTAGCCTGCATCTATAGAATACCTGAATAGACAATGAATCATCCCAAAATTGAGGCGGTGGACTTGGGAAGCAACTGTAGACTTGGGGTTTGCTGTATGCGACTGCCTGGTTTCTGGTTTTATGTTTATCTTAGTTTGGTAATTAGAGTTTATTATCATTGGGAGATTTGTTTATTGATTTGGTTGATCTCTCTTTTTTTTATATATAGATATATATATATTTTTTTTTTCCTTTTTCTCTTTTTGTGACTGCGTATGTGTATGCTTCTTTGTGTGATTTTGTCTGTATAGCTTTGCTTTTACCATTTGTCCTAGGGTTCTGTCTGTGTTTTGTTTTTTTTTTTTTTAGTATAGTTTTTAGCGCTTCTTATCATTGGTGGATTTGTTTTTTGGTCTAGTTGCTCTCCTCTTTCTTGCTTTTTTCTTTTTTTTTTATTACTTTTTAATTTTTAAAATGTTTAATAATTTTTTAAATTTTTATTTAATAATTTTATTTCTTTTTATTTTCTTTCTTTCTTTCCTTCCTTCCTTCCTTCCTTCCTCCCTCCCTCCCTCCGTCCATCCCTCTCTCTCTCTCTCTTTCTTTCTTTCTTTCTTTCTTTTTCCTCCCTTTTCTTCTGACCCGTGTGGCTAACAGGGTCTTGGTGCTCTGGCTGGGTGTCAGACCTGTGCCTCTGAGGTGGGAGAGCCGAGTTCAGGACACTGGTCCACCAGAGACCTCCCAGCTCCACCTAATATTAAATGGCAAAAGCTCTCTCAGATATCTCCATCTTAACACTAAGACCCAGCTCCACTCAACAACCAGCAAGCTACACTGCTGGACACCCTATGACAACCAAATAGCAAGACAGGAACACAACCCCACCTATTAGCAGAGAGGCTGCGTAAAATCATAATAAGATTGTAGACACCCAAAAACACACCACAGCACGTGGTCCTGCCCACCAGAAAGACAAGATCCAGCCTCATCCACCAGAACACAGGCACTAGTCCCCTCCACCAGGAAGCCTACACAAACCACTGAACCAAACTTAGACACTGGGGACAGACACCAAAAACAACAGGAACTATGAACCTGCAGCCTGCGAAAAGGAGACCCCAAACACAGTAAGTTAAGCAAAATAAGACGACAGAGAAGCACACAACAGATGAAGGAGCAAGGTAAAAACCCACCAGACCAAACAAATGAAGAGGAAATAGGCAGTCTACCTGAAAAAGAATTCAGAGTAATGATGGTAAAGATAATCCAAAATCTTGGAAATAAAATGGAGAAAATACAAGAAACGTTGAACAAGGACCTAGAAGAACTAAAGAGCAAACAAACAGTGATGAACAACACAATAAATGAAATTAAAAATTCTCTAGAAGGGATCAATAGCAGAATAACTGAGGCAGAAGAACGGATAAGTGACCTGGAAGATAAAATAGTGGAAATAACTACTGCAGAGCAGAATAAAGAAAAAAGAATGAAAAGAATTGAGGACAGTCTCAGAAACCTCTGGGACAACATTAAACACACCAACATTCGAATTATAGGGGTCCCAGAAGAAGAAGAGAAAAAGAAAGGTACAGAAAATATTTGAAGAGAATATAGTTGAAAACTTCCCTGATATGGGAAAGGAAATAGTCAATCAAGTCCAGGAAGTATAGAGAGTCCCATACAGGATAAATCCAAGGAGAAACACGCCAAGACACATATTAATCAAACTATCAAAAATACAAAGAAAAAATATTAAAAGCAGCAAGGGAAAAACAAGAAATAACATACAAGGGAATCCCCATAAGGTTAAAAGCTGATATTTCAGCAGAAGTACTGCAAGCCACAAGGGAGTGGCAGGACATACTTAAAGTGAGGAAAGGGAAAAACCTACATCCAGGATTACTCTACGCAGCAAGGATCTCATTCAGATTTGATGGAGAAATTAAAACCTTTACAGACAAGAAAAAGCTAAGAGAATTCAGCACCACCAAACCAGCTTTACAACAAATGCTAAAGGAACTTCTCTAGGCAGGAAACACAAGAGAAGGAAAAGACCTACAATAACAAACCCAAAACAATTAAGAAAATGGTAATAGGAACATACATATCGATAATTACCTTAAATGTTAATGGATTAAATGCTCCCACCAAAAGACACAGACTGGCTGAAAGGGTACAAAAACAAGACCTGTAATATATGCTGTCTACAAGAGACCCACTTCAGACCTAGTGACACATACAGACTGAAAGTGAGGGGATGGAAAAAGATATTCCATGCAAATGGAAATGAAAAGAAAGCTGGAGTAGCAATTCTCATATCAGAAAAAACAGACTTTAAAATAAAGACTATTACAAGAGACAAAGAAGGACACTACATAATGATCAAGGGATCAACCCAAGAAGAAGATATAACAATTTTAAATATTTATGCACCCAACATAGGAGCACCTCAATACATAAGGCAAATGCTAAGAGCCATAAAAGGGGAAATCGACAGTAACACAATCATAGTAGGGGACTTGAAGACCCCACTTTCACCAATGGACAGATCATCCAAAATGAAAATAAATAAGGAAACACAAGCTTTAAGTGGTCCATTACACAAGATGGATTTAATTGATATTTATAGGACATTCCACCCAAAAACAACAGAATACACTTTCTTCTCAGGTGCTCATGGAACATTCTCCAGGATAGATCATAACTTGCGTCACATTTCAAGCCTTGGTAAATTTAAGAAATTTGAAATCATATCAAGTATCTTTTCCAACCACAACACTATGAGACTAGATATCAATTACAGGAAAAAATCTGTAAAAAATACAAACACATGGAAGCTAAACAATACACCACTTAATAACCAAGAGATCACTGAAGAAATCAAAGAGGAAATCAAAAAATACCTAGAAACAAATGACAATGAAAATACGACAACCCAAAACCTATGGGATGCAGCAAAAGCAGTTCCAAGAGGGAAGTTTATAGCAATACAATCCTACCTCAAGAAACAAGAAACATCTCAAATAAACAACCTAACTTTATACCTAAAGCAATTAGAGAAAGAAAAACAAAAAACCCCAAAGTTTGCAGAAGGAAAGAAACCATAAAGATCAGATCAAAAATAACTGAAAAAGAAATGAAGGAAATGATAGCAAAGATCAATAAAACTAAAACTGGTTCTTTGAGAAGATAAACAAAATTGATAAACCATTAGCCAGACTCATCAAGAAAAAGAGGGAGAAGACTCAAATCAATAGAATTAGAAATGAAAAAGGAGAAGTAACAACTGACACTGCAGAAATACAACGGATCATGAAAGATTACTACAAGGAACTTTATGCCAATAAAATGGACAACCTGGAAGAAATGGACAAATTCTTAGAAGAGCACAACCTTCTGAGACTGAACCAGGAATAAATAGAAGATATAAACAGACCAATCACAAGCACTGAAATTGAGACTGTGATTTAAAATCTTCCAACAAACAGAAGCCCAGGACCAGATGGCTTCACAGGTGAATTCTATCAAACATTTAGAGAAGAGCTAACACCCATCCTTCTCAAACTCTTCCAAAAAATTACAGAGGAAGGAACACTCCCAAACTCTTTCTGTGAGGCCACCATCACCCTGATACAAAAACCAGACAAAGTTGTCACAAAGAAAGAAAACTACAGGCCAATATCACTGATGAACATAAATGCAAAAATCCTTAACAAAATACTAGCAAACAGAATCCAACAGCACATTAAAAGGATCATACACCATGATCAAGTGGGGTTAATCCCAGGAATGCAAGGATTCTTCAATATTCGCAAATCAATCAATGTGATAAACCATATTAACAAATTGAAGGAGAAAAACCATATGATCATCTCAATAGATGCAGAAAAAGCTTTCAACAAAATTTAACACCCATTTATGATAAAAACCCTCCAGAAAGTAGGCATAGAGGGAACTTTCCTCAACATAATAAAGGCCATATATGACAAACCCACAGCCAACATCATTTTCAATGGTGAAACACTGAAACCATTTCCTCTAAAATCAGGAACAAGACAAGGTTTTCCACTCTCACCACTATTATTCAACATAGTTTTGGAAGTTTTAGCCACAGCAATCAGAGAAGAAAAGAAATAAAAGGAATCTAAATCAGAAAGGAAGAAGTAAAGCTGTCACTGTTTGCAGATGACAGGATACTATAAATAGAGAATCCTAAAGATGCTATCTGAAAACTACTAGAGCTAATCAATGAATTTGGTAAAGTAGCAGGATACAAAATTAATGCACAGAAATCTCTAGCATTCCTACACACTAATGATGAAAAATCTGAAAGAGAAATTAAGGAAACACTCCCATTTACCATCGCAACAAAAAGAATAAAATACCTAGGAATTAACCTACATAAGGAGACAAAAGGCCTGTATGCAGAAAATTATAAGACACTGGTAAAAGAAATTAGAGATGATACAAATAGATGGAGAGATATACCATGTTCTTGGATTGGAAGAATCAACATTGTGAAAATGACTCTACTACCCAAAGCAATCTACAGATTCAATGCAATCCCTATCAAACTACCAATGGCATTTTTCACAGAACTAGAACAAAAGATTTCCCAATTTGTATAGAAACACAAAAGACCCCAAATAGCCAAAGCAGTCTTTAGAAAGAAAAACGGAGCTGGAGGAAACACTCTCCCTGACTTCAGACTATACTACAAAGCTACAGTAATCAAGACAGTATGGTACTGGCACAAAAACAGAAATATAGATCAATGGAACAGGATAGAAAGCCCAGAGATAAACCCATGCACATATGATCACCTTATTTTGATAAAGGAGGCAAGATTATATAATGGAGAAAACACAGCCTCTTCAATAAGTGGTGCTGGGAAAACTGGACAGCTACATGTAAAAGAATGAAATTAGAACACTCCCTAACACCATACACAAAAATAAACTCAAAATGGATTAAAGACCTAAATGTAAGTCCAGACACTATAAAACTCTTAGAGGAAAACATAGGCAGAACACTCTATGACATAAATCACAGCAAGATCCTTTTTGACCCACCTCCTAGAGAAATGAAAATAAAAACAAAAATAAACACATGGGACCTATTGAAACTTAAAAGCTTTTGCATAGCTAAGGAAACCATAAACAAGACGAAAAGACAACCCTCAGAATGGGAGAAGATATTTACAAATGAAGCAACTGACTAAGGATTCATCTCTAAAATTTACAAGCAGCTCATGCAGCTCAATATCAAAAAAACAAACAACCCCATCCAAAAACGGGCAGAAGACCTAAATAGACATTTCTTCAAAGAAGATATACAGATCACCAACAAACACATGAAAGGATGCTCAACATCATTAATCATTAGAGAAATGCAAATCAAAACTACAATGAGGTATCATCTCACACCGGTCAGAATGGCCATCATCAAAAAATCTACAAACAATAAATGCTGGAGAGGGTGTGGAGAAAAGGGAACTCTCTTGCACTGTTGGTGGGAATGTAAATTGATACAGCCACTATGGAGAACAGTATGGAGGTTCCTCAAAAAACTAAAAATAGAAGTACCATAGGACCCAGCAATCCCACTACTGGGCATATACCCTAAGAAAACCATAATTCAAAAAGTGTCATGTACCACAATGTTCACTGCAGCTCTATTTACAGTAGCCAGGACATGGAAGCAACCTAAGTGTCCATCGACAGATGAATGGATAAAGAAGATGTGGCACATAGATACAATGGAATATTACTCAGCCATAAAAAGAAACGAAATTGAGTTATTTGTAGTGAGGTGGATGGACCTAGAGTCTCATACAGAGTGAAGTAAGTCAGAAAGAGAAAAACAGATACTGTATGCTAACACATATATATGGAATATAAAAAAAAACAAAAAGGTTCTGAAGAACCTAGGGTGAGGACAGGAATAAAGATGCAGACGTAGAGAATGGACTTGAGGACACAGGGAGGGGGAAGGGTATGCTGGGACAAAGTGAGAGATTGGCATGGACATATATACACTACCAAATGTAAAATAGATAGCTAGTGGGAAGCAGCCACATAGCACAGGGAGATCAGCTCAGGGCTTTGTGATCAGCTAGAGGGGTGGGATAGGGAGGGTGGGAGGGAGATGCAAGAGGGAGGAGATATGGGGATATATGTATATGTATAGCTTATTCACTTTGTTATACAGCAGAAACTAACACACCACTGTAACGCAATTATAGTGCAATAAGAATTTTAAAAGAAAAAAGTTCTTAGGATAGTGTCTGGCATGTGGTAAACTCTCATCAAATGCCACCTATGATTTTTATCATTATTATTAATATTATTGCTAAGATACATTAGTTGCAACAAGCCAAACCAGAGGTATATAAATAACTAAAAATTCTGTTTTAACCTACCTCTATTCCAAACATTAAATTTACTACTAATAACTGATTGGCAAATACTTTCTCACTTTTATCTGGCTTACACAAATTTATAATGTGTTTTATAATTTGTTAATGTAAAATTTGGTACACACACGCACACATACTTGAACATACAGATGTATTTATGCAAAGTTGCTTTTTTTAACCGTAACATATAATGGCCATATCTCCAGGTCAAAAAATATAAATCAAAATCACTATTTTTGTAGAATTTACTACTCTATGGTATGGATATATTTTATTCATAAAATTATCCCTATTAATAGTCACTCAAGTTTGTATTGTTTTCACCCTACCATAAATAATTTGCAATAAACTTACTTGTACTGCTACTTGCAAATATATTCTTTTATGTTAGCATTTTTATTTTAGTGGAAGGATTTCCAACAGTGGGATTACTGACACTAAGTGCACGCATATTTAAAATTTTAATACATACAGTAAGATTACTGTACAAAAAAGTAATTTTATTTCACATATTTCCCTGGTAAGTATGAGTCCTCATTTCCCTATAATTTCACCAGCACTGATTATTCCTGACCTTGTAAATTATTGCAGATCTGATGGGTGAAGAGTGTATTTATCTGACTGCTAGCTTGAGCCTCTTTGCATTTGCTTAGTGGCATGTGATTTTTACTGCAGCAAATTGCTCACTCCTACCCTTGCCTCTAATTTCCTGTAGTATTATTTGCCTTTCTCTTATCAATCAAGGAGCTCAATGTATATGATAATATTAAGCCTTTGTTTGTCATTTGTATGGCTAAAATATTTTTTCCAATCTATTCTCTTTGGTATTTTTCCATGTATTCTGTATAATATACCCTGAACCCTATTTCATAAAGATAATATCAACCTAAATGAATGCTTTTCAGAGTTCATTAAAATATCATTATATACAGGAATAAGGTACCTTTTGTACTGTCGAGGTAGAATTGTTTTCTCCACTAGAATAGGACTAGATTATTGTCTCCCCATCCACACCCTACTCCTCCATACTCCACCCCTCCCCTGTCCCTCTACACCCATAATCCTAAATGCCTGGCAGAGTGCTTGGACCATGGTAAGCATTCAGTACATATTTATTGAGTCAATGAATTTTAGAGTTTCAGTACATGATCTATACAAATAAAATTACCCTGTCACAGCACAATTGCTGGAATAATTTTTTTCTTATCAAATTTGGAAGATATTTGGAACGGTCTGAAATAAAACATAGACTATCAAATTCACCAGCAGTGAGGGTAGAGGCATGTATACCTGAGGGAGCACCCCACATATTATAAAGAGTCATTCTCCCTAGCAGCTGCAGGCATTGATTTTTAATGATGGTTGTAGATTCTCTCAAATATCTTGAGGGCAGGTAGTAATAATATTATTCAGATCTATTTCCTTATTTAATTGATAACAATTTTCACAAGGACCTGAATCATATGTAATAAAATAGTGAAATTTAAATTTAAAAATGAAAAGGGGAAAACAAATATGACCAACAGTGTCAACAGATTATGTTTCATCTGAGTTTTAATTCTGACTCCAAGCTTTCTAGCGCAAGAGCAAATAAAGAAACACGATTGGCTCTATACTTCTCATTATCAGAAAGTTGAAAAATGCCAGTTTCTCAGAGAAAGCAAAGCTCTTCCTAACTCCAAAAACTAATAGCTATTTTGTAAATGTCACTTGCATATTAGGTCTGTAATTTGTCATTTCAGGCATTTTAAATGTTTGGAAAAATTAATTATATTAAATTTAAGAATATGGTTTGAAATATTTAAAGAATTTAAATTAATTTCCTATATGAGATTTTTAGAAAATTTTCATGTTTATTTTGAGATTAATAGAGCATGAATCAAATATCAGGTAAAAGTAATTTTCTTATTTTATTCAAATACTTCTAGAGTTAAAAATTGACCAAGAAGGTTTGAAAACTGGATATGAAGCCATGAGAAAAAAAAATTGTGAGTTTAATTAATTCAATGTTAATTAAAATTCCAAAAATCTATAAATTTATTGTTCCAAACTGTCCAAAAGCCTCCCTTGGACATTTAAAACACTCATACTAACACTCTTAAGATAACTAAATGAATCAACTCAAAACCAGATATCTAAGAATTTCTCTCAATGCCGAAGATTTTAGTTTTTAGGTTTTAGTTTCAGTCCTTCTTTCTAATATCAGAGCAATTATATACTGAGGCTACTCTGTTTTGTGATAACACCAAATCCTGAGTCTAAGTACATTAGCCAAACAGGGCTCAGGAGAACAAATGGCCATTTTATCTAAGAGTGAATTCAAAGTTTAAAGATATGGTATAAACCAAGTTCTTGGATTGGAAGACTTAATATTGTTAAAACGGCCATACTACCCAAGGCACTCTATAGATTCAGTGCAATCCCTATCAAAATACCAAGGGCATTTTTCACAGAACTAGAACAAATAATTTTAAAATTTGTATGGAAACACAAAAGACATCAATAGCCAAAATAATCTTGAGAAGGAGGAACAGAGCTGGAGGAATCACACTCCCTGACTTCAGACCATACTACAAAGCTACAGTCATCAAAACAGTATGGTGCTGGCACAAGAACAGACACATAGATCAATGGAACAGGATAGAGAGCCCAGAAATAAACCTATGCACATATGGTCAATTAATCTATGACAAAGTAGGCAAGAATATGCACGGGAGAAAAGACAGTCTCTTCAATAAGTGGTGCTGGGAAAACAGGACAGCTAATGTAAAAGAATGAAAGTAGAACATTCTCTAACACCATGTACGAATATAAACTCAAAATGGATTAAAGATGTAAATGTAAGACCAGACACTGTAAAACTCCTAGAAGAAAACAAAGGCAGAACACTCTTTGACATAAATCGCAGCACTATTTTTTTAATCCATCTCCTAAAGTAAAGGAAATAAAAGCAAAAATAAACAAATAAGACCTAAATAAACTTAAAAGCTTTTGCACAGCAAAGGAAACCACCAACAACATGAAAAGACAACCTACTGAATGGGAGAAAATATTTGCAAATTATATGACTGATAAAGGTTTAATATCTAACATATATAAACAGCACACACAACTCAATATCAAAAAAACAAACCAATTAAAAAATGGGCAGAAGACCTGAATAGACATTTTTCCAAAGAGGAAATGTAGATGGCCAACAGGTACATGAAAAAATGCTCAACATGGTTAATCATCAGGGAAATGCATATTAAAACCACAATGAGGGCTTCCCTGGTGGCACAGTGGTTAAGAATCCGCCTGCCAATGCAGGGGACACGGGTTCGAGCCCTGGTCCGGGAAGACCCCACATGCTGCAGAGCAACTAAGCCCGTGTGCCACAACTACTTAGCCTGCGCCCTAGAGCCCGCGAGCCACAACTACTGAGCCTGCATGCCACAACTACTGAAGCCCGCGCACCTAGGGCCCACGCTCTGCAGCAAGAGAAGCCACCACAATGAGAAGCCCGGGCACCGCAACAAAGAGTAGCCCCCGCTCGCCGCAGCTAGACAAAGCCCGCGCAGCAGCAACGAAGACCCGATGCAGCCAAAAATAAATAAACTTATTAAAAAAAAAAAAAAACCACAATGAGATATCACCTCACATCTGTTAGAATGGCTGTCATCAAAAAGAACACAAATAACAACTGTTGGCAAGGATGTGGAGAAAAGGAAACCTTCGTACACTGTTGGTGTGAATGTAAATTGGTGCAGCCATTGTGGAAAACAGTATGGAGGCTTCTCAAAAAAACCAAAAACAGAGCTACCATATAACCCAGCAATTCTACTCCTGGGTATATATCTGAAAAAAAAAACCAAAAAAAAAAAACATTAATTCAAAAAGATGTTCACAGCAGCATTATTTACAATTGCCAAGATATAGAAGCAACCTAAGTGTCCATCAACAGATGTATGGATAAAGAAGAAGTGGAATACTGCTCAGCCATAAAACATAGTGAAATTTTGCCATCCTGCAGCAATATGGATGGACTTGGAAGGCATTATGGTAAGTGAAATAAGTCAGACAGAGAAAGACAAATACTGTATGATATCACTTACGTGTTGAATCTAAAAGATAAAACAAACTAGTGAAAGTAACAAAAAGAAACAGGCTCACAGATATACAAAATAAACTATACCAGTGGGGAGAGGGAAGGGGGAGGGGCGAGATAGGGGTAGGGGGATAAAAGGTGCAAACTATTAGGCATAAAACAAGCTATAAGAATACATTGTCACATATATACAATGGAATATTACTCAGCCATAAAAAGGAACGAAACTGAGTTGTTTGTAGTGAGGTGGATGGACCTAGAGACTGTCATACAGAGTGAAGTAAGTCAGAAAGAGAAAAACAAATACCATATGCTAACACATATATATGGAATTAAAAAACAAAAACAAAAAAAAGTCATGAAGAACCTAGGGGCCAGATGGGAATAAAGATGCAGACCTACTAGAGAATGGACTTGAGGATATGGGGAGGGGGAAGGGTAAACTGGGACAAAGTGAGAGAGTGGCATGGACACATATACACTACTAAACGTAAAATAGATAGCTAGTGGGAAGCAGGCGCATAGCACAGGGAGATAAGCTTGGTGCTTTGTGACCACCTAGAGGGGTGGGATAGGGAGGGTGGGAGGGAGGGAGATGCAAGAGGGAAGAGATATGGGGACATATGTATATGTATAACTGATTCACTTTGTTATAAAGCAGAAACTAACACACCATTGTAAAGCAATTATACTCCAATAAAGATTAAAAAAAAAAAAAGAATATACTGTACAAGGGGAACATAGCAAATATTTTATAATAACTATAAATGGTATATAAACTTTAAAATTGTGAATCTCTATGTTGTACACCTGTAATTTATGTAATATTATACATCAACTATACTTCAATAAAAAAATAAAGATATGGTATAAAGAAGAGGGGAGGGATGTGGAATCCAGCACATGTTTTAAATTGTTCAGGGTTGCTTTCTTGTTGGTCAAGCCACCACTCTTCCTGCTTACCCAGATTCTTGTGGAGCTATAATAATGCAAATTGATGAAGAAGATCAATAATGGAGTTCATGCAGCTTGGCTGATAGCCATTCTAGAGTGAGTGAGGTCAAGTATGATGAGCACTGTGTGCTTTGGAACCTGGCAAACAAGTGTTCCCATCTTAGCTCCCAGGCAAGATACTTAACCGCTCTGAGTTTCCTCATCTTTATGTAAAATCTCCATAATAATTCCTACCATATAGGATTTTAGGAAGGTTACATGAGGTAATCTACATGGTAGGTATTTAATAATTAATTTGGATTTGTTTCCTCTCTGGTTCACAGTGCTTTTATTATCTTTCATGAAAATTAAGTCTTCATTTTGCTAGGCTCCTAGTTCTAACATGTAGTGAACAACCTAAGGAGTGAAAGGTGCTTTTCATGAGCAAATAATAGCTTCTGGGGTCATCAGTGGCCCTTTTGGGTCTCAGAATCTGTATTTAATTTCTTACAGCAATTTGCTGTGAAACTTACAGAAAGCAATTTAATTAAAATTTAATGGGGAAGAAAGCCTCCAACTTACCTCCAAAAGAATCTGAACTCCAAAGTTTACTAACTTCTCTACCTAAAAGATTGAATGAGGAGTTTGCCCAACAAAAGGAAAGGGCATAAGGGAGATGTGAGGGACTCTTTGGTAGATATAAGATGATGTGGAAGATGAGTCTGGGGAGAGGTGGGGCAAAGAGAGTAGCAAAGCTGAAACCTGCAGGGAACACACTGTCTGGCTTCCCTCCAAAGGGGATGTGCTCCCTGAGCATGGAAGATGCATGGGCTTGGGGTGCTTCTCTATCCCTACATCACCAGAGAAGATGATGAGCTTCTAGACAGGACAAAGGGAATACTGGGGGGGGGGGGGGGAAGAACAAAGCAAAAGGGTTGAGAGGAATTCATGTAGAAAAGAATATAAATAGCAAACGTGATGAAAAAGAAAAACATCATAATTATGCTGTTCAATGAGCTCTTCCTATAAAGATTTTTTCCCAAGCATGATAAGTGGCTTGAGAAAACTTAGATTAAGAGTGTGATCATGGAGCAGGTAACACCTGCCAAGGGGTATAGACATGGTGGTATTATATGCAAGGACAGCTGTAGGTGTGCTATCTTTCTGTAGCACTTGTCTGCAATGTGCCAGGAAGCCTTCTTGCTAAGTCCTGCCAAATCCACCCCCTGACAGATCATGTGATGTGAATGACATCACCACATGAAGAATAGGAAGCATCTCTCCGGACACTGACATCTGGGGCAGGAAGCAAAATATGAGCACAACACAATTGGGTAAGCTGCAACAGTGAGCCAAATATAATAGCAATGATCATTTCCCACAGAGATAAATGCAACGTCCTCAACAAATAAATAGAGCAAGCGGGTTGCTTTGCTCTCTGTCAGTCAAGCCAAACATGGAATGCTCTTTAAGAAAGGACATCAACAACTGGACAAGAAGGTGGGCCAGGATGGAAGAACTGAGGAACAGTTGTAAGCACTGAGGATGATTTGGGAAAAGGTCCTGTAACAGCCTTCAGATACTTTCAGACGCATTAGACGGAGAGGGATTAGGTTTACTTTATGTGGTTTCAGAGGGCTGAACTACAATCAATAAGTGTGTGTTGTCAGGCGGTAGATTTCGGCACAGTATAAAAAGAACTTCTGAAGAATTACAACTATCTGTGATGAAAGTCCCTGTGGGGTGGTGAGCTCCTCTTAATTGGAGATATTCAAGCACAGGCTAAACTACTCCTTACTGGGAATGTTGGAAAAGAGGATTTACATATCTGACAGCAACAGAAGCAGATCCAGATTTTGCGAAGCCCAGAGTTTTCAGATTTGGGGAGCTCTTTTTAAGAACAAAGAATACAAAATTATGCATAAAAATCAGAGAGCCTTTGGAAGGCATTTTTATAAATGAGGAATCTTTGAAACTTAAGCTTCATTAGCTTTGTCGTAAATCCATGGCAAGGGAGTCAGTTGATATCAAATAAATGTGAGATTTGAATTTGTTTTTAAATAATAAATAATTTTTCTAAGTTTTAAAATAATCATTTTGCTAAGTATGGGACAGCACGGAGGGAGTAGAAAGAGAGAAGAAGTGATATTAGATTCACCTGGGTTCCTAGCTGGCCTCTGTGTTTTCATAGCTGGGTAACCTTGGGCAAATGGCTTAACCTCTCTGAGCCTTAATTCCTTCTTCTGTAAAATGGAGGTGATGATCTCTATACTGTTTGGGAAAATCTAAATGAAAATGTGTATAAAGCACTGGTATATCGAAGTTGTGTAATTAATGACAGCTAAATGGAAGGACTAATAAGATTTGAGGAGTCATAAGGAAGAGGTTTTAAAAATGCCATTTGGAGTTATCATCTGTCATTATCTGAAGATAATGAATGACATTGTTCCCCATCCCCCAATTTAAGGCATAAGCCAACAGTTCATGAAATGTTTCTAATATTCACATTAGGTTTATTTCAAACAATGCTTGCTGTGAACGGATTAGAAAAATCCCTCACAGAACTGACTGACCAAGATAAGCACCTTTGTCCTCCTTGCCCCTGCTTCACTCACACAAAGTTTGGGGTCAGAAGCAAGGACTAGGACATTTCTTGTCACCCCACTTCCAAGAACCAGGTTGGCCTAGCCCAAGTGTACTCAGATGGACCACATTATCTAGAGGGTAGTAACGTAGCAGGAGTTCCTGGGCATCACACAACTCTTGGTCACCATTTGTCTAGAAGACTCTTGCTGCTCTAAGTGAGGTCCTTAGCCAGCAGCAATGGCATCGCCTGGAAGCTTGTTAGAAATGCAGAATCGCAGGCCTACCCTTGTATTTTAACAAGATCACCAGGGCATCTGATGCACGGCAAAGCTTGAGAAATGCTGATCGGATTACAATGTAATTGACTTTCCCACCTGGTGCCATGCAGTTGAGGTCCCCTCCTTTGGGCTCTTGGAACACATTTTCTTTTATGAGAAAGGTGAGGAGTGAGAGATCTGCCTGCTATTCCTTGAGAGAGGCCCCAGTCCATCTGATTCTCATTGACCTTTCATTCTTTGGATTCTTTTCCCTTCACGTAACTCATGAGGACACTTCAAATTTGAGATGGCAAGTTAAACTTATCAGAAGGTCCAGCCATCTTTCTCCGGCTACCACATTTCTTTCTAAGAGGTGGAAGAGAAAAGATGGGACCAGGGTTTGTCTCCCACTCCAGAGAGAGGCCTAGTCTCTCTAAACCACTTCTCTCGTTCCCCTTTTCCTTTTCCTTCCCCTCTCCCTCCCTCTTCCCTTCTCCTCCTGTCTGCCCTTGTCTCCCCATCCCTCTCCTGTATTCCCTGGGCAAAATACACCAGGGGGCAAATTCTATGGGAATGACTCCTCTAACACTAGGAAGACCCAGGCCCAGCCAGCACTGGGACTCATTCTTTGCATTTTTTTCTGTCTGATTGGTGTGTTCTGAATCCACCTTTCCTAGCTTTGGCTGTAGCCTTATAGAAAAGGGGAAACAGGATGAGAAACCTATTAGGCCTATATTACTTCTAAACCTCTAGCCTAGACAAAATGAGTCCTCCATCCATCCCAGCACAGCTTCCCAGGGGTGCGCTGGCATTTGGGAAGGCTTATCTAGTACCTAACGACATGGCTTTGCTAGCGTTGACTCTATGCATATATTAATAGTAAATACTTATTTAGCACTCTCTATGCTGCATATAAGCGCTTTATGTGTATCAACTCATTTAATCCCCCGGTAACCCTATAAAGTACGTACTATAGCTATTCTCATTTTATAGATGTGGAATCAGCGGCACTCATAGGTGAAGTAATTTGCAAGGCTGCCCAGAAAATAAGTGGTAAAGCTGGGGTTCGAACCCAGGCCACTCCCACCAGAGACTTTACTCTTAACCTACCCCTGACACACTTCTTCAGGAACCCTGTGGGGAGGGGTGTGTGTCTGGTTTGGTTGTTCCCACTCCCCCAGCCGGTTACCATCCTAATCGTATTATCAGTCCCTACAGAGCTCCTTTGTCAAAGCCCAGCAACAGATTTTAAACCACAACATGTGTCTGACTGCGGTTGTTTGTTTAGTAGACCAACCAGATTTACAAATGAGAAAAGGAAGCATATCCTGGGCTCAGAAAGACTTCCCACAGCACTAGGAGTTTAAAAAAAAAAAAAAAAGGCCACATAAGATGATCAGATAATCCAATCAAAGTGAGACAAAGAGTTACTCTTTTCCTGAAGTGAATTTTCTAAGGGTAAGATTTTCAAAACCAATGAAATTTGTTTTCTGTTCTCAACCACAGTTCCTTGCTTTGGGTAAAGCAAGAATGCTGTTTACAAAGTACTTTCACAGATGTTTACCCTCTGATCTTTACAGCACCCCAAAGAGTTGAGTGTCTTGCCTAAAATAGCACATAAATTAAGTGGTAGAGTTTAGCCTGCAGCCTGCTCTCCTGATGTAGACAGCAGACCGCCATAGCCTCACTGCCTGCCCTCTGTTCTTCAGTGATTAGAGTGAAAAGAGTTGTGAGAACCTCATACTTTAGATCTGGAAATTTCTAGTCACCCAGAAATAGCAGCTAGCAAGCACTGAGGGCTTTATCATGCACCCAAAGAATGTCACATGGTATAATTCAATTAATCCCCACAACAAATCAATGAGAAGCATGTTACTATAATCCCCATTTTGCAGATGAAGAAACAGAGGTGTGGAAGAGTTACATAACTTACTCAGACTCACCTGTCTAGGAAGTGGCAGAGCTTGTATCTAAACCCAGACATCTGATTCCAGAAGCTGTTCTTTAATCCACCAACCTCTCTGGCCTCTGCTGAAAAATTAAGATCGAATTATTCAACAGGGAGCCCAACAGTATCGGTGCTTAGAAGAATCTGTGGATAGAAAAGGGAAAGTATACAACATGTTTATGGTAAAGATAAATATTACAGTACTCTCATTATGTTAAATAATCATTAGAAGGTAAACAGAACTATCATCTGGGTGTCGGCATGGAATATTAATGATTAATACATTAAACTATATCAATATATATGATTTGAATACCTTCTCTGGGTAAGGGTCTATGTCAGGTAGTGTGGAAGCTCCAAAGACAACCAAGCCTGCCCCTGCCTTCATGAAGCCTACAGGGAAGCTAGAGAGACAGCAAGGCACCATCACACAAAAAAGTTATACAACCCAGAAGGTAAAAGTAAGAGTTCAATGCAGTCATTGAAGAAGGCAGGAGGTGATTAATGGCTAAATGAATTCTACAGTCAATAACTGCGATAGGAGTTCAAGGCAAGGAGCCATCCCTCCAAGCTGGGGTTGTAAAGGAAACCTTTGTCGAGGATACAGCTGGATCTGAAAGAATGCCTAATATCGGAATAGTTCTAGGGGAGGGGAAGGGCACTCCAGACGGGGGGAACAGTGCGAGCATAGGTACAGAGGCAAGAAAATGCTGGGAGAGCACATGAGGTGAGGACAGTAAACACGAAGTCTGAGAGGACCTCACGTGATTTCAGGGCCAGCCTCTCACCCTCAGGGCTGCTGCTGTGTGGAGAACTCTTGGTAAAGTGCCCTGGTAGTAACCGGGATCTAACGATCCACCCGTGCCCTGCCTGCCACGGAGCACTTAGCAGCACATTCGTCCACAGGATGGGCAACTCCTTCCAACAAATCTTGTGTTCCTCCCACACCCCAGTGACTGCTATTGTCTCTCATGTGGATTCCTTCAGAAGTATCATCAACCCAGAAGTACAATCCAAGCGATGTCGGCTCTAAGTTTTTTGGAAAATTTAAAGCCAGAAAATGTCATCACACCTCCCATCCCTGCCATTGTCTTTGGAGACTTCCTGAAAGGTAAGTTCCTCCAATCACCCACACTTGCTGTCTTTGTGTCCCCAGACTGCTCTGGGCTTCTTACCCATGACCTATGCCCACTGCTCCACCAACACTTCCCCGAGTGCCCACTGGAATGTCGTCGCCTGGCAACAACTCCTCAACATGCACCCACACTTCCCTCCCTACCTTTCCCTGCAGCTCCTCACAAACTCCACATGGTTAGGGTCAAGGTCTTTCTCACAACCCACTGCTACTGCTACTGCTACTGCTACTGCTACTGCTACTGCCTTCATGCAAAAAACAATTTACCTATGCCTCCTATAGAATATAGCAGTGAGCAGTGGCCAAATAATTCAATTAATCCCCACAACAAACAAAAAAAGCTATCTGCCTTCAGGTAGCTTCCATTCTTGGGAGATGGATGCTAGGGGAAAAAAAGCAAACATATGTAAAGTTAGATGGTGATAAATGCAATGTAGGAAATGAAGCAGAGGTGGAGAATAGGGACTTCCTATAGGAAAGGGCACAGGAGGAGATGAGGAAGGTGACAGTTAAGCAGAGATCAGAAGGAGATGAGGGAGGCCCCTGGGGGAAGAGCTTTCCAGGCATAGGAAAAAGCAAGTGCAAAGGCCCGGAGTTGGGGACAAGTTTGGTCATGCTGGGGACACGAAGAATCCGGCGTGGCTGGAGCAAGTAGTCAAGTGGTAAGAGATGAAGCCAAAGAGAAAGGTAGGCAGGCCAGATAGTGAAGGCCAGGGTGTAAATATTGGCGTTACTCAGGGGGAAGTGGGAAGCCATGGGAGGGTTTTGAAGAGAATAACACAGATAAGAAATACATTTAAAAAAATGAACCCAACTGCTGTATGAGGAATAGACAATGGAAGCAGGGAGATAGGTTCCAGGTCAATCTTCCATTCTTTTGAAGAAATTCTGCGTCTTTAAGGGTCACACCATCCAGTTGTGGCAGCCTCCTCACTTGACCATCACGTTTATAGCTGTACTTCCTTCCCATCCTTCCCTGAAGACTTTAGCCCTTCTGTCACGGTCTTCTTCTCCATAAGACTTGCCATTGACTAGGGGAATTTAGCGTATACTTGGATGCTCCATTCAACTCATTGGCTTCTCAGTTCATTGCCTCCCCTGCCTCAAATGACCTTCACGTCATTTTCCCAATTAGCCACTCAGTCCCATGGCTAGGTTCTGATCTTATCATCACCTGGGATCCATCTGCTTCTGAAACCACAGAATAGCAGGTTCCATGCTCAAATCCCAGTCTCCTGTCTTTGCAGTTTTCTTATTTACCCCTAGTTGAGCTGGTCCCAAATTCATGGAAAATACCAGTCCATTTGCTGCTTACTCCATCCTTCTACAGTCATTACGGCTATTTCGAACATTCTTTATACTCTGCAAACCATCTACCCTCCTATTTGCCCTGTCATTGACTTTGAAAATGAAACCCATCAAATTCCTGTCAACCTCTCCTCCACACCCATCTTTGCTTCTTCCTTCTAATCCCACAGAATGAGGCTAACACCTTCACCTTGTTCAACTTCTCAGTCTTTCCCACATTAGACGTCTTGCTCCACAGCATTTCTTTCCAACTTGTCCTGGCTCTGGCTTCTTCCCTTCACTGTTTAAACTTGCTCACATCTCTCTTATCTTGGAAACACACACACACAACAACTCTAAACACTCCCGCCAGCATACACCCCCTTCAGCCTCTTGCCTTATCTTTCTCTCCCTCTTGACAGCCAAGTTTATGGGGAAAATGTTCTACCCCTTTTTTGTGTCCACTTCTTCACTTCCCATTTAATGTGGCTCCTACCTTACTCGAATCTCTCTGTCTACATTCACCAGATTCCCTCTCCAATCCTCATCTCTCTGAACCCAACCTACTGATCCACTACTTATGGATCCACAGGTAGGCCAAGTTCACACCTGGGATACTCTTCTCTCCACTACACTTCTACTCATCCTATTTGTTTCAGGAACTCTTCTGGCCTCAGGAAAGCCATTTCCAACACATTCCACCTTCCTATCCCCAAATTACTGGGTAAGATGCCCTACGTGCCGGCATAGCATCTTTTGCTTAATCTTCATTTACATTATCACACTGTTTGGAAATTTCTTGTTCACTCGTGAGCCTCCTTTGCTAGACCATAATCACTTGAGGTCAAGGTCTATATCTATATCACAATTTCTCATATGTTCAATACATACTCTTTTTAATTAAATTTACAGAGAAAGTTGAATTATGAGTAACAGCATGTAGAATTTGGGTTTTCATCTTTGCACTCTAAAGAATAATTGAAAGTTGTCAATCAAAGGTGTGACTTGATCAAGGGGGTAGTTTTTAAGAGACTCTTTCACTTCCCTGTTCTGTTTGCATTTATAAACCTTCTCATTTCATTGGGCCCTAGGAAAGCACTAGTCTACTGTATGCAAAACTGAACTGACTATCAAAGGCTTTCTTTCCATTTTCCAAGATAGGGAGTAGAGGATGATACGCCACATGGAGAAGGAGTGATGTTGGAGCTGAATTTGGGACATGTGTGGGACAATCAGGTAGAAATGTCTAGTGGGCAGCTGAATAACTGGGGTTGATGGTCAAGCAAGGTCTGAGCTGTGAACATGTCTTTTGGGCTCAGCAGAATATAAATGGCAGTTGAAACATGAGAGAGTGTGCACTCACCAAGAGACAGCATGTGGAGCAAGAAGAGTAGAGGGTTGGCACGTGGAGCACCTGAGGACACAGACATTTGAAGGATGGACAATGGAAGAAGGATGGCGAAAGAAAGAAGACCATGAAGGAATGGTCAGATAAGAAAGAACCCCAGGAAGACCATATGGTGACCAAGGTCTGCACCCTGACCTTCAGCCCCTGTGTGCAAGTCCTTCAGCCTGTTCACTCCAGACTCTGAGCTGAAGATGTCTGTTCTTGCAGGCTTGATACTCCTGCACGTGGTCACAACCCGGTTTTAATCAGTTTCTCACCACTTGACAAAAATAGTTGGCCAATTCCTACCATATTTACTCCACCAGCTATCCTAAACCATCACCCTTCCAAGGACTCTAATCATTCGCTACTCTCACTCTTTTTTTTTCAGTAACAGCATTATTGAGATATACCCATTCAATTCACCCATCTAAAGTGTATAATTCAATTTAAAAAACATGTATTCACAAACTTGTGCAACCATCACTAGAATCCATTTTAGAACATTTTCTCACTCCCAGGAGAAATACTGTACCCTTCAACCATCACCACACAAACCCTGTCCCCTAGCACTCCAGCCCTAAGCAACCACTGATCTATTTTCTATCTCTATAAATTTGCCTGTTCTGAACATTACATATAAATGGAACTACATAATATGTGTTTTTGTGTGACTGGCTTCTTGCACTTAGCATAATGTTTACAAAGTTCTTCCGTGTCGTAGTAGGAATCAGAACTTGATTCCTTTTTATGAAGATATATATCTGAATAATACTCCATTGTGTGGGTATACTACACTTTTAAATCCACTCATCCGTTGATAGACATTCGGGTGTTTCTACCTTCTGGCTATTGTGAATAATGCTGTTACGAACATTTGTGTATAAGTTTTTGTGTGGATATATGTTTTATTTCTCTTAGGTATATACCTAAGTGTGGAATTGCTAGGTTATTTGATAACTTTCTGTTTAATCATTTGAGGAACTGCCAGACTATTTGTCAAAGTGACTACCCCATCTTAAATTCTCACCAATAGTGTAGGATATGAGGGTTCCAATTCTCTACATCTTGCCAACCCTTGTTTTCTGTCTTTTTGGTTTTAGACATTCTAGTATATATGAAGAGGTATTTCATTGTGACTTTGATTTCTCAGATGACTAATGATATTGGACATCTTTCATGTGTTTGTTGGCCATTTGTACATCTTCTTTGGAAGATACAAGTCCCTTATCAGATGTATGATTTTAAAATATTTTCTCCCATTCAGTGGGTTGCTTTTTCACTTTCTTGATGATGTTCTTTGAAGCACATTTTTAATTTCTATAAAGTCCAGTTTATTTAGTTTTTTTTTTTTTTTGGTTGTTGTGCTTTTGGTGTCATATTTAAGAAATCATTATCTAATCCAAGGTCATGAAGATTACTCCTTTCTTCTGAGTTGTTTTATTGTCATATTTTGGTACTTAGGAATACCTGCTTCAAAATACTGAAGCACTGGGTTTGAGCCATGAGTTCTCATTTACCAGTTGTCTAACTTTAGGCAAACTGTATTTAACTTTTCTAAGCCTTGTTTCCTCTTCTGTGAAGTGGAATGAGTTAGTAAAAGCAACCTACTGCATAGGAAAGTTTTTAGGCTCCAATGAGTTAGTGTTTGTCCAAGCTCCTAGCATAATGTCTGGCGCCTATAAGTGTTCTATAAATGTTAACTGTTAGAGACCACCAACTGTAGCTTCTCAATGTTTACTCACCTGCATCTTAAACATCTCTGTGTTTTTCCTTCACTTCTATAGCAGAGCAAGGGTATAATTGACTTTCAAGTTATTTACTGTTAATACTATGTAATCACAATTGTATTGTTTAATGTACATTGTATTATCTAAAACTGTGATTAACACTTTCCAAGATCTAACTTTTGGGTGCATTCCTATATTTGTGTTATGCAGGATGTCACATTATATTGATCATTTTAGCATTGCCATACAAGCTGTGTTTTTCACGAAATGTAATTATGGCAATTTTACATTGCATTATATAAATCAGAATGTATTACAACTATTAATTTGGATAATAACAACAGCCTATTTATATAGAATAGATGAAAAAGAAAAAAATCCACCAAAACATTTTGTTTCCATATAATTATAGAGTCTATTTATTGATGGAATAAAGGACCAGCTAACAGTATAATCTACACTAAAGCCATGATAATTCTTCATGAACTTAGTTGGGAGTTATCCAAAGCTCTTCTGGGAGTTATTCTGAAAAGCAACTCCATTATCTTCTGACAGATCAATAATGTGAACCATCATAAAAGGTGTTTCAAGAGTCTGGCTAGTGAACTTCATTTCCATTTTGCTCTGGATCAGTGGTTCTCAAACTTCAGTTGCATCAGAATTACTTGGAGAGTTTGTTAAAACACAGATGCTGGGACTCATCCCAGAGTTTCTGCTTTAGGAGTCATGGGGCAGGGCCTAAGAATCTCCAGTTCTATTAAGTTCCCAGATGTTGCTGCTGCTGTTGGTTGAGGTCCACACTTTGAGAAACATTGTTCTAGTACACAGTTAACATGCATTGAAGATACCTAGTCTACATTTCTAAGTTGGCCAGCATCCAGGGAATTTCAGGGGTCTTCCAAATGTCATCAATTCTACTGAAGCTCTCTAGAGAACCCATGAAGCTCCAGACATCTCACAAACCCTTTGGACTTCTAGATAAAGATGTAAACATATGAAAAACCTGGAGGTGGGGGGATTACACTTCTTAAATTTCTAGGAAAGCTTCAGGCCCTTGGAGGCTCTGCTGACTTTTGAGTCCAGATCATAGGGTTATCCTGCAGCCTACCTAATTATATACTTGGTCCAGTTGATTTTGTTTTGACTTAATTCTCCCCAGCAGACCAAACCCTGTAATACTTTTAGCATCTCACCCCTGCCCAATTATGCCTTTCTAATATTACAGGTCTATTACATACACTCCTAAATTCACAGCCGTTTCAGTGAGTTTTATGATGATTATAATTTGCTTTCTGGTCCCTTTCATACCAACATTTTTGGCTGACTAGCAAGGTTTTCTTCCTTTCCCCTCCTTCAGTAGTTGGTTTTATTTTTTCTGCCAACAGTGGTAGGTGTGTGCTTGAGACTTGGGCAATTCCCTTGGTCATGCTTTGGAGTTTGAGTACAGCCATCCCAATGAAAAATTTGTGGGGCAAGTTTATCTTTTGTATGGATGCACAATGTGGAAAGGTATAAATCTGGGATCACCATTAACCATTATCTCTGCAACATGGAGAAGACAATGCCAACATCCAAAGAGAAGCAGAACCAAGAGAAGAGAACTTGATAATATTGTCTGAACCTGGATTAAGGCATGCCTGGTAACAGAAATACAAGTCCTTCTGAATTATTTGAGCCGACAAATTTCTATTTTAAGTAAGCTAGTTTAAGTTGGGTTTCTATCGTTGCTAAAAAGTCCTGATTACATTGTTCCTGAAGTTAACTGCTCCATAGGGAAAAAACATCCCTGTATCTCGCCTCTATGGAATACTTCACTTCTGACCCTTCTGTTCACCAAATGTGCGTGGACTTTTCTCCCATACCAAGCAATGCTCTGATTCTCCAGACACCAGCTGGTGTCTTACAATTTAACTCAAATTCTGACACTATCTACCTGGAGTTAGCATCAGATCCCATAGATTATGGCTTCAGTTGCACAGGACTGTTCTGTAACCCCATGTCAGATGACAAACACAAGGCCAGGTTGTCACCCGGGCTTCTGACCTTCTGACTGGCTATAACACAGAGATTTCCATGACCCCCTCCTCAGGTTCAATTATTTCCTAGAATGGGCCGGCCACAGAACTCGGGGAAACACTTTACTTACCATTGCCTATTTTTACAAAAGATATTTCAAAGGCTACAGAAGAAGATCCTGATGCAAGAGATGCACAGGGTAAAGTACAGGGGAAGGGGTTTAAAAGGCTCTTTACCTGGCCAAACTTTAGCCAGGCTCCCCTAAACTCTCTCTCCATCAAGGCCCATCCCTGTACTTCCTTATAGAATTCAGTTTTAGCAAGAACCCAGCTAAATCAGTTTAGCAAGAATTCTCTACCCTTAACATCCCATTAAACTTCTCATCCCCACCATCCCCCCAGGTGATATCTGATCAGCCTGGCTTGCCCTCAGCAGGAGTCCTGTTAAGTCATTTCAGCCAGACTCCCCCAGACTTGATGTCTCCTCTTAGTAATTTTCCATCTACCAATGCCCCGTCCCCAAACTTGCTCCTTGGTTATAAATCTACACTTGTTCTGGTTATATTATTTGGAATTAATTCCAGCTCTATACTGGAATCTCTCTTTTCCTATTGAAATAGTGTGGTGTTTTTTAAACTTTTTGTTATTTATTTATTTAAAATTAATTTTTATTGGAGTATAGTTGATTTACAATATTGTGTTAGTTTCTGCTGTACAGCAAAGTGAATCAGTTATACGTATACATATATCCACTCTTTTAAAAATTCTTTTCCCATATAGGTCATTACATAGTATTGAGTAGAGTTTCCTGTGCTATAGAATGGGTCCTTATTAGTTAACTATTTTATATATAGTAGTATGATAAATTGGGAGACTGGGATTGACAAAGACATATGCAATAGTTTTTTGAATAAAATCTATTTTACTGCTTTAACTTACTGTCTGGTTCCGATTCTCTTTAACAGCACATGGAGCCCCCGTGGCCTGTCCAGGCAAACCACCTGCCCAGTACCTTCCATGTGTTCAGCATTCCAGAAGATCTGTGAACCCATTCTTTTGCATTTTTTATGGAGGCTTCATTATAGAGGCATGATTGGTTAAATCTTCACCAGTAAATATCAATTCAAACTCATTTTTTCTGCCTCTTCAGAGGTGAGAGGGTAGGGACAAAAGTTATAGCCCTCTAAGTACATGATTGATTCCACTAGTAACCATATCCCATCCTTGGGAGGGGATTTCTGAAAGTTACCCCATTTAAAAAATTTTCCTGACAAGAAAAATTCTCTTTTTAAAAAACTGAAGTACAGCTGATATATTGGGTTGGCAAAAAAGTTCATTTGGGTTTTTCTGTAAGATGGTACGGAAAAACCCGAATGAACATTTTGGCCAACCCAATACAATATTATATAAGATACAAGTGTATAACATAGTGATTCAAAAATTTTAAAGCTTATAGTCCATTTATAGTTATTATAAAATATTGGCTATTTCCTGTGCTGTAGAATATATCCTTGTGGCTTATTTTATATATAATAGTTTGTACGTCTTAATCCTCTACCCCTATCTTGCCCCTCCCCCTACTGGTAACCCCCAGTTTGTTTCCTATATCTGTGAGTTTGTTTCTTTTTGTTATATTCACTAGTTTATTTTATTTTTTAGATTCCACATATAAGTGATATCATACACTATTTGTCTTCCTATGTCTGACTTATTTCACGTAGCATAATGCCCTCCAAATCCATCCACGTTGTTGCAAATGGCTGAGTAGTATTCCATTGCATACATATATATTACTTCTTTATCCATTCATCTGCTGATGGACACTCAGGTTGTTTCCATATCTTGACAATTGTAAATAATGCTGCTATCAACACTGGGGTGCATGGATCATTTCAAATTAGTGTTTTTGTTTTCCTCAGATATATACCCAGGAGTGGAATTCCTAGATCATATGGTAGTTCTATTTTTAGCTTTTTGAGAAGCCTCCATATTGTTTTCCGTATCGGCTACACCAACTTACATTCCCATTAACGGTATATGAGGGTTTCCTTTTCTCCACACCCTTGCCAACATTTGTTATTTATATTCTTTTTGAAGATAGCCATTCTGACAGATGTGAGGTGATACCTCACTGTGATTTTAATTTGCATTGATGCATCCTCAACAGTGTTGAGGATCTTTTCATGTGCCTGTAGGCCATCTGAATGTCCTCTTTGGAAAAATGTCTATTCAGGTCTTCTGCTCATTTTTAAATTGGGTTTTTTTTTATGTTGAGTTGTATAAACTGTTTATGTATTTTGGATATTAACCCCTTATCGGTTATATCATTTGCAAATATTTTCTCCCATTCAGTAGGTTGTCTTTTCGTTTTGTCGATGGTCTCCTTTGTTGGGCAAAAGCTTTTAAAGTTTAATTAGGTCCTGTTTGTTTATTTTTGCTTCTTTCCCTTTGCCTTAGGAGATGGATCCAAAAAATAGTGCTGCGATTTATGTCAAAGAGTGTTCTGCCTTTGTTTTCCTCTAGGAGTTTGTGGTTTTCAGTCTTACATTTAGATATTTAATCTGTTTTATTTTTGTATATGGTGTGAGAAAAAGTTCTAATTTAATTCTTTTACATATAGCTGTCCAGTTTTCCCAGCACCACTTACTGAAGAGACAATCTTTTCTCCATTGTATATTTTTGCCTCCTTTGTCATAGATGAATTGACTGTAAGTGCATGGGTTTATTTCTGGCCTCTCTATCCTGTTCCATTGATCTATGTGTCTGTTTTTGTGCCAGTACCATACTGTTTTGATGACTGTAACTTTGTAGTATAGTCTGAAGTCAGGGAGTGTGATTCCTCCAGCTCTGTTCTTCTTTCTTGAGATTGTTTTGCCTATTGGCATCTTTTGTGTTCCTGCATAAATTTTAAAATTATTTGTTCTAGTTCTGTGAAAAATGCCCTTGGTATTTTGATAGGGATTGCACTGAATCTATAGTTTGCCTTGGATAGTATGGTCATTTTAGCAATATTAATTTTTCCAATCCATGATCACAATATATCTTTCCATCTGTTTGTGTTGTCTTCAGTTTCTTTCATTTGTGTCTTATTGTTTTCCAAGTACATGTCTTTTACTAGCTTAGGTAGGTTTATTCCTAGATATTTTATCCTTTTTGATGTGATGGTAAATGGGACTGTTTCCTTAATTTCTCCTTCTGATAGTTCATTGTTAGTGTATATAAGTGAAACAGATTTCTTTATATTAATTTTGTATCCTACAAATTTATCAAATTCATGGATGAGTTGTAGTTTTTTTGGTGGTGTCTTCAAGATTTTCTATGTATAGTATCATGTCATCTGCAAACAGTGACAGCTTTACTTCTGTTATAAGTGACTAAGAAGGATAAAGGTCAAAGGATCTCTGAAAAGAGAAACAAAATTGATAAACCTTTAGCCAGACTGATCAAGAAAAAAGAGAGAGGCCCCAAATCAATAAAATCAGAAATGAAAAAGGAGAAAGTACAACCAACATCACAGAAATACAAAAGATCATTAGAGACTACTATGAACAACTGTATGTGAATAAAATGGCCAACCTTGAAGAAATGGACAAATTCTTAGAAATGTGCAATCTCCCAAGACTGAACCAGCAAGAAAGAAAATATGAAGAGACCTATTACTAGTAATGCAATTGAATCAGGAAAAAAAAACAAAAAAACAACTCCCTAGAAACAAAAGTCCAGGAGCAGATAGCTCCACGGGTAAATTCAATGAAACATTTAGACAAGAGTTAACACTTATCCTTCTCAAACTTTTCCAAACTGGAAAAGAAAAAGTAAAATTGTCACTGTTTGCAGATGACATGATACCATACATAGAAAATCCTAAAGACGCTACCAGAAAACTATTAGAGCTCATCAATGAATTCAGATTGATTTCTAAAAAGACCTCTCAAGACGAGGAAAGCCATGCCAAGGACTTGCTATAAGATTTGCCTGTAATACCTACAAATTTCAGTGAACTCTTCTCTTTTCCAGGTCCAAAATATCTTGAGCTTCCTGAAGCTTACAGAAAGTGCCCTTCCTTATTCACCTGGTAAGTCTGCTGGGAACCCTATAAGCAAGGTACTGGGTTGCTCCCCAAGGGCCTTTATTGGCTCCATAAAGTTACCCTAGTTCTTTAAGACTGTCTGGTTATATCTAAGTCTACATGTGTCTCTCTCAAATTTGACATTCCAATCAAAGCCTTGGTAATATAATAAATGTTTCCAATTATGTCTTGTTATAAGGATTCATATTCCTATTAAACTAATGCAAACAGCTATATTCCTATGAAAATAAGAAAACTCACTAAGAGTTTCCAAATTCTGGAGGGATTATGTAGAGAGAAAATATAAATGTTTCAATTCTGCTTACAAAGGCATAATTTAACAAATTGCTGTAAGTCATAGTTATCTTAACAGGAAAGGTTTCCTTATATGTGGAAAACAAAGATTAACAGCTAGTAATGTTCCAGACAAAAAGTTGTACTTGTTGATCTCGATCTCTTGTTAACAGCTTTATGAAGCAATAAAGTTTCTTGTTAGAATTCTTTAATTTCTTACCTAGGTCAGTGATATGATCTGAAAGTTATCAGAAACCTGTACTTGTCAAAAAGTCCTTTCTTGAAGATGAAGCATTTTTTGCAAAAGCATTAGAGTAAGATAATAACTCCATAATCACAACACTTAAAATGGCATGGTTAAAGATCTGTGTAGAATGCAATTGTCAAAGAAATTTGGGTTACTTTTGTGACATTCAATATTAAAATAATAACTAGAATTATGACCGATAACTTTACACCAGTACATATTCATATTTTAGAAATTTCATGTAATTTCTAGAACATCAATAATAATGATATTTACCCATACAATATACTCTAAAAACGTTTATCACTGCTCATTTGACAATGCTTCCTGTGTAATTTAACATACCAAATAAGACTAATTAGTTTAATATCTCTCTTTGAGATGTTTCAGGGGCCCTCTGATGCATCCCAAAGTTAGCTAGAGGTCATTTAGAATTTGATTTGGGGAAATTTGTTGAAGACATCAAAAGGTTTTAAAACACTTGGTCAAATAGGACCATAGGATATTGTGAAACAATACTTATTCACTAAATCAAAGTGACAATAAAAGATTTCAAAAAGCAAATATAGATGGTTATAACAGATTGCTTAAAAGGTAAAGACACCTTACAATCTGTTATCAAAAGCAGATCAGTATTGCAAGAAAACTTTGTCCTCTTAACAGAGAGAAAACCAAATTTTGATTTTGCACCATCTTACCTTTAATATTAAAATTTATTTATCAGTTAAACTTGTTCAAATCTTAGTCCTGAGCATGCGCAAAACTCTTTCCTCAGAGTTCCTTTTCCATAAACCTCCTATAACTTCTTTTTGCCTTCAAATTTTGTCCTATGCTTTCCTTTTCTCTCTCTCTTTTAACCTCTCTTTAGGACAAAATTATTCTCTTTTCCCTTGGTAAAATGCATGTACTTTCCTTATACCTTCTTTTTTCCTTGCATATAAAGATATTTTTCTTATTAATTTTTAGTAGTTTTAATTATATATTTTAATTCAAATCCTCAACCTTTAAAAACCTTAATTTCTAGTGAAAATTAAGAAGTAAGCAATTATGAACTATGTTTTACATTAGTATTCTGTAGAATGGCAAACTTAGAAATACTACTTATAATTTCTAAAAACATTTGCTTTCATTTATTTAACATTTGCTTCCTTATAGAAAATATTACAGTATGGCACCAAACTTATTTATTTACTTATTTATTTTTATGTTATTCTTAAAAACATTTATTTATTTATTTATTTAATTTATTTTTGGCTGCGTCAGGTCTTAGTTACAGCATGCGGGATCTTAGTTGTGGCAGGGCTTCTCTGTAGTTGTGGCGTGCAGGTTTTTCTCTCTCTAGTTGTGGCGCACAGGCTCCAGGGCACGTGGGCTCCTGTAGCTGTGGTGCGTGGGTTCCAGAGCACATGGGTTTATGGTATGCGGGCTCTCTTGTTGAGGTGCGCTAGCTCAGTAGTTGTGGCGCGTGGGCTTAGTTGTCCCACAGCATGTGGGATCTTAGCTCCCTGACCAGGGATAGAACCTATATGCCCTGTATTGTAAGGAGGATTCTTTACCACTGGACCACCAGGGAAGTCCCCATATTTATTAATAGTTCAAATATCTTTAATTTCTCTGTAAAAGAAGTCTATGTTCAGGAATTAATGTTTCAGTATTTTAGTTTATTTGGGAATGATCTAGATATTCAAGAAACATCCATAATTTAGCAAAACTCTGAAGTTTCAAGTTACTAAAAACATGGAGAAACAATTTTTAAGTAGACATACCATAAAACATAATTATGCTTGAGGAGTTTGCCTAAAAACTCTTACCTCATTTACATTTAATTTACTTATGAAAATTTCATCAAACCAAGTTATTTTTCTTGCTGACAAATTTTGTACATAGATAATAAGATCTTACTTAACTTTTATTAAACCTAGATTAAACAATAGTATTATACTTAATGCTGATGACTCTAAAGACATATCTGTATTAATTAAACCAACAAGCTTAATCTAACTTTAATACTGAATATTAATTTAATACTGCATATTTCCCAAATCATGTGAACCTGAAATTCATTTGGGTCAGTTTCTATAATATACTTGAGAATTTATATAAGTGCTTAATTTCCTTTAAGCCAGTTAAATATAGCTCATTTACAAATTAATTTTGGCAGTACCATCCAAAGGTAAAGACATGTCGTATCTACCATGTACACACAGACATATGGACAGACACAACTAATGTCTCATAGCTTCATTTTAAAACTTAGTCATGAATCAGGTACTACAATATACAACTCATTAGTTTATAACACTTGGAAGTTAAGTTTATTTGTTTGCGTTTAAATAGGCCTCTGTTCCCTTTTTTCCCCCCAGCCTCAGGAAGTGGAGATGATATAGACAAGAGTTCCCTGACCTAGTAGAATATTTACATATCAAAGACACAGGGAGAGAAATACAAGCTCCTCCTAGAAAAACTTCTGTTCCCTTTGGGTCAAAATTTTGGAAAGATACTTTACCAGGCTGGCTTTCTCTAACTGTGCATGCAAAAGCTGGTTTTGGAACATGAAAAAGAGTTCCATGTTGGCCATTTCAGAGGAGGGTTTCCTTTAGCTCCAAATTAAGTAAGTATGTGCAAGTATAAGTTCCTTATGTACATAAATCCAGTTGGGGTGTTAGTTAGAGGTTATGTAGTGCTCCTTTTTGTTCTCATTTAGAGCCTTCATTTCCCAGTTGAAAGGTGGTTTGTCAGGATAAAATTACTATTGAAAACTATGTGGCTCAGCTCCTCTAGGCATCACTCTAGAGTCCTCTCAGTGCTTTTACATGTCTCGGTTTCTCCCTCCAGAGTCTGAAACTGCCATGGGTGCTCCGAGCACTGGATGGTTCATCCTCATACGTGCATCTCCATATGAGTGAGTTCTTCTTTTATTTATTCATTTAATATTATTATTTTATTTTATTTTTTTCTAACATCTTTATTGGAGTATAATTGCTTTAAAATGTTGTGTTAGTTTATGCTGTATAACAAAGTGATTCAGCTATATGTATACTTATATGTCGCATATCTCCTCCCTCTTGCATCTCCCTCCTCCCACCCTCCCTATCCCACCCCTCTAGGTGGTCACAAAGCACCGAGCTGATCTCCCTGTGCTATGTGGCTGCTTCCCACTAGCTATCTATTTTACATTTGGTAGTGTATATATGTCCATGCCGCTCTCTCACTTCATCCCAGCTTCCCCTTCCCCCTCCCCATGTCCTCAAGTCCATTCTCTATGCCTGTGTCTTTATTCCTATCCTGCCCCTAGGTTCATCAAAACCATTTTATTTTAGATTTCATATACATGTGTTAGCATACAGTATTTGTTTTTCTCTTTCTGACTTACTTCACTCTGTATGACAGTCTCTAGGTCCATCTACCACACTACAAATAACTCAATTTCGTTTCCTTTTATGGCTGAGTAATATTCCATTGTATCTATGTGCCACATCTTCTTTATCCATTCATCTGTCGATGGACACTTAGGTTGGTTCCATGTCCTGGCTACTGTAAATAGAGCTGCAGTGAACATTGTGGTACATGACGCTTTTTGAATTATGGTTTTCTTAGGGTATATGCCCAGTAGTGGGATTGCTGGGTCCTATGGTACTTCTATTTTTAGTTTTTTGAGGAACCTCCATACTGTTCTCCATAGAACAGTGGCTGCATCAATTTACATTCCCACCAACAGTGCAAGAGGGTTCCCCTTTCTCCACACCCTCTCCAGCATTTATTGTTTGTAGATTTTTTGATGATGGCCATTCTGACCGGTGTGAGATGATATCTCATTGCAGTTTTGATTTGCATTTCTCTAATGATTAGCGATGTTGAGCATCCTTTCATGTGTTTGTTGGCGATCTGTATGTCTTCTTTGAAGAAATGTCTATTTAGGTCTTCTGCCCGTTTTTGGATTGGGTTGTTTGTTTTTTTGATATTGAGCTGCATGAGCTGCTTGTATATTTTAGAGATTAATCCTTTGTCCGTTGCTTCATTTGTAAATATTTTCTCCCATTGTGAGGGTTGCCTTTTTGTCTTGTTTATGGTTTCCTTTGCTGTGCAAAAGCTTTTAAGTTTCATTAGGTTCCATTTGTTTATTTGTGTTTTTATTTCCATTTCTCTAGGAGGTGGGTCAAAAAGGATCTTGCTGTGATTTATGTCATAGAGTGTTCTGCCTATGTTTTCCTCTAAGAGTTTGATAGTGTCTGGCCTTACATTTAGGTCTTTAATCCATTTTGAGTTTATTTTTGTGTGTGGTGTTAGGAAGCGTTCTAATTTCATTCTTTTACATGTAGCTAGTCCATGAGTTAGTTTTTAAATTAAGAGTGGGTTTCCCTATGGGACTGCTACACAGGATGAGGACTTGCCTTCACCACTCCTGTAAAATTTCTCAGTAGCCTGAGAAAGCCATAACCAGCATAACCAGCATAACCAGCATAACCAGCATAACCAGCATAACCAGCATAACCAGCATAACCAGCTGGGAGGAGTTGTGTACCTTATCTTTGGAGCTAAGGGCTCTCTTATGGTATCTTCACATTTATTCTGACAAACTCTGTTAAAGGAGTTAATTCAAGGAAAGGCAGCTCCTTACCTAATCACCCAATTCAAACCTTCCCAGTGTCTTTCAACTGAGCACTTTCTCAGTATATTCCAACTGAGAAGTCAGGCACCTTTTTAACTACCACTGAATAAAACTCAGGATCATCCACCAAGACAGGAGAGTTGAGATCAGGAAAGACTCACCTAATTAGCCTAGACTTGCCAAGGAGGTGGATGGACACAAGCGGCCCTTGTTGGTACCAAGGCTTTGGATCCGTGTAGAGTTCAGGTGAAGGACAGAAGTCTGCTCTGGTTCCCTTTGTGGTAGCCAAAACCGTCAACTGAAATTAAAACACACACACACACACACACACACAGACACACATATAATGTGAGAGCTGTGAATTTCAGTTTTATTTGGGGACCTCACTGAGGATTATGGCCCAGGACACAGCCTTTCAGAGAGCTCTGAGGAACTGCTCTGAGGAGGCAGGAGGAGAGGCCAGTATACCTGTGATTTTAGTCGAGGAGTAAGTGCAATCCAGCTTATATCTCAGTAGAAGGTTGCTACTAGTCATGAGAAACATATATTTCCGTTCATGATTTTAGTAATTTTAAAAGTATGGGAAGATGCAAGAATCCGGGACCATAAAACATTTTCCTGAAATAGATATACCTACCTAAGGGCCTGTTTTTCGTGTTTTCCCAAAGCACAGAGTGCCTCATCCAGGTCTTCATCCTGATTACCCTTCAGGGTATACTGTAGGTCAGTGACCACAGTGGCTAATGACTTGTTCCTTGTAGAACTGGATGATGGTCAACATGCTTTGTTTTACAATGTTCTGGTCCAGTTAATTGAGGCTGGGAGCGTATTTTAAAATAAGCTTCCACAGAACTACCTAGGGCAATAAGAAGACAAGCAATTTTGAAGTATGAAATTTTGCCTATGAAAGCACTTTACCAGCAATAGATGAATGAAATAAGGCATACCATTGCTGTGGTAGAGACACATTGCACACATTTAAATTATAGGAGAAAGATTTAAAAGAGGTAGTGCTCTAAAATAGGGAATGAGGAACTCTCCTTTCAATTAACATTTTAAATTATTTTTGCAAGGGAATAAGAAGGGCATAAAAATTTTCATGGTGAATTCTTTGTGAAAAACAAAAGATCAAATGGAATATTTATACTCTTGAATAGGAACCTCTTTATAAGCACGGGGTGATTCCTGAACAGAGACACTCCCTATAGCAGGTCAGGATGACTTGATCTGCTTAAAACAGCTTATATACTAGACTGAGAGTTACCTAAGACATAGATAAAATTGAATCTTCTAGAAGAAAATTTAAGATTTTTGACCTACACTCTGCCATTGTGATGGTACACAAGAGTAGCTAAAGTGGTGTTTCACTGTTATTTTTTATTGTTGTGGTTTTAAAGAACCAGTAACACTTTATTGAAATTTTCAGGTAAACTACAGATGGAGATGATAATTTCTGTGTGAAATCATCACTGGTATGCCCTCCACTTAATTTCTTCCTTTATTAAATTTTTCAATAGAGTCCACTGAGTGAACTCTTTTTCTCTCACAAATACATATTTAAATAAATAATTTAAATAAAGGGAATCAATTCATTATATGAAATATTACCTTCAAAGGGCTTATCACAAATATATTCATTTCCTAAATTAAAAGAGCCTCTGTAATGTTTTGTGAATATAACTCTGATTGTATTTAATTATTTTAAGTAGCTCTGCAAAATATTTTAGAACTTAATATCATTTACTGTTTGATAATATAGTTACTTCCTGGGTAATTTCTTTCTTGCATTTACTAAGACTGGGCTGCTAGCTGTAATTTTGGCTTATTGTTATTAATTTAAAAAAATCATAACATGTGTCTAGGTGGCTACTGCTTCCTTTTTGATAATATTGATAATTTTCCCATTTGCCTTAATTCTAATCCCTTAATTTTTGGTCACAAAATAGGAATAATTAATTAAATTATCAGTCAGAAGAGAAAAATGTAATAATTTTAGTCATTTAAGTTTCTATTTAAGAAATACAATGCTAAAAAATGGTTCTGAAGAACCTAGGGGCAGGACAGGAATAAAGAAGCAGATGTAGACAATGGACTTGAGGACATGGGGAGGGGGAAAGGTAAGCTGGGACGAACTGAGAGAGTGGCATGGACTTACATATACTATCAAATGTAAAATAGATAGCTAGTGGGAAGCAGCCTCATAGCACAGGGAGATCAGCTCGGTGCTTTGTGACCACCTAGAGGGGTGGGATAGGGAGGGTGGGAGGGAGACACAAGAGGGAGGAGATATGAGGATATATGTATATGTATAGCTGATTCACTTTGTTATAAAGCAGAAACTAACACACCATTGTAAAGCAATTTTACTCCAATAAAGATGTTAAAGAAAAAAAAAAAAAGAAATACAGTGCTAATTTGGTACTCTTATGACTGTATCTAGCTGTTAGTAATACCATCATCTAAACTGAATATTTCAATTCTCTTTGTTTCAGGCTGATGATTTGCTTAGTTCAGCTGAATTTATCCAAGCTAGTTTGTGTATTATTTGTTTAAAAGGTGGGTGAGTTAAAGGTCAAAGAAAGAAAGCAATCCGTTCACTCATAGGTACAATAAAACCATAAAATCATTAAGATAAATAAAGTAGGCACAATGTAAGTAACAAATGAGGTGACCAAGGAATAATTAGGTGTTAGGACACCTGGTATAACGGAAACTATCTAAATTCAGTGCTAAATTTGATTCTGTACTTTGGGGACATCCAGTGGAAAATGAAATTGATATGTTATGGATCATACCTGTGTAACAAGAGGAACAAACTTCCCTACCTTTTACTTTGGGAGGTATATATTCCATAGGGGTCTAATTTGGCATAATAAAAGACATTCAAAAGTTTCTTTAAGGGGAGGACAATTTTATCCCACTAAATTTTAATCCCACTAATGAAGTGCATAAAATGTTAACTTGTGGCTCTGTGAAATTTCTTTGGGGAACTAGTTTTATCCAGGTTGACAGATTACCAACGAATTGCTTTGTACAGGCAAAAAGCTTAGAGAACCTAGGGCACTGGTCTTTAGACATTTTTGTTCATGTACATCCTAAAATAATTTCAAAAAATCGTATGCTCCTTGAACATTTAAAAACTAATACCTAAGAATTTCCATGAGAAGTTTAAACATTTTTAAAGCATGTAATTTTTAGCATACTTTAACTATGGCATTTTAAAAATTAAAACTTTTACAGCACATTTAAAATTATAAAAGATTATTTAAATACCACACAGATTTGATACCATCATTATCCATTTAAAATACATGAACAAGATTTTCTTCAGTAGCCAGCAATTTTACATTGTTCCTTATTCTCTTTGAACTCATATTTCCGTTCTATTTTCACTATAGAATTCTCTTTGGGGATGAATTATCATCAATATAACTGCTGGCATTCGGTTGCTCCCAACAATCCACTTGTATAAATATCCAGAAATTATTTTAATTATAATTGGTCAATATGGCTGTCTCTTTCCACTCAGACTTCCCTTCTTCACACTTCCTGTTTTATTGCATATTTTTGGAGTGGTTGTGAGCATTTTTGGGGAACCTGCTAAAAGGAAGTTGAGTTGGGGACACATTTGGTATGTGTCTAATGGGTTATATATATATACGAGGTTGACAATTACTTCCATGTACAGTTAAGTTAAAGATGTGTGAGACACTGGTACAGTCTAAATATTTGCATCTCCTCTGAATTCATATGTTGAAATTCTAATGTCCACTGTTATGGTATTAAGAGGTGGGCCTTTGGGTGGTGATTATGTCATGAGGGTAGAGCCCTTTTGAATGGATTAGTATTCCTATGAAAGAAACCGTACAGAGTTCTCTAGCCCCTTCTACCATGTGAGGACACAGCCAGGAAGTGCTGGCTATGAACCAGTAAGGGGCTCTCACCAGAAGTCCACCATGCTGACATCTTGATCTTGGACTTCCCAGCCTCTAAAACTGTTAGAAATAATTTCTGCTGTTTATAAGCTACCCAGTCTGTGGTATTTTAATACAGAGCAGCCCAAACTGACTAAGATCAGCACTTAATTAAAATATTATAATATTTTTAGATTTAGAAATATTTGTATTATCTCTTAGCATCATAAAATTTGTAAGGTTTTATAATTTTTCATGACATTTACATTCGTGTGTAAATTTGTATACCTTTTCTTAAAGTGCCCCTCCCCTCTCTGCAAATTATATAAGCCTCAAGCCTCATAAAAGCTGCCTACACTTTATTTTGATTTTGTGGGCCTCTGGCCCAGTGGTGATCTACTAGTTTTTCTTTGCTTTTAATTATTTTTTAAATTAGTTACATTCACATAATACAAAAGCGTCAAGGAGGTGATAGTGTTTTCTAGCTACTCAATTTCCTTCTCTGGAGGCAACACCAATACCAGCTTCTTTTTACTCTTCCAAGGCTATTCTATGTATAAGTATATATGTTTGCACATTTGATTGATTTTTATTTATATAATAAGAAAGTTATGAGCATTTACTTTGAATTTGCTCATATTTGACCTAATAGCATGCATTGTACTTGAAATTTTGTGTTTTCTGAAAAAAGGGCAAAAATAATCTATAGTTTTTGTATTCACAAAAGTGTGACTGGGGACTTCCCTGGTGGTGCAGTGGTTAAGACTCTGTGCTCCCAGTGCAGGGGGCCTGGGTTCAATCCCTGGTCAGGGAACTAGATCCCACATGCATGCAGCAACTAAGAGTTTGCATGCCACAACTAAGGAGCCCATGTGCCACAACTAAGGAGCCAGTGAGTGCCAACTAAGACCCAGTGCAAACAAACAAATAAATAAATAAATATTTTTAAAAAAAGAGCTCGATTGGAATTTTCTGTTAAAATCTGGATCCACTCTAAAAAGTAACCAGGCTACAGTCAGAGGCTCCTGCCCCATTCTACAGTACATCCCAATCACAAAGTGCACCAAAATAGCCTGTTCTAACATACAATGTGCTCTCAATGGAAATATGATTAAGTCAAAGAATAAAGCATCATAGAACCTTGATTAGGGATGTTTAACAGACACCAATTGTTTTGGGCTCATGAGTTTTTTTTCCTCAACTTTTTAATTTAAAAAGTATGTGAAAATCACAAGCAAAGTACAATGAATAACCATTTAATCTTCATCTAGATTAACCAACTATTAACATGTTACTTTTAACATGTTAAAAGTAACATGTTGGCTTTCTCTAATTAATAATAATTATAATAATAGTAGGTGTATGTTATTGCTGAAAAAATTGAGAGTAAGTTGCAGAGTTATACCACATGAACAAAACCCTTAAAATCACAGAAATGGGCTTTACTTGTTTTGTCAAGTCACGAGGAAAGGTTATTATCTAATCTCTCATGTCCTCTCAAAAGCCAGTGTATTTAAATGTAAAAAAGCAGAGCCTTGAAATTGCTATCCATCTCTTTGTTCAGCATGCTGAAAAGAGGCTAAACTTTGATCCCATTCACAATTTTCATTATTTCCCTTAACTATGAATTAAGATCTGGAGACATACCTTCCTGCTCTTCTTTACTGAGAAAGCAGCCTAGGGATTGGCAGTTGGGTAAACCTTTTATTTATGTACCGATATCCTTTCTTGTTGCACATGGCATGGGTGCCTATCAAACACTTTCCAGTCCATATCATGGTTTTCAAATAAATAATTAAAATAAAGCAAAACAAAGCTCTCTTTTCCATTAGCATGGTGAGCCAGGGGATCTTTTGGTAACTCTGCCTTGCAATGACCATTTGCCATTGACTGATCCTTATTTCTTCGGAAGAAGATGAATATGACAAACCCAAGAAGGAAAAGGTGGAACCATAGGGCTGAGTCATTTCCTTGCTAGGACATCATTTATGTATGTTACATACATAATAAGGATGGAATAAATGTATGAGGTGTTCTTCAGGCTATATATCTTTTCCATATCATGAGAAATTTTGCATACTAACTGTTTTGTAATATTTCTGTTAAAGAACATAGGGGAACTGTCTCTCAGTGCCCCAAATGAAAAAGTAAAAGTTGTAATGGTTGTAATTGGCTGTCATCTCTTTCAGTCACCTCAGATATAAATAAAAGAGGGAGGTAGCTTACTAAATTTGGTGAAGAAGATCTAATTAAGTCCAGGAAGCTTGACACAAACTACTTTCTGTTCTTTCCTTCTAAAAAAAGGCAACTCTACTAACGGAAACATGAATGATTCAAATCAAGGGAACTTAGAGCAGACAGCTGAGAAACCAGGGTGGGTAAAAACTGATTAATGACTTAAAATTATTTTGAGTAGATAAAAGGTTACTTTGAAAACCCTTCTGATGATGTCTATCTTGTAAAGTTCTGAATTTTTAACCTATCTATTGATTAATTAGGCCTGTTAAGGGGAACAGTGTCCAGACTAATCTTGGGACAAAAATTCTAAACAGAACGCTAAGGTACTTAATGATAAAAAACAACAAAAAATTGTCAAGCACATCTCTTCCATAGATGTATCAGACAATTATCAAGAAATGATTCATACTCTATACAGAAGAAGAGTAAAATATCTGCTAGGATGCAAGCTAACACACATCAGTAGTTCTGTATCACTTGCTTATAGCTGGCATCTGTTCTGATGGGTGTGTCTGCTTTATTAGTTAAATACTTTGTATTCTGTACCTGGCTACTTCACCAAATTATAGTGCTCTTCAAAATTTTATGCTGTATATGCTGCCTATAAGATGTTTACATCAGATCTAAAGACACACACAGACTGAAAGTGAGGTGATGGAAAAGGTATTTCATGCAAATGGAAATCAAAAGAAAGCTGGGGTAGCTATAATTATACCAGACAAAATAGACTTTAAAACAAAGACTGTAACAAGAGACAAAGAAGGACGTTACATAATGATCAAGGAATCAATCTAAGAAGAAGATATATCAATTGTAAATACATATGCACCCAACAAAGAAGCACCTAAATGCACAAGGGAAATATTAATGGACATAATGGGAGAAACTGACAGTAACACAATAATAGTAGCAGACTTTAATATCCCACTTGCATCAATGGACAGATCATTCAGACAGAAAATCAATAAAGAAACCATGGCTTTAAAGGACACAGTAGAGCAGATGGACTTAACAGATACATACAGAACATTCCACCCCAAAGCAGGAGAATACACACTCTTTTCAAGCGCACATGGAACACTCTCCAGGACAGATCACATGCTAGGCAAAAAAAACAAGCCTCAGTAAATTTAAGAAAACTGAAGTCATATCAAGCATCTTCTCCAACCACAGCACTATGAGATTAGAAGTAAATCACAGGAAACAAATGTAAAAAATACAAACACAAACACAAAAAACACAAACACATGGAGGCTGAACAAAATGCTACTAAACAACCAATGTGTCACTGATGAAATCAAGGAAGAAATTAAAAAACAAAACAAAACTGGAGACAAATGAAAATGAAAACATAATGACCCAAAATCTATGGGACATAGCAATATCAGTTCTAAGAATGACGTTTATAGCAACACATGCCTATGTCAGGAAGCAAGAAAAACCTCAGAAAAAAACACAAACAAACAAACAAAAAAACAACCAACCTAACCTTACACCTAAAGGAATGAGAAAAATAAGAACAAACTAAACACAAAGTTAGTAGAAGGAAAGAAATTATAAAGATCACAGCAGAAACAAATGAAATAGAGACTAAAAAATAATTTAAAAAATCAATAAAACTAAAAGATGGTTCTTTGAAAAGATAAACGAAATTGATAAACCTTTAGTCAGACTGATCAAGAAAAAAAGAAAGAGGCTCCAAATCAAAAGAATCAGAAATGAAAAAGGAGTTACAATGAGCACCACAGAAATACAAAATACCATAAGAGACTACTACGAACAAATATATGCAAATAAAATGGACGACATAGAAGAAAAAGAAAAATTCTTAGAAATGCAATATCCCAAGACTGAACCAGGAAGAAAGAAAATATGAACAGACCAATTATCAGTAATGAAATCAAATTAGTAATAAAAAAACTCCCTACAAACAAAAGTCCAGGACCAGATGACTTCACAGGTGAATTCTACCAAACATTTAGAGGAGAATTAACGCTATCCTTCTCAAATTACGCCAAAATTTGCAGAGGTAGGACTGCTTCCAAATGCATTCTAAAAGGCCAGCATCACCCTTGTACCAAAACCAGGCAAAAATATCACACACACAAAAAAGATGTTACAGGTTGACATCACAGGAACATAGATTAAAAAACTCTCAACAAAATATTAGCAAACTTAATCCAACAATACATTAAAAGGATCATACACCATTATCAAGTGGGATTTATCCCAGGGATGCAAGGATGGTTCAATACCCACAAATCAATCAATGTGATACACCACATTAACAAACTGAAGAATAAAAACCATAGGATTATCTCAATAGATGTGGGAAAAGGGTTTGACAAAGTTTAACATCCATTTATGATTAAAAAAAAAAAAACTCTCCACTAAGTGGGTATAGAAGGAACACACCTCAACATAATAAAGGCCATATATGACAAACCCACAGCTAACACCATACTCACTGGTGAAAATCTGAAAACATTTCCTCTATGATGTAAGACAAGGATGCCCACTCCTAGCACTTTTATTCAACATAGCATTGGAAGTCTTAGCCATAGTAATCAGACAAGAAAAAGAAATAAAAGGAATCCAAATTGGAAAGGAAGAAGTAAAACTGTCACTGTTTCCAGATGACATGACACTATACATAGAAAACCCTAAAGATGCCACCAAAAAACTATGACAGCTCATAAATGAATTTGGTAAACTTGCAAGATACAAAATTAATATACAGAAATTGCTTGCATATCTATACACTAACAACAAGCTATCAGAAAGAGAAATTAAGGAAATGACCTCACTTACAATCACATCAAAAAGAACAAAATTCCTAGGAGTAAATCTAACTAAGGAGGTAAAAGACCCGTACTTGGAAAACTATAAGACACTGATGAAAGCAACTGAAGACAACACAGATGGGAAAATATGCTGTGTTCATGGACTGAAATACGTTATGTTCATGTTCATTTTAATATTGTTAAAATGACCATACCACCCAGGGCAATCTACAGATCCAATGCAATCCTTATCAGAATACCAATGGCATTTTTCTCAGAACTAGAACAAATAATTTTAAAATTTGTATGGAAACACAAAAGATCCTGAATAGCCAAGACAATCTTGAGAAAGAAGAACAGAGCTGGAAGAATCAGGCTCCCTGACTTCAGACTATACTACAAAGCTACAGTTATCAAGACAGTATGGTACTGGCACAAAAACAGAAACAGATAAATAGAGCAGAATAGAGAGCCCAGAAATAAACCTACACACTTAAGGTCAATTAATCTACAACAGAGGAGGCAAGAATATACAGTGTGTAAAAGACAGTCTCTTCAATAATTAATGCTGGAAAAACTGGACAAAAGAATGAAATTAGAACATTTTCTCATACCATTCACAAAAATAAACTCAAAATGGATTAAAGACCTAAATATAAGACCAGAAACCATAAACTCCTAGAAGAAAACATAGGGTGAACACTCTTTGACATATATTATAGCAGTAAAAAATAAACAAATGGGACCTAATTAAACTTAAAAGCTTTTGCACAGCAAAGGAAACCACTGACAAAGTGAAAAGACAACCCATGAAATAAGAGTATGATATGGCTAACAAGGGGTTAATATCTAACATATATAAACAGCTCATACAACTCAACATCAGAAGAACAAGAAACCCAATGAAAAAATTGGCAGAAGTCCTGAATAGACATTTTTCCAAACAATACATAGAGATGGCCAAAAGGCACATGAAAAGATGCTCAACATGGTTAATAATCAGAGAAATGGAAATCAAAACCACAATGAGATATCTCCTCACATCTGTCAGCATGGCTATCATCAAAGAGGCCACAAATAATAAATATTGGTGAGGATGTGGAGAAAGGGGAACCCTTGTACCCCGTTCTGAGCATGGAAATTAGTGCAGTCACTGTGGAAAACAGTATTGAGTTTCCTCAAAAAGCTAAAAATAGAACTACCATATGATCCAGTAATTCCTTTCTTGGTTATGTAGTTGAAGAAAATGAAAACACTAATTTGAAAAGATACATGCACCCCAATGTTCATAGCAGCATTATTTATAATCACCAAGATATGGAAGCAACCTAAGCGTACTTCAACAGATGAATGGATAAAGACGTGGTATATATATATATATATATATATATACACACATATATATATACATACATACATACACACAATGGAGTACTACTCAGCAATAAAAAATTAATGAAATTTTGCCATTTGCAACAATACAGATGGACCAGGTGGTTATTATGCTTACTGAAGTAATTCAGACAGAGAAAGACAAATACTGTATGTTATCACTTATACGTGGAATCTAAAAAAAATAAAACAAATGAATAAATGTAACAAAATAGTAACAGACTTACAGAACAAACTAGTGGTTACTGGTGGGGAGAGGGAAGGGTGGAAGGGCAAGATTAGGGTAGGGGATTAAGAGGCACAAACTACTATGTATAAAATAAATAAGCTACAAAGGTATGTTATACAACACAGGGAATATAGCCAATATTTTATAATAATGTTAAATGTAGTAAAATCTATAAAAATTTTGAATCACTATATTGTAAACCTGAAACTAATATAATATTATAAATCAACTCTACGGCAATAAAAAAATTATGCTACTTATGTTGGACAACATCCATTATTGTCATTTGGCAAAGATTTCTGCCAAAACTTGTTTTGTTTTGTTGCTGAGCAAAATGTATATTATTAATATTTGTGGCTAGTTTTACTAGCCTGTTAGCAACAGTATGACTTGTGCCTGTTTTTGCTGTGAAGTCTGCCATGTTGAAGGATGTCTTGTTAGTTTTGGTTTAAGTGATACAATTTATCAGTTTTATATTGGAAAATATTATTCAATTGTTCTGGAAAAACTAAATTGGTTTACTTGAGGAAAACTGTACTTTTTTTAGAAAATGAAGCAAAAGTATAGAGGAATTCATGTTATTTTTTGTCAAAGCTTCATTATAGAGGATGAGGTAAATGGAATGCCTGTACAATAAAATGCAACATTCAGTTATCCATAATGGCATTTCCTACATGCACTTTTATTTTTCAGTTCCTTATGTGAAACCACTCCACTCTATATTCATTTTCCTCTGCCAAGAAAGACTCATATTTATATTTCACTGGAGGGCTATGTTATTTATCTTTCTTTATTAAATTATTCTGAGTTGTTGGATTTGTTGCTATTGCCATCTTACTTTTATGCTTCAATGAGGCACTATTGGATTATTTTTGAGATGGGCATAAAGCACCACGGTACTGATTAAAATACAAAATAATAAATATTAAAAAATAACATGAAAATATTTTCAGAGATAAACTTACTAATGAAGTTTTTATAAAATATGCAAAAGCAGCAGCTATTAAACATGTAATGGAATTTCTGTGAGAATAATGCTCAGTCTTTAAACACTTCTTTTATTGAAGTATAGTTGATTTCCAATGTTGTATTAATTTCTGCTGTACAGAAAAGTGATTCAGTTATACATATATACACATTCTTTTTTAAATACTCTTTTCCATTATGGTTTATCAGAGGACACTGAATATAGTTCCCTGTGCTATGCAGTAGGACCTTGTTGTTTATCCATTCCATATATAATAGCTTATGTCTGCTAACCCCAACCTCCCACTCCATTCCTCCCCTAACCCCCTTCCCCTTGGCAACCACAAGTCTGTTCTCTATGTTGATGAGTCTGTTTCTGTTTTGTAGGTAGGTTCATTTGTGTCATATTTTAGATTCCACATATAAGTGATATCATATGGTATTTGTCCTTCTCTTTCTGACTTACATCACTTAGTATGATAATCTCTAGTTGCATCCATTTTGCTGCAAATGGCATTATTTTGTTCTTCTTTATGGCTGAGTAGTATTCCATTGTCTATAGGTACCACATCTTCTTTATCCATTCATCTGTCACTGGACATTTAGGTTGTTTCCATGCCTTGGCTATTGTGAATAGTGCTGCTATGAACATAGGGGTCCAGGTATCTTTCTGAATTAGAGTTTTGTCTGGATATATGTCCAGGAGTGGGATTGCTGGATCATTCTATTTTTAGCTTTCTGAGGAACCTCCATACTGTTTTCCATAGTGGCTGCACCAATTTACATTCCCACCAACAGTGTATGAGGTTTCCCTTTTCTCCACACCCTCTCCAGCATTTGTTATTTGTAGACTTTTTAATGATGGCCATCCTGACTGGTGTGAGGTGGTACCTCATTGTAGTTTTAATTTGCTTTTCTCTAATAATTAGTGATGTTGAGCAGCTTTTCATGTGCCTATTGGCCATCTGTATGTCTTCTTTGGAGAAATGTCTATTTAGGTCTTCTGCCCATTTTCCGATTGGGTTGTTTGCTTTTTCATTATTGAGCTGTATGAGCTGTCTGTATATTTTGGAAATTAAGCCCTTGTTTGTTGCATCATTTGCAAATATTTTCTCCCATTCTGTAGGTTGTCTTTTCATTTTGTTTATGGTTTCCTTTGCTGTGCAAAAGCTTGTAAGTTTGATTAGGTCCCATTTGTTTATTTTTGTTTTTATTTCTATTGCCTTGGGAGAATGCCCTAAAAAAACATTGGTATGATTTATGTCAGAGAATGTTTTGCCTGTGATCTCTTTTAGGAGTTGTACAGTGTCATGTTTTTTAAAAATTGTTTTCTTCCACACAAATACTATTTTTTCTTTTTAATTAATTTATTTATTTATTTTTGGCTGTGTTGGGTCTTCGTTTCTGTACGAGGGCTTTCTCTAGTTGCGGCAAGCGGGGGCCACTCTTCATCGTGGTGTGCGGGCCTCTCACTGTCGTGGTCTCTCTTGTTGTGGAGCACAGGCTCCAGACACGCAGGCTCAGTAGTTGTGGCACACGGGCTTAGTTGCTCTGCGGCATGTGGGATCTTCCCAGACCAGGGCTCGAACCCGTAACCCCTGCATTGGCAGGCAGATTCTCAACCACTGCACCACCAGGGAAGCCCCCTGGTGTCATGTTTTATGTTTAAGTCTTTAATCCATTTTGAGTTTATTTTTTGTGTATGGTGAGAGGGTGTGTTCTAACTTCATTGATTTACATGCCACTGTCCAACTTGCCCAACACCACTTGCTGAAGAGACTGTCTTTTTTCCCACTGTACTAATATATTCTTGCCTCCGTTGTCGAAGATTAATCAACCATAGGTGTGTGGGTTTATTTCTGGGCTCTCTATTCTGCTTCATTGATCCATATGTCTGTTTTTGTGTCAATACCACACCGTTTTGATTACTGTAGATTTCTAGTATTTTCTGAAGTCTGGGAGGGTTATGCCTCCTGCTTTGTTCTTTTTCATCAGGATTGCTTTGGCAATTCTGGGTCTTTTATGGTTCCATATAAATTTTATGATTATTTGTTCTAGTTCTGTGAAAAATGACCTGGGTAATTTGATAAGGATCACATTAAATCTGTAGATTGCTTTGGGTAGTATGACCATTTTAACAGTATTAATTCTTCCAATCCAAGAGCACAGGATATCTTTCCATTTCTTTGAATTATCTTCAACTTCCTTTATTAATGTTTTAGAGTTCTCAGTGTGTAAGTCTTTCACCTCCTTGGTCAGGTTTATACCTAAGTATTTTAGTTTTGGGGGTGCAATTTTAAAAGGTACTGTTTTTTACATTCCCTCCTGATATTTCACTGTTAGCATAAAGAAATGCAACTGATTTCTGTATGTTAATCTTGTATCCTGCTATCTTGCTGAATTTGTTTACCAGTTCTAGTAGTTTGTGTGTGGAGTCTTTAGGGTTTTCTATATATAGGATCATAAACGAATATTTTAAATAATTAATTTTATACCTCAATTTTGTGAGATGCATGTGAATAGAGTTTTCTTCTGTTTGTCCTTTCATGTGGACAGACTCACTGCAAACCACTGTAGGTCAAGCAGAGGTATCAGGATTACACTTTAAAAACCACTGTTCTAGATAAAAATCTGACCCATGGTTTCCAATTCCACTCTTGAGCCATAATTTCCAAATATGCATTTCAATCTCTCCCTTGATTAAGACAGTGTATCTTTCTGTACATCTCTTTTTGGATGTTGATATGTGAAGGAATCTCAAAATTGCATCAAAATTTTCAATGTCCTAAACATGCTCAACCAATTTTTTTTTGGCAACTATTCAGAAAATTGAGAATAACTTGAGAAATTCTTCCCTTTCCTTCATGCTTCACTTACAATCAGCTGCCAGACTTCATCAGTTCTATCCTCAAAATATATTGAACCTGACTTTTTTTCTCAATCCTACTGATACTGCTTTTCTTTAGGATTTTGTAATTTCCTGCCTGTCTTATTGTAGTCCCTTCCATATTGGGCTAGCCCTCTTGTTCTTCTCCAATTTATATTCAATTTTGATTACAGGGCAATCTTTTTAAAAATGCAAAGATTATTATGTCTTAGCTCTACTTAAAGTTTTTCAAAAGCTCCACATTGTTTTCAGGAAAAAAATCAAAGTCCATAGCACTACATGCAATTTTCATCATGATCTGGCCTTGGTCTGCTTCCCTGTCACTTTCTCAACACTAACATAATCAACTTTTGACATCTGTGTATATTGATATTCAATGTCATCATAGCTTTTGCACACACTATTCCCTCCAGCACCCTCCTGCCTTCCTCCCAAATCTGCTTTTACTTGGCTGACTTCATTATACAAGATACAGTTCAAAACCGACACCTCATCCAAACAGCCTTCCCTGAGATTCCCCTACTTCTACCATATTTCAGGTAGATACCTCCCCCCATAAATAATTCTCTATATAACTCGATCATAACACTTTAAATAAACTATTTTTAGGAAAACATGCTCAATTTTATAAGAAATCAGGAAAATGGCCAATAAAATTCTACGATACAGTTTTACACAAAGCAGACTGGTGAGAATTAAAGACCTGTCCATATGGAGCACTGCAAGTGATGGTAATGGGAACTCTCATACACTGCTGGTGAGAGAGATGAATCACTCTGGCAAACAGTATACATTACCAGCAATTCCCTTCCTAAACCTTAATCTCTTACACATATACAGCATTCATAATAGTATTTGTTTCCAGGGACCAAAATTTAGAAACATCTCAAATATTCTTTAACAACAGAATGGATAAATTGAGAATATTCATAGAATGAAATGCTTACTAAATGGCAGTGAAAAGAACTGAACTACAGTGACATGAATTGTCATGAATGAATCTAAACAGAAAATATTCAATCCAAAAAGCAAGTTGCAGAAGAATACATGAAAAATCTAAAAAATATACAGTTTAGTGAAAAATACGTGCAAAAAACTATAAAGAAAAGATTAACAGAAAACTCAGGATAATGGTTACAGCGAGATTGTTATCTAAAACTACTGGATTTCAGAAGTTCAAGAAGCTAAGTTGATGAGACTTCCAAGTCTAAACCTGAGATTTCAGGATTAATATAATACTACAACTTAAAATATTCTGACTAATAACTTCTTCTAGTTAATTCTAGGTGATCTGGGCTTCCAAAAGAACCCAATATACAGATCGTAGCATGAAATCCAGTGTCTCAAAATAATTTGGAAACAATAGGTCCATCCCTTTGGGTGAGATTATTTCCCAAACATAAAATAGGTGCTTGTAAGGTAAAGTGTCTCTTTAAGATCATTCCTCTAGTACGGAAGACTGTAGATATGACAGATATGGAAACTATGAATATGACTGAAAATACCACTTATTCATTCAATTATGCATTGTTTATACTTTTTCCTCTACATCTGAACTGACAGATAGGGACCAAATTATGTAGGTGTTTAGTTAAGCCATGAAATTTTTGTTGAAAAACTTAAGGTCACTCAATCTATCCTTCAATTTTTAGACAACATGGTATTTAAATTAGTAACTTTTACAGATAAGTATCTATACCATTCTTTCAAATTTCATGATAAAGGTTACATAACATCCCTAACAAACATCTAGTAAGATACAATCAGGGCTAATTTTTCCTCAGAAAGAAATGTGAATGACAGTACTGCAGGATAAACAACAGTAGCCCACGAAGTCCTTGATATGAACTTATTTTTTAATGGGGATGAAATTCTGTCTCTGTAAAAATAACAAAAACAGCAATCTGAAATGGATCAGCCCTAAAGGGAACATCCTCCTACACCAGTCTCAGGTGGATTCAATTTACTGATGCTTTAACAAGGGCATTAATTGTGGTGGCAATTTATGAAGTATGGGAAATATTTCTATTAGAAACTAAACTACGATGATTTATTTCCCATAAGCAACTGCACAATACTTAGATGGCAACTGTCCATTCACTACTAGTGTTCATGAGACAAATCAGTCTCAAAAATGAAAGGTCTCATATCTTGTTACCAGTTTGCTCGCCACTGAGCTGGTTTTCATCTGACAAGGCTTCCTCCATAAGCAGAAGAATCCACTCCAGTTAAAATCCCTGGTAATAACTTCAACTAATGAGTTCAGGATATCAATTAATTCACTGAGTAGCTATTTTTAGCCCACACTTTACATAACTTGTATAATATCTAAGCAGTTCTTAATCCAATTCATCTTCTTCACTTTTGATTTTGTTAGTTCAGTTATGTTTTGAAATTAGGGAAAGACAGAAATCAGATGGTTTATATTTGTGCGCCTATTTTTAAAACTTAAATTTCAGTATTTAATGATTTTAAGAAAAAGCAATTAAATAAGGAGATTAACTAGATTTGTAATATTTTCCCCTAACCCTAGGATTCCCATTTTCAGGGCCTTTTTTAAGACAAAGATTTCCATTTGTTACAGTGTAAGTTAGTATACAGAAATTGGAGGCACCAAACTCTTCTTTGTTGCATAACATTACTTACTTATCCTGAGGTGTTACCAGGCTTCAAATCTAAATTTTAGACATTCTAATACATAGTTCTTAGGGCAGAAGATAATAAAAATAAGTTGGCATTTCTTGTGGCGAGAGACTTCCCCAAAGGAGAGACAGCTTGGTTTTTATATTTTAGAAAGGGTCATCAGATGAATTATTTTATAGGCAATACCTTGATATGACAGAATCAAAGTGTTTTAAAAATTGTCTTTATGTTATTGATCCCTGAAAAGGTGAAACATAAACTATTAAGAAAAAAACAGAAGAAAGTTTGTAGAGTGACAAGTAGATCATCCATTAGAAAGTTTCAATTCCACAAGAAAGAGGAGAGGTAGAAAGATGATAACATACACAGTGTAATCTGGAAGCAAAATTGCACGAGCAGAAGAGGCACACAGAAACTTAACAATATGTGTCTAATACACTCTGCTTTGTGAGGTCTTGTTAATAAGTGTTTGAATTAACACAAAAAAGGTCATCTATTCCTATTTTGATGAAAGAAAAGTGACTGAGTCCAGAGCTAAACGTGGACCCAATTTTCATTAGAAAACTGCTGAGTTATTATTAGCCTTGGTTCTCTTTTGAAGTGCCAGCAGGCATCTCTTGACAATAACCTTGGAAAGAAAGCCACAGGTTTAGGGAAAAGTTTTTACTTCTTGATTTAATAAACATAAATCAGGCTATATTCCCAAAAGGATCAACCCATATTAAATAATGTTTACCTCCAGGGTGTTGAAATTTGTTTAAAAATGAGAGTATTTTGAATAGTATTTGAATAATATATCTTTAAACTAGATGTCTTTATAGTTAAAACGAGTTCCTTACAGAAAGACAGCACTGGGTCTTGCTATTTTGTCTAACCTACAATCTCTGTCCTCCACTGTATTTAGACTATTTACTTGTTAAGTATTGATATGGTTAAGTTAAAATCTACCATCTTGCTAATTGTTCTCTATTTGTTCCATGCATTTTTTTGTTTCCTTTTTTTCCCCTGTGTTTAGATTAGTAGAATATTTTTTATATTCATTTTTATCTCCACTCTTGACTTATTATTTATAGATCCTTAAACTATTTCTTAGTATTCTTCCTAGAATTTATAACATATGCCTTTAATTAATGACAATCTACTTTCACATAATATTATACTGCTTTGTGTGTGATATAAGAACTTTGCAACTGTAAGCTCCCACATCTTCCTCCCATCTTTTGTGATACTGTTGTCATTTTACTTTCATATATGCTATAAACTCCAAATACATTGTTGCTACTATTTTTCTGATGATCTTTTAGAGTGATCAAAAATAAGAAAAACATAACTTTTATGTTTACCTTCAATTGTTCCAGGAGATCTTCCTTTCTTTATGTAGATCCACATTTCTGTCTGATCTCATATTCTTTCTGCCTTAAGAATCTTCTTGAACATTTCCCATAATACAGATCTGTTTGTATTGAATGTTCTAAAAAAGAATGTTCATCCTTCATTCTTGAAAGATAATTTTTTTTCTGGGCATAGAAACTAGGCTAACAGGTTTTTTTGTTGTTCTTGCTGTTGTTGTTTTCTGGTCCTTTGGTTTGCATATTAGCCAAAGATAAAGAAGATATGTCTGCTGTAATTTTTATCTTTTTTCCTCTGCATGAGTTATGGACTGAATGTGTTCTGCCGCCAGTTTATATGTTGAAATCTTAATCCCCCACATAACGGTATTAGGAAGTGGGGGCCTCTGGGAGGGAATTAGATCATGAGTGAGGAGCCCTCATGAATGGGAATGGTGCTCTTATAAGAGACACGAGAGCTTGCCCTCACTGTCTCTGCCACATGAGGATACAACAAGAAGACAGCCAGTTGCAAACTAGGAAGTGGGGTCTCACCAGACACCAGATCTGCCTCCAGAACTTTTGAGATATAAATGTTTAAGTTACTCAGTCTATGGTATTCCATTATAGCAGCCCAAACTGACTAAGAGTATGTAATGTGTCTTTTTTCTCTGGCTGCTTTCAGGATTTCCTTTACCTTTGGTTTTTAGAAGTTTTAATGCGAAGTTTCTAGGTGTGTGTGTGTGTGTGTGTATGTGTGTGTGTGTGTGTTTTCTTTCAATTTATTGATTTATTATTTGTTTGGCTTGGGGTTTTCTAATCCCTTTAGCTTAAGGCTTCTGTCAGTAGAAAAGCAGAGTCTTAGCAGGGCTTCCGGTCCTTCCGGCAGTGGTGATCAGTCCCCTCCTCTATACCTGCATCACAAGTGAAGCTTTCACTGGTTTCCTGCCATGGCTCTAACCTTTCTCATGAGCATCAAAGGAAGATTTGTGAAGAAGAGCCTATGAAATGGGTGTGGATTTCCCTGTATCTGCTGTTTCCATGGGTTTTATGATAACATGGTAGCCAATGCTCAGACTCCAGTATTTTGTTAAAAATTGGATATGAATTCTTTTTACCCACTTATATGGCAGCCATATTTCTTTTTTTTTTTTTTTTACATAGCCACAATTCCATTATCACAAACACAAGTATATAACGTAAACATTTTTTATATTTTAAAAATACAAATTTATACAAGTAATAATATGGTCTTTTTAAAAATATAGAAGTATGTAAAATAAAAAATGAGAGTTTGCTATCCCTACCCCAAAACCTGACTCTTAAAATGTGTTCACTGTTAAAAATCTGGTGTGTGTTCTTCCCGACTTTTTTCTATGTGCGCTAGATGTGCATGGTGTGTGTGTGTACATGGTGTGTGCGTGCGTGCATGTGTGTGTGTACATACTCTGCTTCCCAAATGGTTTCTCTCATTGAGTTATACATCCTGCACATCTCCCTGTGTATTTATTTAGCTCTGCGTCACTCTCCTCCACAGCTGCATCGCATTCCAAAGCATGGAGGTGATGTAAATTATCTGGTCCCCTGAATGTACAGTTTTTGTGTGTGTGTGTGTGTGTGAACATATAAACCAATTATTGTTCTTTTTGTTTAAATATCTTTAAAATATAATCGACAGGTTTAAGCAACAGTAATACAGTGCACAGTGGGCTTTACAATATATGCAATACTGAAATGCATACACCAATGATACAATAATACAAGTAAGTTACTGGCGCAAGGTTCTTACTCTAGAGTCTACGTTACATAATTAATTGAAGGTAAACTGAACAGTTTAAGGTGTTGTGGTGGACAAAATTTCAGGAGGGCCCCCAAGTTTCCTATCCTTTGTTGTATGTGCCATATAAAATCCCTTTTTTTAATTTAATTTTTTATACAGCAGGTTCTTATTAGTCATCCATTTTATACATATTGGTGTATATATGTAAATCCCAATCTCCCAATTCATCACACCACCACCCCTCCCCCTGCCACTTTCCCCACTTGGGGTCCATACGTTTGTTCTTTGCATCTGTGTCTCTATTTCTGCCCTGCAAACCAGTTCATCTGTACCATTTTTCTAGGTTCCACATATATGCTTTAATATACGATATTTGTTTTTCTCTTTATGACTTACTTCACTCTGTATGACGGTCTCTAGATCCATCCACGTCTCTAAAAATGACCCAATTTCGTTCCTTTTTACAGCTGAGTAATATTCCATTGTATATATTTACCACAACTTCTTTATCCATTCATCTGTCGATGGGCATTTAGGTTGCTTCCATGTCCTGGCTATTGTAAATAGTGCTGCAATGAACATTGGGGTGCATGTGTCTTTTTGAATTATGGTTTTCTCTGGGTATATGTCCAGTAGTGGGATTGCTGGGTCATATGGTAATTCTATTTTTAGTTTTTTAAGGAACCTCCATACCACTCTCCATAGTGGCTGTATCAATTTACGTTCCCACCAACAGTGCAAGAGGGTTCCCTTTTCTCCACACCCTCTCCAGCATTTGTTGTTTGTACATTTTCTGATGATGCCCATTCTAACTGGTGTGAGGTGATACCTCATTGTAGTTTTGATTTGCATTTCTCTAATAATTAGTGATGTTGAGCAGCTATTCATGGGCTTCTTGGCCATCTGTATGTCTTCTCTGGAGAAATGTCTATTTAGGTCTTCTGCCCATTTTTGGATTGGGTTGTTTGTTTTTTTAATATTGAGCTGCATGAGCTGTTTATACATTTTGGAGATTAATCCTTTGTCCATTGATACGTTTGCAAATATTTTCTCCCATTCTGAGGGTTGTCTTTTCATCTTGTTTGTAGCTTCCTTTGCTGTGCAAAAACTTTTAAGTTTCATTAGGTTCCATTTGTGTATTTTTGTTTTTATTTCCATTATTCTAGGAGGTGGATCAAAAAAGATCTTGCTGTGATTTATGTCAAAGAGTGTTCTTCCTATGTTTTCCTCTAACAGTTGTATAGTGTCCGGTCTTATATTTAGGTCTCTAATCCATTTTGAGTTTATTTTTGTGTATGGTGTTAGAGAGTGTTCTAATTTCATTCTTTTACATGTAGCTATCCAGTTTTCCCAGCACCACTTATTGAAGAGGCTGTATTTTCTCCATTGTATATCCTTGTCTCCTTTGTCATAGATTAGTTGACCATAGGTGTGTGGGTTTATCTCTGGGCTTTCTATCCTGTTCCATTGATCTATATTTCTCTTTTTGTGCCAGTACCATATTGTCTTGATTACTGTAGTTTTGTAGTATAGTCTGAAGTCCAGGAGCCTGATTCCTCCAGCTCCATTTTTTTCCCTCAAGACTGCTTTGGCTGTTCGGGGTCTTTTGTGTCTCCATACAAATTTTAAGATTTTTTGTTCTAGTTCTGTAAAAAATGCCACTGGTAATTTGATAGGGATTGCATTGAATCTGTAGATTGCTTTGCGTAGTAGAGTCATTTTCACAATATTGATTCTGCCAATCCAAGAACATGGTATATCTCTCCATCTGTTGGTATCATCTTTAATTTCTTTCATCAGTGTCTTATAGTTTTCTGTGTACAGGTCTTTCGTCTCCCTAGGTAGGTTTATTCCTAGGTATATTATTCTTTTTGTTGCAGTGGTAAATGGGAGTGCTTCCTTAATTTCTCTTCCAGATTTTTCATCATTAGTGTATAGGAATGCAAGAGATTTCTGTGCATTAATTTTGTATCCTGCAACTTTACCAAATTCAATGATTAGCTCCAGTAGTTTTCTGGTGGCATCTTTAGGATTCTCTATGTATAGTATCATGTCATCTGCAAACAGTGATGGTTTTACTTCTTCTTTTCCAATTTGTATTCCTTTTATTTCTTTTTCTTCCCTGATTGTCGTGGCTAGCACTTCCAAAACTATGTTGAATAATAGTGGTGAGAGTGGACATCCTTGTCTTGTTCCTGATCTTAGAGGAGATGCTTTCAGTTTTTCACCATTGAGAATGATGTCTGCTGTGGGTTTGTCATATATGGCCTTTATTATGTTGAGGTAGGTTCCCTCTATTCACACTTTCTGGAGAGTTTTTATCATAAATGGGTGTTGAATTTTGTCAAAAGCTTTTTCTGCATCTATTGAGATGATCATACGGTTTTTATTATTCAATTTGTTAATATGGTGTATCACATTGATTGATTTGCATATATTGAAGAATCCTTGCATCCCTGGGATAAATCCCACTTGATCATGGTGTATGATCCTTTTAATGTGTTGTTGGATTCTGTTTGCTACTATTTTGTTGAGGAGTTTTGCATCTATATTCATCAGTGATATTGGTCTGTAATATATATTTTTTTGTAGTATCTTTGTCTGGTTTTGGTATCAGGGTGATGGTGGCCTCATAGAATGAGTTTGGGAGTGTTCCTTCCTCTGTAATTTTTTGGAAGAGTTTGAGAAGGATGGGTGTTAGCTCTTCTCTAAATGTTTGATAGAATTCACCTGTGAAGCCATCTGGTCCTGGACTTTTGTTTATTGGAAGATTTTTAATCACAGTTTCAATTTCATTATTTGTGATGGGTCTGTTCATATTTTCTATTTCTTCCTGGTTCAGTCTTGGAAGGTTATACCTTTTTAAGAATTTGTCCATTTCTTCCAGGTTGTCCATTTTATTGGCATAGAGTTGCTTGTAGTAGTCTCTTAGGATGCTTTGTATTTCTGCGGTGTCTGTTGTAACTTCTCCTTTTTCATTTCTAATTTTAATGATTTGAGTCCTCTTCCTCTTTTTCTTGATGAGTCTGGTTAATGGTTTATCAATTTTGTTTATCTTCTCAAAGAACCAGCTTTTAGTTTTATTGATCTTTGCTATTGTTTTCTTTGTTTCTGTTTCATTTATTTCTGCTCTGATATTTATGATTTCTTTCCTTCTAGTAACTTTGGGCTTTGTTTGTTCTTCTTTCTCTAGTTCTTTTAGGTGTAAGGTTAGATTGTTTATTTGAAATGTTTGTTGTTTCTTGAGGTAGGATTGTATTGCTGTAAACTTCCCTCTTAGAACTGCTTTTGCTGCATCCCATAGGTTTTGGATCATCGTGTTTTCATTGTCATTTGTCTCTAGCTATTTTTTGATTTCCTCTTTGATTTCTTCAGTGATCTCTTGGTTATTTAGTAACATATTGTTTAGCCTCCATGTGTTTGTCTTTTTTACGTTTTTTTCCCTGTAATTCATTTCTAATCTCATAGCATTGTGGTCAGAAAAGATGCTTGATACGATTTCAATTTTCTTAAATTTACTGCGGCTTGATTTGTGACCCAAGATGTGATCTATCCTGGAGAATGTTCCGTGCGCACTTGAGAAGAACGTGTAATCTGCTGTTTTTGGATGGAATGTCCTATAAATATCAATTAAATCTATCTGGTCTATTGTGTCATTTAAAGCTTCTGTTTCCTTATTTTCATTTTGGATGATCTGTCCACTGGTGTAAGTGAGGTGTTAAAGTCCCCCACTATTATTGTGTTACTGTCAATTTCCTCTTTTATGGCTGTTAGCAGTTGCCTTATGTATTGAGGTGCTCCTATGTTGGGTGCATATATATTTATAATTGTTATATCTTCTTCTTGGATTGATCCCTTGATCATTATGTAGTGTCCTTCCTTGTCTCTTGTAACATTCTTTATTTTAAAGTCTATTTTATCTGATATGAGTATAGCTACTCCAGCTTTCTTTTGATTTCCATTTGCATGGAATATCTTTTTCCATCCCCTCACTTTCAGTCTGTATGTGTCCCTAGGTCTAAAGTGGGTCTCTTGTAGACAGCATATATATGGGTCTTGTTTTTGTATCCAATCAGCAAGCCTGTGTCTTTTGGTTGGAGCATTTAATCCATTCACGTTTAAGGTAATTATCGATATGTATGTTCTTATGACCATTTTCTTAATTGTTTTGGGTTTGTTTTTGTAGGTCCTTTTCTTCTCTTGTGTTTCCCACTTAGAGAAGTTCCTTTAGCATTTGTTGTAGAGCTGGTTTGGTGGTGCTGAATTCTCTTAGCTTTTGCTTGTCTGTAAAGCTTTTGATTTCTCCATTGAATCTGAATGAGATCCTTGCCGGGTACAGTAATCTTGGTTGTAGGTTCTTCCCTTTCATCACTTTAAATATGTCATGCCACTCCCTTCTGGCTTGTAGAGTTTCTGCTGAGAAATCAGCTGTTAACCTTATGGGAGTTCCCTTGTATGTTATTTGTCATTTTTCCCTTGCTGCTTTCAATAATTTTTCTTTGTCTTTAATTTTCGCCAATTTGATTATTATGTGTCTCAGTGTGTTTCTCCTTGGGTTTATCCTGTATGGGACTCTCTGCGCTTCCTGGACTTGGGTGGCTATTTCCTTTCCCATGTTAGGGAAGTGTTCGACTATAATCTCTTCAAATACTTTCTTGGGTCCTTTCTCTCTCTCTTCTCCTTCTGGGACCCTTATAATGTGAATGTTGTTGCGTTTAATGTTGTCCCAGAGGTCTCTTAGGCTGTCTTCATTTCTTTTCATTCTTTTTTCTTTATTCTGTTCCATGGCAGTGAATTCCACCATTCTGTCTTCCAGGTCACTTATCCGTTCTTCTGCCTCAGTTATTCTGCTATTGATTCCTTCTAGTGTAGTTTTCATTTCAGTTATTGTATTGTTCATCTCTGTTTGTTTGTTCTTTAATTCTTCTAGGTCTTTGTTAAACATTTCTTGTATCTTCTTGGTCTTTGCCTCCATTCTTTTTCCGAGGTCCTGCATCATCTTCACTACCATTATTCTGAATTATTTTTCTGGAAGGTTGCTTATCTCCACTTCATTTAGTTGTTTTTCTGGGGTTTTATCTTGTTCCGTCATCTGGTACATAGCCCTCTGCCTTTTCATCTTGTCTGTCTTTCTATGAACGTGGTTTTTGTTCTGCAGGATTGTAGCTCTCCTTGCTTCTGCTGTCTGCCCTCTCGGCAGCCACATATTTCTTTTGTGCTCTGCCTCAGATGAGTCAATGCTCACATCCTGTCTCTTCTTGGATTTTCCTGTCTTTCCCTTAGAGTGCACGCTAAGTGGTTGTCCTGAAAAGTTATGATTGTTCAGGATTTTCAGCTTTTTTTGTGTGTGTGTAAGAGTGATACTCTTTCCACCTTTCAACATTCACAGCAGAAGCCAGAAGCCCAATAACCAAGATATTCTGCACAGAGAAATTATGTATTTCAAACAGAAAAGAAGTTAGTAATTTAGCTAGTATATTATTCATTGAAGAGAAGAAATAAATGTTTTACTTTGAAATTGTTGACCTTACAAAAGTGCTATAAATTTAATTCGTAATGTATTTCTAAAGAAAAATCAAAATGTTTATTAATTGTAATTTTTTAAAGATTTCTATTAAAAATATTACCATTTAACACTTTTAGAAGCAAATACCCAGTTTCAATTGTTCATAATCTGACTGATCTGATTATAGTATTTTTGTAGGTATTGGTGTGGTTTTAAATAAATATCTGCAAATCATATACCAAAGGTAATAGTCAATACAAATTGTGAGGGAAAATATGTAAAAAAAAACCTCATAACAATAAGAATAGAACTTTCTTTCTAGTGTTACTCTTAGCTATTTTTTTAAACTTTTTTTCCCACTAGAGCCATTGCAATACTTTCTATGTGAATATCTGTCTTGAATATTTTTATTTATAAATAAATTAGGTAAATGAATATTGTATGATATTAGTATATAATTTCTGAAGCCTATTTTATTGGACATTTGTTCTGTGATGCTACTCAATGAACATTCTATGGTTAAATAAAGGTGTATTCTTTTGGGTTAAAGAAAGTTAAACAGGTTTTTTGTTTTTGTTTTTGTTTTTTTTAAATAACCAGACTACTCAGAGCCTTTAACATGCTAATATGCATTATAAATCTCATAAAGTAGACTGTAATTTTCAGTGTTTCCTAAATTTATTTAATTGCCAAACACTTTGGGAAACACTGTATATTTTTAGATAGAAAAAAAAGAAAAATTGATGGGTACCCACTGTGTGCCAGGATGTGTGTTTGTTAGATTACGGAAATTCTTGTGAATAAAATAGGCATGGTCCTTGCCCTCATAGAGCAAACATATATTTTAAAATAGATTCTATTTCTTAAAAGAATGCTAGAAAATCATTATTCAAAGATTGCTAGATTCATTGCCATATAAATTAAAACAAATCATTTTAATATAAGTATAAAATATAATAAAACTAAAATTAATAGGAAAACAGTTTCTAGAAAATGTGAGCACCACTAGGTTAATATCATAATATATAAAGAATTAACATGAAGTGACAGGATAAACGTCAAGCCCTAGTAGTAAATGAACAAAGACTATAAACAGATAAACCACATAAGTAAAAATGCAAATAGCAAACAAATATTATTTTAAAAATCTATTGGGCTTCCCTGGTGGTGCAGTGGTTGAGAATCTGCCTGCTAATGCAGGGGACACGGGTTCGAGCCCTGGTCTGGGAAGATCCCACATGCCGCGGAGCAACTGGGCCCGTGAGCCACAACTACTGAGCCTGTGCGTCTGGAACCTGTGCTCCGCAACAAGAGAGGCCGCGATAGTGAGAGGCCCGCGCACCGCAATGAAGAGTGGCCCCCACTAGCCGCAACTGGAGAAAGCCCTCGCACAGAAACGAAGACCCAACCCAGCCAAAAAAAAAAAAAAAAAAATCTATTGACCCTAGTAATCAAAGTGACATTTTAGTATCACTTAATATCTATGAATTTGCCCAAATTAAAGGACATCCAAACAAAACAAATAAATACAATACTGACACAACTGTAATCCAACAAACTTTTTGGAAAACATTAAACATAGTACCTATTAATAACCAAAACTAAGTCCATCTGCTCACTGAGTAATATCACTATTGGAAATTTTTCCTAAGGAAAAAAATCCCACAGAATAAAACTACGTTCATGATCAAATACATGTTCACTGTGATTTTATTTATGATTCTAAAAATTGGAAACAGCCTCAATTATCATAATAGCCAATGGTAAATTAAATAATGTTATGCTAATTTGGTGGATGACCATAGTTTCTATTATGCATCTAATTCAGACTTCTGAAAATAATAAAAATGAGGTTAATTAGGTGTGCTGCAGTGGGTTTACAAAATCCTACATTCATTATGAGTAATACTTCATGCTTATGTGGGAAAGATTGTTATCGGATGATTCACTTGGGTGGGTGATAGCTGGCCTTAGGGGTTGGTGCCCGGATGAACTAGCTGCCCCTAAACTGCAACCTAAATATAATTTTAATAAATTAACAAGGAAACGATGTTTTCCTGTGCTGTAATACAGATCTAAAGCAAGTTATAAACATTTTGCATATATCTATATAATCTACAAGTAACCTATTATGTTGTTAATAGAATGACTGTCAAATAGTGCTCAAGGAGCTAGATAATGAGTAACATATAAAAAGGACGCTGTAAACATGAAGGGGGTACAAAACTCAATTAACTCTAATTTAAGGCAATTAGCAGGATTCCATGTGGGTGGTGCAGAATTCAATCTATTTAAATCAGTCAGGAGAAAGTTGAAAAAAAAACCTGTGCAAAGGTGAAATTTGAAATATTCCCAGGGAATATGTTTTAGGGGGTGTAAAACGACATGACAGCTAAAAGCATGCTTTTGAGTTCCCCTGTTGACATGGCAAGCAACGCAGGATTGGGGAAAGAAGCACAGATTTGATCTCACATTCTAGTCCCCAGATTCAGACCAGTTACCCAGATCTGTAGCTGTACTGGTTTTGAATCTTTACCCAAGGAATCTGGCACTGCTGGAGATAGTAATTTCCACTCTTTACTTGGAGACATGACTTTGCAAACCCAGAACGCTGTACACATAAGTGTAGCGGTAATGAAATAAATCTATAGAAAGTGTTAATCTTGCAGCAGTCAGTTTATGCGGAATATATTTTAAGTCACAATGATAATTTATGTTCCTTATATGCAGTTTTGAAATGTCCAAGAAAAGCATGTTAGAGAATGTCTGACGTGTCAGATAATCTAATTATTTGCCTTGTTCTTTTAATTAGAAATGCCTGATTGATATTTGTGACTTAAATTTGACATGCATTAGAGAATGGAATTAATTAAGCTTATTAACAGTGTTTGAATGCTTACAAAGTTGGACGTTCAATTTGTTATATTTTTAAAAGCTGCTTAAGGACTAATAAAGATTGCTTTGGTTTGTAAACTGGCCTTATTATGAATGTGATGTGTCTGAGAAAAAAAATTAAATTTGCATATGCAAGTTAAAATGTTTGAGGGAATTTAGTGAAATAAGTTTTTTGAATGGGTTTTAATAATGACATGAGATCATCAAATACATTAAACGTAGTTGAAATTAATCAAGAAATAAGTAAAAGTGATTTACTTATTTCTAATAAAATTATTTAATTCATAAATCAACTAGCAAGAATTATAAGTTGAACTTAGAGGTTTAAGAAAAATTCAGTCTTTTAATTAACTACAGTTACAAATTGCATATTTAGACAGCTCTAAGTGGTTCATTTTGCATATAAAAGCCCTCCCTTGGACATTAAAATGTTCACTGACATGCGAAGCCCAATGATAATTGTCAACTGAACATGACAAATGACAAATGTGTAAGGCACTCTCGAAAACCCAGTCCATTATATCATTTGCATTTAAATAGTGACATTTCTTGCATTTTAAATAAGTATTATATTTTAAAGTATCATATGTATTATAGAAAATTTGTAAGATAAAAAGAAGTATAAGAAAAAAATACACATTACCAGTAATTGGCCAAAAGATAACCAGTGCTAATATTGTGGTGTATTAGCTCTCAGCCTTTTATATATTTTAAGCATTAATTAAAGTACATTAGCAGTGTACCATACAACCTGTACATGTGTTCTTTGCTATGTTGCTTTTAAAATTTTTACTTTTTACCATGATGATGTTTGCAGATTTTACACATCAAGAAGAGAGAACCAAGAGGCTTTGGGGACATTTGATGCCGGGTTATGGAGGGAGCATGGAATTTGGTGTTAGAAAATAGGTTAACTCCTGATTTCAATGTTTACTAGCCAGGAAGACCTCAGACAAGTTTCTTAACATCCCCTAGCCACAGTTTCCGTACTTCCGAAGTGGACATAATAATAACTACCTACTTTGCTTTTTGAGGAAATACAATATCTATATTTAAAGTACATAAGGCAGCATCTGATACTCAACAGTTAATAGTTATTTTTATGCTTAGAATCCTACAGATTGGTTTCAGTAGTGTATTTTGGGTAAATCTGTGATCTCAGGTGTCTCTGAGGCTAAGGAATGTCAGAGACATGGAAGGATTCTTTGTTCTCTCCTTTGCACATATAACTAGTCAGGACTGTCCGGTGTGACTGCCAGCAGAGTTCGGTGTGTGCTGAGAATACAAGCTAACTCATGGTAAGAAATTCAAAATCAAGAAACAAACCAAAGAAAAAAGGTTAGGCAGGGTAGTAACACCTGGGCTTAAGTAGAGGTATTTGTTCTAACCGATTTTATGCATAGTCAGAGAGAATAATTGAAAAGGACAAAAACAGGTACTTTGGAACAGGTACTTTGGAAAGCTCAGCAAGCATTTAGGGCCCTGGGGAGTAATAATGATGAAGGGAAAATACTAGCAGGGGGGTCCTCAATTTTCAAAAGGGAAATTGGAGGCTATATTTGTGTGCGTCCAATTAGTACGGCTAGTCAAATCTTGTCAAACTGCAGAATTATAAGTCAGTTTTTAGGAAGGAATTATTTATGTAATCCTAACAATTGTCCACGTCATGTTGTGTCTGGGAACAACCCTCTCCATGAATGTTTCTTCTCAGAAGAGAAACATTTCATTTTCTGTATGGGACATTCTTTTTTAAAGGAAAATGAGCCTCACAAAACGATCTCCTAGAAATGATCAGGAGAAGCCAACTTAACTCTCCACATATACATTCTGATTTCGAAGTATTCACAGCCACCACCTTTTTACCTGAGGCTACACTCGTTGCCAAACTTTTCCAACAAGCTTTTTGCTCTTACTTATCGCTGTGCTGATATCCAGTGTCAGAACATTGTGGCTTGTGCTGCAAACACTATGTAATTATATGGGTTTTTCTGTGATCAAAGTTACCGCACCTATTTCATCACTACACTTTTTCTAACGGGGGAAAAGAAACCCAAGATATAAGACATCAGTGGGAAACTGGCACCGTGGATATTGGAGGACCAATGACACGATATTAAACTTCAAAATGAAAGAAGGATACTGATGGCAAAATTCACTTGCTTCCACTTTCAAAGGTCAACAGGTAACATCCCGGAAGCTGGAGTGATTTTTCAAGTGATCTGTAAATACTTCATGTGCTTAGAAATGAATGTTGTAACCTAATCATTTTGGTGACTATAAATTTTCAGACATCATTGCTTTCTGTCTTCCCCCTTATATCTGAGCATCTGCACAATATATAGGCTTACAGCTGAAGTTGACTATCAAAGTGATACTTCTGTGTTTTTATCTTATCAACTATTTTAACACAATTTTTATCATATGCAGATTAAAGGGATTTTAAAAAATGGAGTTTTGAAGACAAATGTATTTCTCACTTTTATTTGAAAACAATATTTATCCTTAAAAAGTCTAATAAGTTGTTTTCAATCAATTAGTGTCTTATTTGTAGCAGGGCCAAGTGTTGAAAGAAAAAAGCAGAAATGGCATTAAAAATTTAAAATAATTTATTTTGGTATCAAATGATATTGCTGAGGTTATCTGATATCTGCACTTTTGAAACGTCTAGATTCAATGTCTTTTCTACTTTGACATGCAAAGATTCATGATAGAAATTAGGGAAAAAATAAAAACACTAATAATTATTGAAGTGTGTAAGTCATATGATTTTAGTATGTTAAGCAGGTACTAAGGATGCTTTAAAAATGTAGCATGATTAGTAACATGACCAAAGTAACAGATTTTTTTTCTTTTCTTTAGGTAAAAATCCACTTGAAATCAAGAGCCTTGTCTTCTCTCAGATCAGCAAAATAATTTTCATTTCATTACTTAAAGACAGAGAATTTATTATTCTTACTATTATGGCTCTGTCAAAGGTAGCTTACCCTGGTCAACTCTTAGGTCATCAGTTTTGGCGGACTAGACTCCGAAGTAAATTAGGGATTCTAATCCTTAAGAGGTCTCAATAGACTGAGTTAGTCCGCTTAAATGTACCTTCTAATAATAATATATATACTTGCAGATAGGTTCCCTTTTAAAATCTCAGCTTTTTGTTTGCCTGAGTCTCTATTTTGAGGAATCAGGTTTGTCCTCAGAGGTTAAGCACTCATCATTGTCTTCCGAAGATGGTTAACTCAAGGTCAGTTGACCCAATTGGTTAGACAAGCACGATAAATCAAGGCCAGTGGTTCACCCTGAGCAGGAGCCAATCATCGTCATGAAACGAATAGCTCTACTGAAAGTCATAGCCTGAGTGCCCTAACACTAGCACCCTCGTCTACGCTGCTAGCCACTGAGAAACCAGGAAAAGGAAAGTGAAAGCTTTGCAGATCCCAGCAGAGAAAGTGGAAAGCAGCCCAAGTTTATCCCCTAATGTTCTGGGGCCACTATGGTCATTTTCATATGCACAGAACAGCACACTCATATTTATAGTTCTAGATCTGCATCTGCTAAAGCTGTGGGCTTCAGAATGGACTATGTCTAGAAAGAACTGCCCCCAGTGAATGCAAATGGTTTTCTTTTCCCTTGCGCACAAGGTAACATTTGACTGCACAGCTTAGTCAAGGAATGAAATAAAGAGCAGCTGCTGCAGCAGCAGAAACAACAGCAAAGATGTAGGAAGCCAAGAAAGGAGCACAGTCAGCAGGACAAAGGACAGTTTAGCTCAGAGGTCAGAAAACTAAGGCTCGAGGGCCAGCTGCCTGTTATTGCAAAATAAAGTTTTTAAAACCTTGTGGTAAAAGGTACATAAAATGTATCATTTTCATCATTTTTAAGTGTACAACCAAGTGGCATTCAGTACAGGCACAATGTTGTACAATCATTACCACTAACCATTTCCAGAGCTTTTTCATCATCCCAAACTTAAACTCTGTACCCATTCTCCCCTCCCCAGAACCCTGGTAACCACTATTCTCCTTTCTGTCTCCATGAATTTGCCCATTTGAGATCCCTCATATAAGTGGAACCATACAGTATTTGTTCTTTTGTGTCTGGCTTATTTAACTTGCCAAAATGTTTTCGCATTTCATCCATGTTGTAGCATGTGTAAATAAAGTTTAATTGGAATTGAGCCAGGCCCATTTGTTTACATATCATCTACGGCCATGTTTACATTACAATGGCAGAGCTGAGCAGTTGTGGCAGAGACTTTATGGTCTGCAAGGCCTAAGATATTTAACTGACCCTTTACAGAAAAAGTCTAAACCCTTGGATTAGATTAAAGAATCATAAACACTCCCTGATTTTTAAAAGACCATTTATATTGTTACTTGTTGATGGAAATTTTGGCTTATTTCACAGTCTGATAAATAGGATTAATGAACTATTTGTCACACTGTTGTCATTAATAAACAGTCCCAAATGTCAAGATTTAAAATTCTTCTTTCCTCAGGCCTGGTTACAGTGAGGAGGGCTCATTTTCACATTTTACTGATACACATTTTACATCATGAAGCTGTGTGGGAGAAAGTCGATTAGTAAATCATGGTGCAGAAAGTTCTAAAGCATGATGGACAGTTATAGACTCTAAAATGCTTAAAAATGTTTTCTTGCCTTTGTCCTCTTTGTGAATTTGAATGAAGGATTACAATGTTTATGCAATGTGTATTGATAAAAAGCATATGTTTTTGCTTGGAAGTCTGAAAAATCATCTTCCACCCAAACCATTTGGTATAGTTCATTATTTTATCGTATTAAAATTTTTTTTGAGTCTCCTAATTAGTGCCACTAAATTCTACGTTAACAAGTACAGGCTAACCTGAGAAAAACATTTTTTCTCTGTTATCAAAGTAACCAAAGTAACCAGGAAGGAAATTTATATTGTAGCTGTAAAATGCAAATGAAATGAAAGATAATGCTATTTCCCATGAGGTCAGGTTTAAATGATCAGTCCCAGGTTAACAAAATGTATTGTTCTTGGGCAAACATTCGTGATATGACAATACCCAGTTTTACTGTATATGATAAAAATGCAAAGAACTGAGGGACACTTTATGGAAACCATCAAAGTAATAATAGCAAACATTTATACAGTGTTGACTGGGTCAGGCACTATTCGAAGGACTTTGTATTTTAACTCATTTGATCTTGAGGCGGAACTATGATTATTATCTCTATTTTACAGGTGAGGCATTTGAGGTAGCAATGAATATTTCTAATTTTACTCCTTGGTAGGGGCAGAGGATGGATATTGACTGCTGTGTTTATTCTGTTTCAGCAGTCACTTTATCCAGAAACCCAGAGGACACAGTTCTTCCGGGGAGGGGCATGTAATGGGGAAAGATCCTGACTAAAGAGACAGGTCGGTGACCCTTCCCTCTTCCTGAGTGCCCCCATTCCTGTGTCTTTGCCTCTAGGGTTGTCTCCATCACCTTACAAGGTGTCTTCAGAATGGAGACTGATTCCTCCTCGGCCTCGGTCTTTGCCGTTTGTTCCCTCCCCCCGACACATACACCTCACTGCACTCACAGCAAGCAACGTGGAGTTCCCGAAAAGTGTCTTTCTTACACGACTTCAAAACCACCTTTTACTTGATGTGCTGTACAGTCCTCAGCAAGTTACTCAACTTTTCTCTTTTTTACCACCTCTTTTCCCCCCTTTTAAAATATTTTGGTAAAATACACATAAAATTCACCATTCGTGACATTTAGTACATTCATTATGTTGTACAACCACCACTATCTAGTTACAGACATGTTCATCACCACAGAAAGGAAAGTCCATGCCCACTAAGCCATCATTTCTCATTCCCGCTCCCTGCATCCCGTGGCAACCACTAACCTGCTTTCCATCTCTATGGACGTGCCAACTCTGGATATGTCATACAGATGGGATCCTACAGTATGTGGCCTTTTGTGTCTGGGTTCTTTTACTTAGCATTATATTTTCAAGGTTTATCCATGCTGTAGCACACATCAATTCTTCATTCCTTTTTATGGCTGAATAATGTTCTGTTGTATGAAGGGACCACACTGTTTATCCATCCATCAGGTGATAGACATTTGGGTTGTTTCCACTTTTTAGCTATTGTGAATGGTGCTGCTGTTGATATTCATGTGCAAGTTTTTGTTTGAACACTTGTTTTCAATTATTTTGGGTATACACCCAAGAGTGGAATTGGTGGGTCCTATGGTAATTCTATGTTTAACTTATTGAGGATCTACCAAAACTGTTTTCCACAGTGGCTGTAGCACTTTACATTCCCACCAATAAGGTATGAGGATTCCAATTTCTCCACAGCCCCAGCAATATTTGTAATTTTCTGTTCTTTTTTTTTTTTTAATAGCCATCCTACTGGGTGTGAAGTCATATCTCATGTGGTGACTCAGCTCTTTGGAGGCTTTGAATCTACATCTGTAATGATACGGCAAATAACAGCACTTAATCACAGGATGATCTGAGGGATAAAAGAAGTCACCCAGGCTGGGGGCCTGACAAAGAACTCAGCAAATGTAAGGTTTATTCTTCTTACTGTTGTCCCTGGGGCTGTGTTATCTCTGCTGGAAAAGACAGAACAAGCAGGGCTCAGATGCTTGGACATGAAATCTGACTCTGCATTTACCAGCTGTGTGACTTCAGGCAAGTAATTCAACCTCGGTGTGCTGCGGTTTCCTTGTCTATATGTTCTAACAGTACTTGCATATCCAGGCTCTTATGAAGATTAAATGAGTTACTGTATGTAAAGAACCGTACCTGATCCAGGAGGAGGTACTGTCAGTGTTAACTATCATTAACTCCTCCCTCCACTTCCCCGGGTAATTCCTGCTCAGTCTCCAAGCCTCAGCTTTGGTTTTTTTTCCTCTAGGAATATTTTCTTAACCAACACCCTACTTACCCCACCCCACCCCAGCACACACGCACACGCACACGCACACGCACACACACACACACACACACACACACACACACACCAAGGAAGTTAGCTGCCCCTCCTATTTACTTCCTGAGTTTATCGTTCTGGTGGCACTGAACAGATTGCTGTCTGTCTCTTGTCTTTTTGAACCTTTGTGTGCTCAGTACCCAGCACGGTACTGGGCCCAGAGTCGGTGCTCAATTATTAGCTGAATAAATAAATGGGATGAATGTTAATCAATTAGTATGATGGTGTAGTATGATGGATTCATTCATCCATAAGAAACTAATATTCTCAGGGTCTAAGGTTGGGATTAAACATGCTGGGAGAAATTTGCTCAATACCATGAACTCAAAGTATTAAAGAATTTAAAATGAAGACTTTCTGGAATTTAAGAAATGAAACTGTACATATAAAATGAATGCATCTCTAAAGACTTCACTAGAAAACTCATTATTGTCTTATTTGAATGTACTATTTTCTCTTCTCCTAGGAATCAGTGGGAAAAAAATTGTCTCATTCTTCACATTTCTTTCTTCATTGACTCCAAGGTGATATTTCCAAGACAACGTACCATGAGAGCATTTTACTGTTCTTTTGGTATTTTTTTTCTTTTTCCTTCCTCTGGTAGCACTGAAGCAGGTTGGCTTTTATCATTTTTATTTTTAGTTTACTTCTACTGGGCAAAGAGGAGCAAATTTAACTCCCTCTACCTGGAATAGAACAATCAACAGCCGGTATTGTTCCACTAAGGGCTACTTTAGGTTGTCCTTTAGGTTCACATTGGATATAAAGCATAAAGGCAATGACAAAAAGTATCTAAGAATGACAATGGAAAATTTTCTCTTCCCTGTTCAAAGAGACCTGACTATAAGAAATCTCAACCATCTAATCCTATTGAAACTTGACACTCCAACTGGTCAAAATGATACATGTCAGTTACTTCCATTTGACTATGTCCCTTCTTTGATCAAGTTTTTCACTTTTAATGAAGTGACTTGTGGTAGAATTTAATGATTTTATGAATCTTTTTTTGGCTTTAAGGAAAGGACTGCCATTTTATGCTGGTCACATTTCCCTGTCTCCTTCTTCAGTGATCAAGTGATGGTTAGTGTTTAGAGAGAGTTGTTATGTTGAGTGCGGCATGGAGACTGGAATAATTCGCTCGTGAAGTGTTTAAACAAGGCAGCTGATAAATCACAAAATGCTTCCCTTTCCCCCAGGGATTAGCTCTTGAAACGCATGAGGGAACCGAGGAAGTTACTTTCTGATATCTCTTGGAATTATGTGGCATCCTAAGGTGCTGCTCCTCAGGGAAGAAAAACAAAGCTCCACATCTTCTGTGGGGAAAATAGCAGATCTATGAGCAATCTAGCTAAGAATACCCTTGATTTACAACTGAATATACATCTATATTTTAAAAACTTCATAGCACATATATCTAGTTGCCTGACAGGCGAGTTTTTCTAGGTGCCAATTTACTATACCTTTCAGGCCCCAGTAACTTCACTTTGCTTCCAGCAGTCCCACAGAAGTGCACAAAATGAATTTGACACCTACTAACCCAGATATCTCAGCCTTCCACCAAAGAGCTGCTGAAGTGTTTCCACGTCAAGGCTGAGTCTCTTGCAACGGTGGTTAACGACTCTCTGCCCTAACTAGATACGGCCATGGGTTACTGCTGCTCTGAGTGCAAGAAGGAAACCATAATTCATCTGATGTGGCTTTTTCTGCTGAGGCGCGTGCTAGCATTGACAAGTGGCAAACCATTGTGCAAAAGTAAGTTTCATGTAACTAGAGAGCCATCACTTCCACTGTCACATATTCCTCTTGCACTGTTGAAAGCAGAATGTGGTGAAACACTGAAAATTAGGATCAGATGATTGATTTGTTTACAAATGGAGAAAGGTCACTGTATAAACCCCATAATGAATGAATGAATGAAGAAATAAATTTAAACTACAGTTGGGTGTGGCCAATTTGATTATCTACATTCAAATGATAGGTACCATAACTCTTTACTCTTAAGGCTTCCTAATTTATTCATACATTTGGGCATGCACACAACTAGTATATATTAAATCCCTACTATGTGTGAATCATTGCACAAGGAAATTTGCAGGGTATAAAGATGAATCAGATATGGTCCCTGACCTCAAGAACTTGGCAAGAGATTGAGGCAAGAGCTAAAAAACATATATACCAAAAATTGTAACATAAGAGAGGATGTGCTAAGTGCTGTAATAGAGCTTTGGAGGTTATCAGGGATGAAGACCTTGCTCCTGACTAGGCTGGTCCAGGAAAGCTTGTAGAAGAATCTGTGGTAGGGGTATGGACCCTGTAGAGAAAGTATAACTTTGAGAGTCAGAAATGATTTCAGCAGAGAAAGGAATGTGAACAAATGTACAGAGGTGAGCCATGCACTTTGGGGGGCAAGTAAGAGACCAGCTTGACCAGAAAATGTAAAATCTATATAAACTGAAAGCTAGCTTGGTTTCAGAATGTGGAGGGCCCCAACTGTTAGAAATGTGTTCTTTTTTAAACAATGAAAAACTGCTTAGGTTTCTAAATTGGAAAGTGACATGATTAAAGAAATGTGTCGGGAAGATTAATTTGGTGGTGGTATGTAGGGTGGATTACACATCTCCATCTTCGAGATGAACACGCTAAAGAAGGCCCTGAGGTCATTATCTCCTATTGTCTTTATGTTCCAATCTAATGCTCTTCTCTTTAGCTTGAAAAATCAGACGTGACTATACTACTCATAAATAACAATTCATATTTATCATCCATATTTTTCATTCTTACAGATTTAATAAGGTTTTCTCTCCTTCATAGTGTCTGCCCTCCCTCCTTTCCCATTCTTAGAATTATCAGTGATTCTCAAAATTTTTTGAGTTGAGTACCTTACTCTTCTTTGATTTCATATACTGCCTCCTGACACTCAGAGGAAGTGGAATTAAGTTTTATTTTAAAACTTTTACAATGACTTCTAGAAGCCTGATGATCAGTGCTGGTAATCATTGTTCTCTGTTTAACCCTAAAGTATGGTGAGGAGAGTGACGTTACTGTCAAAGTCCTTTAGATCAGTGGCTACGCTAAGCTCAGAAGACCTGGACCATCCTTCCTCAGTCGTTGTCTTGACAGGAAGCATGGAGAGGGTTCTCATTGACACCACTTGGAGCAGCACTTCTACCATGCACTGTGGTTGGCTGTATAATAACAGTTCTCCTCTCACAGTCAGTTTCTAAGGGTTGATATGTATTATAACCACTAGAGATAGGCATATTCAACACCCTTTCACACCCAGTTCCACTTGCCCTCCTGTACTATGAAGACCGGGAAGGCCATAAAAACTACATTTCCCACACTCCCTTGCAACTAGGTTTCTGTTTGTGATCATAGATTTTACGGAGAAAAAACGTGAAAGCAGAAGACGGCAACATGAAGGGGCAGCCACGTTGGGAGGGAAACTGGATCTTCAGACAAGCTCTATGGCAGAGGAGTTTAGTTCTTCTGGGACAACTGCTGTGAACAGTTTTATCTCCAGTTCTAAGCATCATAGGTGCTGAGCATCTGTGGGTTTTGCTAGGACAGCTTCATTGAACGGTTGACCATTTCTCCTGGCTTCATCCAAACTCAGTTTTCCTCCTACAAGTTTTGCTCTACCTATGACCCTGTAATAAACCTTTATCTGCTTAAAGAGCCAGAGTGAATCCTGTTGTCTGTGACTAAGAACCCTAAATGATATAGCATGAACTCTATCTGACCACTGAGCTTTTCCATGGGAGCAGAATGGCCCAGCAAACCAAAAAATGGGCTGCTGAGTCAGAGTTATGTTGTGTACTTGCTGTAAATCTTCTACAGATTAATTTGCTTTCTTTCTCTCTAATATGCAGTTGATAAGAAACAAGTACAGGATGACTGCTTTTGTGATATTCTTTGGATTGCAAGAAACAACTACTCAAACTAAGTCACAGAAGGTGGATGGCACAGGGGAGGATGTGGCAAGCATACATGAGTAACAGTGGCAGCTGAAGTGTCAGGGGATTACAGAAACAGGAAATATACTCAGGTTGAGTGTTAGAAGAGTTGACACTTGATCTACAGCTTCTTTAGGGGCCCTAGCAGAAGGAGTTGGAAGAGTTTCACTCTGGTACTCTGCTATTAACACGACCTAGCTACTCTTGGATGTCAGCTAGTATCCTCCTCTTGTTGAATTGCATATTCATCAAGGTTTCTGATTATTCATAGCTCTGCTTCCTCAGAACTTGGGCTTCTCGTAATTGTTCGTGGCCGTGACCCTACCTATGGCTCTCTGAGTACATCCTTTCAGCATTAGCTCCTCTGATAAGTGCTTGATTCTTTCTGAGGTTCTAAAACAAAATTCCCGAGAATGAGAATCTGATTAATCAAGCTCATTGTTTTTGCCAAGTATGAGGTCACTGCTCCAACTGGCCAAATCTACTGAGGTTGGGAGGTCAATGGGGCAGAGATGGCGAACTGTCCAGCAAAATTTGTGTTCTCTTCCCACAATATAGCATTGCCATTCAAAAGCATCTGTATTTACTCTTTTATCTAGTGTAGCCATGTCACCAGTTCTTGCCAACAGACTGTGAGCAGAAACGAGTGCCACTTAAGGCAATTAAAATGTGGGTATGTGTTCTAAACTCTCTCCCTTTCCACAGGCAAAAAGGGCCTGGGGCACTGAATCACCATGTGGAGGACAGCCACCAATACACCTGGAACATCTACAGTAGACTCTAACTCCTGAGTCTCAAACTTCTATTAATAAGATGCTGAAATTTTGAGGTTTATTTGTCAGAGCACTTAGCACTATCTTCACTCCATGTAGTTATAGAAAAGGTTATTACTTTTGTTTCCTAAGAGTGCCGTAACATAGCAGCATAAACTAGATGGTCTAAAAGAATAGAAATTCATTCGCTTATAGCTGTGGAGCCCAGAAGTCTGAAATCAAGGGGGCTGTAGGCCATTCTGCTTCCAGAGGCTCTAGGGAAGAATCTTTCCTTGCCTCTTCCTGCTTCTGGTGGTGGCCGGCAATCCTTGGTGTTCCTTGGCGGGCAGCTGCAGCACTCCTATCTCTGCCTCTGTTGTCACATGGCCTCTTTCCTCCTATGTCAACTCTGTCTCTGTGTCTGAATCTCTCTCCCCTTTCTCCTACAAAGACACCAGTCATTGAGTTTGAGGGCCTACCTTAATCCAGTATGACCTCGTCTTAACCAATTATACCTGCAAAGACCCTATTTTCAAATAAAGTCACATTCTAAGTTTCCAAGTGGACATGAATATTTGCAGGACCCTGTTCAATTAAGTATAGTCATCTAGTAAAAAATGTGGCTGTGTGGAGTGCCCCTTTAGCAGATAATAAAGGCATGTTAAGCATTATGATCAACATATGATAAAATTTCAAAAAATGTTATTCATTTCACATGCTGTAGAAAAAAATGAATAATGCAAGAGTTAAGGTTTAGAGAGCTAGTGTGCTATTCTTTGAGTTTCACATCCTTCTGTGCTTCAGTCCCAGGCACCACCACTAAATTACAATGAAATGAGCCTTGTTTTGAACTCACATAAATCTTTATGAACAAATAAATGAGACAGAAATGGATTGAAGGCAGATGAAATTCCTCCCTTTACTGAACTTACAGTTTAGCAGGGAAGTCAGACACCAAACATTAATTATGCAAATAACTATTTAAGTAGACTTGTAATAGACGCTTTGAAGGAGACTACAGATGCAATATGAGTGGAGATCTAACCAAGCCCTCCACTCTGGGGAATAACACCTAAGCCGAAAGTTAAGAGAGGTTTGCCATATGTGTTTGTACAACACCAGGGGGCATCTTTTACACTGGAATCTATGTGAATAGTGCTCCTGGATCTTTTGCAGAGCACATCTGTAAAGCTGAACATGGCAGCCCTGCTTAATGGGGAGGAGTTAGATGAAGCACATTAAGCAGATGTGGGGGGGTGGTGTTGGTGACAGCGCTGAGAAAGAAGACAGATAATCATGGTAGAGGGAATAGCATATTACAAGACCCTGACGTGGGAAGGTGCTTCACCTGACATGGGGGAAATTATCTACACTCTCAAAACCTCCATTATTTTATTGGTAAAACTGGGGATAATAGTACTCCTCTGGCAGAGTTATTCTGAGGCATCGGTGCTCTGTAAGGAAGCCCAGTGGCCAGCACAGAGGAGGGTTCAGTCTCTGTGTTTCCTTCCTTATTTCCTAGAAACAAGGTGAACTTGGGGTCGCCAATGTGACATTTAACAAATAGCAGCTAACTTAATTCACACCTCTACCACCAACACTCAAGGCTCTAGGACTACCAATGATTGCTAAGTAAGGCTTGTTTTCCAGGCAGCCTGTGTGAGAAAGGCCATATCTGGACAAAGTGAACACCTTACTCTAAGCTTGAGATGATCAAAAAGAGAACTGAAATTACGCCACTACCCCTCCTTACTGCACAGGACACACACTTCTCCCCGCCCACACTCGTGTGATCTTATCCCCTGCCCCATCTGACACTTTGATGTTTCAGGAAGCAGTTTATGCTGTTCTTTTCCCATGTCCCTACTCTATTTTTTGTTAATACTTATTTGGCTGCATTGGGACTTAGTTGTGGGATCTTCATTGCAGCATGTGGGATCTTTCGTCGTGGCGCACAGGTTCCTCTCTAGTTGTGGTGTGCGGGCTCTAGAACGCGCGGGCTCAGTAGCTGCAGCATGCAGGCTTTCTAGTTGTGGCTCGTGGGCTCTTGAGTGTGCAGGCTTAGCTGCCCTGCGGCATGTGGGATCTTAGTTCCCTGACCAGGGATCGAACCCGTGTCCTCTGCATTGGAAGGCAGATTCTTAACCACTGAACCACCAGGGAAGTCCCTGTCCCTACTCTATTTTTTTAAACATTTTAATTTTCTTTTGTTGTGGCAAAATATACATAACATGAAATTTACCATTTAAACCACTTTTAAGTGTACAGTTCCGTGCAATTAAGTACATTAACAATGCTGTGCATTTCTAGAATGTTTTCATCATCCCAAACAGAAACTCTGTACCATTAAACAATATCCCCCTCTTTCTTCCTTCCCTCAGCCCCTGGTAACCTCTATTCTTTTTTTTTTTTTTTTTTTTTTTTTTTTTCAAATTTAGTGGGAGATTTTTGAATGAAATTGATACAGGCTAAAGTCTTTTTTTTTTTAATTATTATTTATTTATTTATTTATTTTTGGCTGTGATGGGTCTTCGTTTCTGTGCGAGGGCTTCCTCTAGTTGCAGCAAGCGGGGGCCACTCTTCATCATGGTGCGCGGCCCTCTCACTATCGTGGCCTCTCGTTGCGGAGCACAGGCTCCAGATGCGCAGGCTCAGTAATTGTGGCTCACGGGCCCAGCCGCTCCGCGGCATGTGGGATCTTCCCAGACCAGGGCTCGAACCCGTGTCCCCTGCATTAGCAGGCAGATTCTCAACCACTGCACCACCCGGGAAGCCCATAACCTCTATTCTTTCTGTCTCTATGAATTTGCCTATTCCGGTACATCATATGTAGAATCATACAGCATTTGTCCTTTTGTGTCTGGCTTATTTCACTTACATAATGCCTTCAACATTTATCCATGTTGTAGCACGTATCAGATTTTTTTACTTTTTATGACTGAATAATAGTCCATTGTATATACATACCACATTTTCTTTACCCCACTCTCTTTTGTACAGTTACTGTAATGCTGTAATTTGCCTGTTCCCACTAGATTCTGAGCACCTTGATGGCAGATGCGGTAGGTAGAATGTCTGCAATGGATCCCCATAAATGTCCTGCCTGAGTCCCTGAGATCTGTGAATATGATGAGCTATGACTCCTGAGATTATGTTATGTTATATAGGAAGAGTAATCTGGACTAGCCAGGGAGGCCCATTAAAAGCAGAGAGTTTTTTCTGCCTGGTGACTGAAGAGGAAGGCAGAGAGATACGGGGCAGGAGGGGTATTCAACACACTGTTGCTGGCTCAAAGATGGAGGGGTCATGTGAAAAGAAAAGTGGGTGACTTTAAGAGCTGAGAGAGGCCCTGGATGACAGACAGCAAAGAAACCAGGACCTCAGTTTTATGACTGCAAGGAACTGAATTCTGCCCATATCGTGAATGAACTTGGAAATGCGTTTGTCCTCAGAACCTTATACCTGAGATCCCAGCATGGCTGACATCTTGATTTTGGCCATGTGAGACCCTGAGCAGAGATTCTTCCAGGCTGGACTTCTGACATACAGAGTTGGGAGCTAATGAATGGGTGTTAGGTTAAGCCACTAAATTGGTGGTAATTTGTTACTGAGCAAGAGAAAACTGCTACAGCAGGCACTCTGCCTTTTCATGTTTAATCCCCAGTGTTTAGTCCAGTGCCTGGAACTGATTAGCTTCCCAGTAAATACTAACCAAATAAACTGAAGGAGGAGGTGGGAGGAAAGGATGATGGAAGGAAGTGAAAAGGGAGGAAAAATGAAAAAAGAATGGAAAGTGGAGAGCAATGAAGAAAAAAAAGAGATCAAGTGTAGGGGAGAGCATCTGAAAGGTGATCTTCATTGGTAAGTGCATGATGGGAATGTGTCTAAAATACACCTGGATTATCCTTCACCTCCTCCAGAAATTCACACTTGTCAGTGTTCTTTTTATTTTTATTTGATGTCTTGATTACTTAATTGTGTAAATCAGCCATTTGTTTAGTGTCCTTTTGTCACGACTTGTGACTTGAATGAATAGAAATCATAAACATGATTTCATTTTAATTAAGAACAGTTCAGATTTAAGGCTTGTACATTCATTTTCTGATCTCTCATGCACCCAGATGGTAAAGAATGACCTGCTAATAAAGATGTCAAAAAAAAAAAAAAAAAAGAATGACCTTCTGGGAAAAGTCCCTGAGGGCACTAAGTCAAAGGGAACTGGGATATTAATGTGTCTGGATTTTGATAGAATTTGGCATAAATAATTGTAATAATTTTTGTGAAATTATATGCCTTATTCTAAGAAACAAACTATGAGTTGATCCCTTGCAATGACCACTCATCTGGATTTTGAATAATGTAAAGAGATGCCCAAGCTTTTGATATCTAAAATGTCACTTTTACAGTTCCTCAAATAAAAAGGAGAATAATTTCCCTGACACAAAATATCTTCCTCATCCATGTGCCACAGCCCTTGTAATTTCACAATTAGACATTCCTTTCTTTAGATTAATCATTGATGCTAACCCTTATGAAATACAGTCATATTACTAGAAGGAGTAAAATGTAAGTTCATTAACCTTTACATATTAATAAATGTATCAGATTATTTTCTCTCCTTTGCACATGAGTAATGAAAATCTGTTTGTACGGGGCAACGCTGAAGAGAAACTAGCATCAAAGGCAACTTTACTTTTTTGGAATTCTCTGTAGTGCAAGCCCTGGTTGAAAGACTGTGACTGAGTACAAATTTAGATTTCATAACCTGATCTACTGCATGGTCAAAGGCATGTTGAAACGTCAAGGAAGGTTGCCACAGAGCTTAGATGCTTCCCTTATCTGATTAGACACACAAAGTGATCATGCTCATCAAGATATTTATTAAATTTTTTTTTTACCATCAATGCTACTCCTTTATTTCATAATTTAAAAAACATAAATCATATCCCCCCCCAGCTTTACTGAGGTATAACTGACAAAGAAGATGTTTATTTTTCACTGTGACAGAATGACGACCTCATCTGGCTGAAGAAAAATAGGAATATTTTTGGGCATGTAACTGAAGAGTATAGAAGACTGCAGACTTCAAACAGAGATGGAGGGCTCTTAGGTCAAATGTTCACAGAAACCTTGGCCTCTCTGTCCTGCTCTCTTTCTTCCTCACTGTCTCTACCTTTCTCTCTACTTTCTTTCTTTCTTTATCCACTCCCCACCCTCTCCAATCTTCTTCCCCCCCCTCCCCTTCTCCCCGTCCCCATCCCCCTCTCCCTCTCTCTCCATGTGTCAAATCTGCTTTTCCCTGTTTTGGCTTTATTCTCTGGAAATTTCTTTTCCCTGATAAAATAGATGGTGTCCTACAGTACTCTTGGGGTATAGTCTGCCCTATGGCTTATAATTTCAGAAAGAAAAGATGCAGTACTGGGAATGACCCTGATTGGCCAAGGTTTGATGACCTCCATCCCTGTACAGGGAGATTGGTCCTCTGTTCTCCATATGAGAAAGAGGTTCTTTTACCAGAAGAAAAATGTTATATGCAGATGAATCTCAGCTTCCACAATCTAATTTCTAAGGTCTATTTGGATTGGTGGGATGAATCAATACTTGGCTTCCCTTATTTACAGCAGAGAGCAAAGTTTCTATTTCACATTGATGTTATATGCTTTCAACACTTCTATAGCAGAGGTGGAAGAGGAGAAAGAGGAGGAGGAGGAGGGGGAGAGCAATACTGAAATTTTTATTGTTATCTTTTACTGTTATTCTCTTCTAAGAATACAACAGCTGAATCATTGCCCTTCGAATATTGAACAAATATTTTCAAAACTAGAAACGTGCTGTTTAGATGAAGCTGGACTTCTAAATTCCAATTTGACTGCTGTAATCTGAGTTAAAATGTAGTTACATCTCATCAAGAATTAAGTGCTGGAACAAGATATTTAAAACAAAATCAAGAGTCCTCAGTTTAGGGCTTCCCTGGTGGTGCAATGGTTAAGAATCCGCCTGCCAATGCAGGGGACACGGGTTCAAGCCCTGGTCCAGGAAGATCCCACATACTGCAGAGCACCTAAGCCTGTGCACCACAACTACTGAGCCTGCGCTCTAGAGCCCGCGAGCCACAACTACTGAGCCCATGCACCTAGGGCCCATGCTCCACAACAAGAGAAGCCACCGCAATGAGAAGCCCACGCACCGCAATGAAGAGTAGCCCCCGCTCGCCACAACTAGAGAAAGCCCGCGCACAGCAACGAAGACCCAACACAGCCAAAAAAAAAAAAAAAAAAAAAGAGTCCTAGATTTATGTTTGACTCCAACTCTTTTTTTTTTTCTGAGGTAAAATTGGTATATAACGTTATATAAGTTTCGGGTGTACAGCATTATAACTCAGTATCTGTACACACTACAAAGTGATCACCACCAAAAGTCTAGCTGCTGTCCATCACCATACAACTGATCTCCTTCACCTATTTCACCCACCTGCCAATTCCCTTCCCCTCTGGTAACCACCCATCTGTCCTCTGTACCTATGAGTTTGTTTTGTTTGTTCATTTGTTTTGTTTTGTTTTGCTTTTAAGATGCCACATGTGGGTGAAATCACAGGGTATTTGTCTTTGTCTAATTTATTTCAATTAATGTAATACCTTCAAGGTCTATTCACAATGCAAATGGTAAGATTTCATTTTTTAAGGCTGAGTAATATTCCATTTTGTGTATGTGCATTGTATATATGTATATATGTATACATATGTATCACATCATCTTTATCCATTCAACTATCCATGGACACTTAGGTTGCTTTCATATCTTGGCCATTGTAAATAATGCGGTGATAGGGGTGCATATATATCTTTTTTGAGCTAGTGTTTTCATATTCTTCAGATAAATATCCAGAGGTGAAATAGCTGTATCTATATTTAATTTTTTTAGGAATCTCCATACTGCTATCCATTGTGGCTGTACCAATTTACACTCCCACCAACAGTTCACAAGACTTACCTTTTCTCCACATCCTTGCCAACAACTGTTCTTTCTTATCTTCTTGATAATAGCCATTCTGATAGGTGTGAGGCAATATCTTGCTGTGGTTTGATTTGCAGTTCCCTGATGATTAATGACGTTGACCATTTTCACATACCTATTGGCCATCTGTATGTCTTCTTTGGAAAAATGTATATTCAGATCCTCTATTTTTTAATTGGCTTGTTTTTTGTTGTTGTTGAGTTGTATTAGTTCTTTATATATTTTGGATATTAACCCCTTATTGGACACATGATTTGCAAATATCTTCTCCCATTCAGTAGGCTGCCTTTTCATTTTGATGATGGTTTCCTTTGCTGTGCAGAAGTTTTTGGTTTGATGTAGTCCCATTTGTTTATTTTTGCTTTTATTTCTGTTGTCTTTGGAGTCAGATGCACAAAAAACATTGCTAAAACTGATTTCAAGTAGCTCACCACCTATGTTTTCTTCTAGCAATTTTATGGTTTGGGGTCTTACGTTCAAGTCTTTAATCCATTTTGAGTTAATTTTTTTTCTAGATGTAAGACAGTGGTCTAGTTTTATTCTTTTACATCTGTGTGTCCAGTTTTCCTAAAAACCAGTTATTAAAAAGATTGTCTTTCCCCCATAATACAGCCTTGCCTCCTTTGTGGTAGATTAATTGATCATATTAACATGAATTTACTTCTGGGCTCTCTATTCTGTTCTGTTGATCTATGTGTCCGTTTTGTGCCAGTACCATATTCTTTTGATTACCATAGCTTTGTAATATAGTCTGAAGTCAGGGAGTGTAATACTTCCAGCTTTGTTCTTCTTTCTCCAGATCGCTTTGGCTATTCGGTATCTTTTGCAGCTCCATACAAATTTTACAGTTATTTGTTCTAGCTCTGTGAAAAGTGCCATTTGATAGAGATTGCACTGAATCTGTAGATTGCTTTTGGCAGTATGGACATTTTAACAATATTAATTTTTCTAATCCATGAGTTTAGTATATCTTTCCATTTATTTATATCTTCTTCAATTTAATAGTGTCTTATAGTTTTTAGTGTACAGTCTTTCACCTCCTTGGTTAAATTTATTCCTAGGAATTTTAGTCTTTTTGATACAATTGTGAATGGAATTCTTTTATTAATTTCTTTCTGATAGTTCATTATTAGTGTATCAAAATGCCACAGATTTCTTTGTTATTTGTTTTGTATCTTGCAACTTTACTGAATTCATTTATTAGTTCTAACTAATGTTGTCCAAGTTGTCGGCATATAATTGTTTGTAGTAGTGTCTTATGAGCCTTTGTATTTCTGTGGTATCAGTTGTAACTTCTCTTTCATTTCTGATTTAATTTTTTGGAACTCTTTCTTTTTTTTTCCCTTTTTATCTCAAGGTTGTCAATTTTTTCTTTTCAAAAAACTAGCTCTTAGTTTCACTGATCTTTTCTATTATCTTTTTAGTCTCTATTTCATTTATTTCCACTCTGTTCTTTATTGTTTTCTTCTTTCTATTAATTTTGGGCTTTGTTTGTTCTTTTTTCTGATGCTTAATGTAAAAGAAAGACTGTTTATTTGAGGTTTTTCTTATTTCTTAAGGTGGACCTGTATTGCTATTAACTTCCCTCTTGAAACTGCTTTTGCTGCATCCTAGGAAACCAGAGAGGTATGGAAAATGGGAGGGGAAGAGAGGAGGCTTTCCTGTCAGCTAAACACTTGAAGGCTTTACTAAATTTTAGGTTATACGTTAAAGCTGTCAAAAAGTATTTCATAGACAATTGGCTCTTCCTTCCCCCCTCCAAAAAACACCAGAATATTTTAAAAGTTAATGTTATGATACAGAATAGAAACTAGTCTTAACAATGACTGCCTGTTTTACCTCAGCGTTTTGGAACTTGGGTTGTGTTTTTTTCCTAGTAGTAGAGAATAAATACAGTCAAAGAAAAAGCTCAAGGTTGGCATCATACTCAGCCAGCAACTGAGAGCTGGGAGATAAGTCCAGTGAATTGTGGACAAGTAGCTGGTAGCTGCACTGGCCAAAGGAAGGATGGTACCATTTACTGATTAAGCACCTAGGTACTAGTGCCGGGGTTTTACGTATATATTGTCTGTCATCTACGTGACAAAAGTGCATGACCATTATCATTATATTCATTTTGCAGAAGAGGAAGCTGAGGTCAGAGAAGCCAAGTTACTTGGCTAAGATCACACGGTTTAAGCGCCAGCACCACCCAGTGTGACTCAAGCTGCAGTCAGCATGGGACGTGGGTCATTCCTAGAAGAGGCTGTGTTCTCAACCAGGCAGAGAGATTGTGACAGTGGGGTAGACGGGCAGGCATTGTCCTGGAGTCTTTGGAGCTGCTGGTGTTATCAGGAAAGTCTGCCTTCAGTTTATACTAGGCTGTGGTTCAGGGTAAGGCTTTCAGCCTTTAAGGAGTGTAACAAAGGCAGGAAATTATAACATGGTGGATAAAAGCTAGGGCACTCAGTGAGCCACATCTGGGCTAGAGATACAGGAGACAATGATCTGTGCCCATGGGCAAGGTACCTGAGCTCTCTAAACTGTGATAGTCTTATCTGTCAAATGGGAATAATAGTCATATCTTTCTTACAGGGTTTTGTGAAAATTAAGTGAGATGATAATATATGTAAAAATATAAGTAAGCCCCATAATAATGCAAATTTCAGATGCAATGCTATTGTCATCTGTCTCCTGGGCCCTGGAACTCCAGCTGCTTGGTTATAACACAGGCTGACTCAGAACATTTCATCAACCTTGCAATAAAGAAACTTGTATTTTACATGGTTGAAGTTTTGGGACCCCACTTATAATCTTATGGTTGGGATTTACTCAGTGGTACCTGAAACACTGCAAACCTTTATTAAATGTACAATGGTAATGACAATAACAATAAAAGGAAAAAGGAAGAGGAAAAAAAAAAGTTTATCAGGAGCCCAGGCCTGAGTTCATAAATATGGGCCAAATTGTAAGGAAAAGCCCTCTCCTATTTTCCCTAAGCTAGAATTTTAATTCAAGAGAGCCACAGGGTCCCAGAAATCAGTATTGGCATACAAGGCTGTTTAAATCCTCTTTGCCTTGAGTCAAGACTGGCAGAGGAAGTGCAGCCGGCTGACCCTTCCAGGAGGGGAATCAGTGCCGCTGAGGGGAGGTGGAAAACAGACATAAGAGAAATGAGATGAAGATTGATAAATCCATCAGTGCTAAGGACATCTGAAACAGAGAGACACTGACAGGGACAAAACTACTCCAAATATCACAGCACAACACGCTCCTGATGACATTTTTGAGGCTCCTTGGCAATTGCCCGATTAAAACTGATACTTGATTGTACATAATCTACCTAATAAAATCTATTTAAATTGTGACAGGGCTTCCCTGGTGGCGCAGTGGTTGAGAATCTGCCGGCTAATGCAGGGGACACGGGTTCGAGTCCTGGTCTGGGAAGATCCCATATGCCACGGAGCAACTAGGCCCGTGAGCCGCAATTACTGAGCCTACGTGTCTGGAGCCTGTGCTCCGCAACAAGAGAGGCCACGATAGTGAGAGGCCCCTGCACCGCGAGGAAGAGTGGCCCCCGCTTGCCGCAACTAGAGAAAGCCCTAGCACAGAAACGAAGACCCAACATAGCAATCAATCAATCAATCAATCAATCAATAAACCTTTAAAAAAAAAATTGTGACAGATTAACGTTATTTCTAGTACCTCAAGTAGCTCGGAAGGAGAGCTTTCTTCCATACAGCTAAATCACAATTTTGGTTTTAAACTGAATGAAAACGCACTGATTATCAATTAAGCCATGGGATTGATAAAAATGCAGCATGTGGCTATTTGTTTTCAAGCTTTTTCTTTCTTCCTGATCCTCCACATTTACTTCTATCAATCTAGTGATTAGAAAAACAAAGTTCTGGTAAAGGATGAAAATGCTATTACAAATAAGAGCCATGGAGCAAAACCCGTATCGTGCCAAGTAGTGATGTTCTGTTCATTTCAATCTGTTTGTCAGCAAGTGCACATAGCAATTTTCATTATGAGCTTTGACTAGAAATAAGAACGGACCCAAATTTGCGGAAAAGCCGTTGCTTATTGCCTCTTCCCGGGAACCCCATTTGGCTGCATCTTCAAATATGTGACTTCTACATTCTGTTGATACTGTTAGAGCCAGAAACCTACAGAGTAATTAGTTGAGGTTTTGTCTACACAGCACAAACATAAGCAATTGGAAAGTGAAAAATTCAGCCAAATAATTGGGCTTTGTGTGTGGAGGTTCCTACATGACTTTAAATAGCCAGTTAGCTCTGTTTTGTTCAGCAAAGAGAAAATGCATTTGGACTAATTGCCTCTTTCATCACCATGAGGACCACATTATCAGTAATTGGCCTAGGGGAGTTAAGTAAGTACGTTGGAGTGCTTCTTTGTGACGGAATGGGGACAAGAAGGAGGGAGAAGATGGCTGAGAAACAAGGGAAAGGATTAGCAGGTTAGCTCAGAAAGACCAGAGGGAGGGTAGGATCGAAGGTAGAAAGGGGACAAGCAGAGTCTACTCAAGATCTCGCACGTGTCAGCAGTACTGTCCTCGCTTCATTACATTTGCATCTCTTTTCCTCATTGCATATAGAGCTGTGGTTCTTGACCTTTAGTATGACCACAACCACCTGGGAGGTGTGGTCAGACACAGATTGCAGGGCCCACCCTCCCAGAGTTTCTGATTCCACAGATCTGGGGTAGGGCTCAAGAAGTTGCATTTCTAATAGGTTTCCCCATGATGCTGGTACTGCTGTCCTTGAAACTGCACTTTGACAACCACTAAAGCATTGTTAAACATCATCACAAAGAAGAACTGGTGGATGGGAGGCTGAGCCACTCATTCAACGCCACCCATGTACTGAGTAGGGAGTGGAGCTAAGACTGAGACACATGTGTCTCTGATCCATATTCCATGCTGCCTCCTCAGATACAGAGCTTAACAGGGACTTCATATCTAAGGCCAATGGGCCTGTAAAAATCTTTGTCTTACTTACTTCTTCATGGCACAGATGCTGCTGATCTTGTTCCTGATACACTACCTCTGTGGTGTTCAAGAATCCATTCTTATTCCTTCTCTACTCCTTCTCCACCAGACCATTAAATATTGATGTTTCCCAGGATTCTACCCTTGGCTTGTTTTCTTATTTTAGTAAGATACTATTTTGGTATACGAGCAGATGTCATTTTTCTGGTCTTTGGTGAGTGACCATCCCTGTTGAGAGCTATACTTGAGGTACCTACTGCTTCATGGTGTGCTGGCACACCAGAACCAAGAAAAAAGTAATCAAATCCTTGCTTATTGAATTTCAAAAGCCAAGGTTAAGGTGTGAAATTAAAAAAAGTTTGAAAACCTACATGACAGGTAGAGTGCTTATTTTATGGTCCTTGCTACATGAAGGTAACATAAATTTGTCAGATGGTAGGAGTGGGAGGAGACAGGAGTGACAAGGTGAACTTAACTTGGGATGGAGCCAGGATTTGAAAGGATCAAATGCATTGAGTAGAGTCAATACCTAGAGACTCTCCAGCCTCTACTCCAGCAGGTCACAGTGGGGCCTGTGCCAGGGCCAGAAGCCAAGGGGAGTGAATGAGTGACCCGGACCACCGGGCATCCATTCAGCTGACAGGCCTGAGAAGGCTCCTGATGACCCTCCTGCTAACTAGCAGAGAGAGCACCTCCCATCGACAGGAGTGATACATCTCTCATTGGCTTCCCATACTGGATGTTGGCCCTCACACCTTGCTTAGTCCCTATCCTACCCTCTAGGGGGCCACTCCTTTCGGTGGCCCAGGAAACTTTTAAAAAGCATAGTGAAAAGTATTATTTTGGGCACCCAGGGTATGAATGCTGTTGGACAGAAAGTTATTGATATGGACTCATTAAGCAGAAATTCTGCATTTAATGCTGCAGTTTGAAGAGTCAGAAAGGGCTCTAATTGTTTGGTTGCTTGGCTGAAATATGGACCAAAAGGTGGCCTACGGTGAGCAAATTAGAAATGCCAGACCTGCCTTGGTTTCGTGTAGAGGAAGAGATTCAGAGGCTTGGAAAGACTGGGATGTTAGAGTGGATTTGTCATTTAAGACCAACTTACCCACCTTGGGAGGGTACAGAAGGCATACCTTTCACCACGACTTTGAGAAATCAATTTGTGAGGGAAGCGCCAGCATTCTCGAAGAGCTCTGTGATTGCTCTTCTCTGTAGGCCAGACCTTACAGTGGGAACTGCCATCACTGAATTGGGAAATCTAAATGCAGAGGAAGATTGGATCCTGGGGTGCAGGGGCCTTAGTAGAGACTGAACACTTAACTATGGGCCACCATAGTTACCATGCAACCCGAGCTGTCCATCATGAATTGAGTATTATCTGACTGAGCAAACCATAAAGTTGGGTATGCACGGCAACATTCCATCATCAAATGGAAGTGCTATATATGTCATCAGGCCCTGAAGGCACAAGTAAGTTACATGATGAAGTGGCCCAAATGCCCACAGTCCTCACTTCTGATAAATTGCCTTCTCTCTCCCAGCATGCATCTATGGCCTCATGGAGAGTTCGCTATGATCAGTTGACAGAGGAAGAGAAAATCCAGGGCCTCATTTGCAGATGGTTCTGCATGACATGTAGGTACAATCTGAAGGTGGTACAGCACCATAGCCCCTTTCTGGGACATCCTTGAAGGGCAGTGGTGAAAGGAAATCCAACCAGTGGGCACAACTTCAAGCAGGGCGCCCGGTTGCTCCCTTTGATGGGAAGGAGAGATGGCTGGGCATGTAATTATATACTGATTCATGGGCTGTTACCTCTAGTGACCCAGGAGCAAAATTTTTGTTTCCTGTCCCTGTGATCCTATGCTCTACTGGCCTTGAGGTCTTAATTCCAAAGGGAAGAATGCTTCTACCAGAAGATACATAATGATTCCACTGAACTGGAAGTTAGGACAGCTGTCCCACCACTTTGGGCTCCTCAAGCTTATGTATCAACAGGCAAACAGGAGAGTTTCGGTGCTGGCTGGGGTGACTAAGCCTGACTACCAAAGGAAATTGGACTACTAGTTCATAATGGAGGTAAAGAAAAGTATGTCCAGAATACAGATCTCCTAGGATATCTCTTAGTATTACCATGCCCTGTGACTAAGAGTCATAGGAAAACTGCATCAACCCAATCTAGATAGCACTATTAATGGCCCAGACACTTCAGGAATGAAGGTTTGGGTCACCCCACCATGTGGGGTGAACCGCAACCAGCTGAGATGCTTGCTGAAAGCAAAGAAAATACAGAATGGGTAGTAAAAGAAGACAGTTATAAATACCAGCTACCTATGATCAGGTAACAGAAACCAAGGACAGTAATTGTCATGAGTATTTCCTCCTTATTTGTCATGGATATATTTGTATGTGTATTGGTTTTCTTCCTTTTCTTACCCCCTTATCATGTAATATAAGATGTACAGACCTTATATCACAGTATGTAAATACAATTAACTTTACATCATGGTATTTAAGCTGCATAATATCATGGGGAAGAGTCAATGTCACTCAAGGCCTTTACCTCCTGCTTTGGGGGAGGCATTAGTGTGTGTGTTTGGTTGATAGTTATATCATGTTAAGCAGAACTATGATCTTGTCATTGTCTTTGTTTGGAGATTAAGCATGGTTAACGAGACGCATATGAGTGCCAAACTGACAAGGGGTAGACTTGTACTGATTAATTTTATGTGTCAACTTGATGGCCATGGGATGCCCAAGTATTTGGTCAAACATTATTCTGGATGTTTTTGTGAGGATCTTTGAAATCAGCAGACTGAGTGAAGCAGATTGCCTTCCCTAGTGTGGGGCCATCCTGTGTCATTTCCCTTTAGCATGAAAATTTGCTTTAGCATTTTAAAAGGCAGATCTGCTGGTGATGAATTCAGTTTTGTTTATTCAGTTTGTTTAATTCAGTTTTGTTTCCGTTTTTATCTGACAATATCTTTATTTTATCTTCATTATGGAAGTATTTTGGCTGTAGCATTCTTAGTGGAAAGTGTTTTCCTTCAGCATTTTGAATATGTCATTTCACTGCCTTCTGGCTGAAATGGCTTCAGATGGTACATGAGCCATTGGTCTATCTAACTGTAATCTAATCTATTGTTTCCCTGATGGAATGGATTGTTTTACTCTGACTGCTTTCAAGATTTTCCTTTATGCTTGGCTTCTGGAAGTTTAACTATATTGTTTTTAGGAGGGGTTCTCTGTTTATGTTTTCGTTGAGCTTCTTTGACCAATGAGTTAGTTTCTCCTATCCCATTTGGGAAGTTTTCAGCCATTATTTCACAAATATTTTCCCTTACCTCTCCCTATGGCATTCCAATTACTCATATGTTGCACCACTTGCTATCGTCTAACAGGTTCTAAGACTGTTCATTTTTCTTTGATCTCTTTTCTGTGTTCTTCAAATTGCATAATTTCTATTACTGTCAATGAATGGATTCTTTATTCTGTTTATTTTTTACTGTTTTTATTTTTATTTTTTAATTATTTATTGCAGTATAGTTGATTTACAATATTATGTTAGTTTCAGGTGTACAGGTGTACAGCAAAGTGATTCAGTAATATATACATATATATATTTTCAGATTATCTTCCATTATAGCTTATTATAAGATACTGAATATAGTTCCCTGTGCTATACAGTAAATCCTTGTTGCTTACTACTGTTTTTAATTTTTAATCTATTATTGATCCCGGGTAATGAATTTTTCCATTTGTTATAATTTTCAGCTGTAGAATTTGTTTTCTATTGAGATTCCTATCTGTTTATTCATTGATATTACATTTTTATTTACGTCTTTGAACATATTTTACCTTAATTTTTGAATATATAAATGTAGACATTGCTTATAAGCTTTTCACTGCTAAATCCAATACCTTGGCCTACTTGAAGTCACTTTCTATTGACTGCTTTTTTCTTAACTACAGATCTCACATTGCTGTTTGCTTGACTATTAATTTTTGGTTGAAAACTGCACATTGTAGATGATATGTTGTAGCAACTCTTAATTCTCTTATATTTTTCTAAAGACTGTTGATTTTTTGATTTAGTAAGCAGTTAACTTTCTGAGACGCCAAGTGCAAGCCTTGTCTCTCCTACAGTATATAACAAGTGATGTCTCTGCACTGTCCTTTTGGTTTTCCACCACTGCTTTTTCAGCTTGGCTTCATGGATTCTGCACTGTGTCTACATAATTTGGTAGTCAGCCAAGGAAGGGCAAAGATGGGCTCACCCTTGCTGTGGTTTCCTTGCTCCTAGGCAAGGAATTTCAAGCTGTTCATCTGGTCTTGTGCTCTGTCCTCTGACACTTCAAGTCTGGAGGGTACACTTCAAGTCTGTAAGGCTTCAGCTTTCTGTTCAGTTAAAAAAAAAAAAAAAAGGGCAGCAGACTCATAGGTAAAGCCCTGTGTGGATCTATTTTGCAAGAGTCAATTCTTCTTTGGTCTCTGTTTGGTTTTTGGTGCCCCCCTTCCCCCCCGGGTCACTTGAGACACCCATGATGCATAATTAAGCTGTCAGCCAGGGATTTTGGCAGTTCACAATCAGAATTTGGGTATTTGTCCTTTTGTAGTTCTCTTGTTGCTTGGATTTTTCCTTTAACATTCCACCTGTTTTTCCAGTCCTGAACTTTGATCTCTGACATTTTGAGCTGGTATGACTGCAATTTCCACTGCTTCTGTTTTCCACAATCATTGCTTGTGGGTTGGTAAGTGCCTACCGGCCAGAAAGCTGCAAACTGAGAATTATTATCTTTCCCAAATGCAGTTTTTCAAAACTAAATTATCCAATGACTTCTGCTTTTTGATTTTTCTAGTATCTTAATTTTTTTAAAATCCACTTAAAAAATATTTTTAATGTGGGATAGTTTCCACAATCACCATTACTGGAAGTCTAGTGAGTTGGTTAATTTTTAAAAATATGTCTACCAGGATGCTCTAAATTCATTCTCTGCATGGAAAGCAGGTCATCTTTTATTTACAAAGAAATAAAAACAAACCAACAAATTCTGGCTTTGCACAAGAGGATTCCTAGTATAAAATATTTTCTAAGTCATGTAGAGATATCTCAGAATTAACACTGGTCTTCATATGTACATTGGAGTCTGATGCTATAGGCCTTATAAGAATGCCTACTGGGGCTTCCCTGGTGGCGCAGTGGTTGGGAATCTGCCTGCCAATGCAGGGGACACGGGTTCGAGCCCTGGTCTGGGAAGATCCCACATGCCGCGGAGCAGCTAGGCCCGTGAGCCACAACTACTGAGCCTGCGCGTCTGGAGCCTGTGCTCCACAACAAGAGAGGCCGCGATAGTGAGAGGCCCGCGCACCGTGATGAGAAGCGGCCCCCGCTTGCCGCAACTGGAGAAAGCCCTCGCACAGAAACGAAGACCCAGCACAGCCAAAAATAAATAAATAAATAATTAATTAATTAATTAAAAAAAAAAAAAAGAATGCCTACTTTGGGACTTCCCTGGTGGTACAGTGGTAAAGAATCTGCTTTCCAATGCAGGGGACGCAGGTTCGATCCCTGGTCAGGGAACTAAGATCCCACATGCCGCAGGGCAACTAAGCTCATGCACTTCAATGAGAGAGCCCATGTGCCACAAACTACAGAGCCCACGTGCTCTGAAGCTCCTGTGCCACAACTAGAGAGAAAACCTGAACACAACAACTAGAGAGAAGCCTGTGCACCACAACTAGAAAGAAGCCTGTGTGCTGCAACAAAAGATCCCGCATGTTGCAACTAAGACCTGACACAGCCAGAAATAAAGAGAGAAAGAAAGAAAGGAAGGAAGGGAGGGAGGGAGGGAGGGAGGGAGGGAGGGAGGAAGAAAAAAAAAAGAATGCCTACTTTTAACACAAAAATTTCAGTGTGGAGTTTATCAGGAACATCTACTATTGACCAAGTTCTGCACTACCTCCATTAAAGATAATTAGTTTTTAGATCATTAGGTTTTAGAAAATAAAACAATGTCTTCCTTTATAGGGATTATCTTTCCTTTTAAAGAGTTAGACCCTTTTTCACTATCACAACAAGTGTATAAGGTATGCTATTCTTTTTGGAATCCCTTGGTTTCTTGAGATTGTATTTTCTTTTTGTGTAGAAATCGACCGAGCTTTAGAAAACAGCCTTAAATAGGCAGATAGGACTAAAATAGGCAGATAGGACTGGTCATTCATGACTGAATGCTCTGAAAGAACTGGCCAAAAAGGCAGATTACAACAGTCAAGAATGAATGCTTTTATAATGAGGAAAATTCTTCTGCATCATTTGAGTAAAATTTCCCAGCATGTCAATCTACAACCATCTTAAACCACAGAATTTTCCAATGTTGCTATTACTTTATAGTTTTTCAATTTGCAGATGTTAAATCCAGTCTTGAATAGAACTAAGTATTTCATTTTCAACTTACTGCACTAAACATCTGGGTATCATCTACTTGAAGTACCTTTGAAACTACTGGTAAAATACTAACGCCATGCCCCATCCCACCTAGACATGATGAAGTCAGTTTTACAAGTTACTGTCACTGGAGGCAGCGCATGACGTATCTAAAGCCAGGTTAGTTATATGGATGTTAATTAACCAAGCAGTTGTGTTAATTGCAATGTATGTCTCCTGGATTGTTTTAAAGATTGGAACCCCAAGTAACCTCAAATTTTCCAGACTTCAGAGGTCAACTTTCCCTTTAAGACTTAAACAACGATAATCAGAGGTCCTATTCTGCAGGTAATCAAGAAGTTGAGATGTGTCCCCAAATGTTTATGAGGATCCTTGGGAGGGGCACAGAAACACAACTGATGACACCAGTCTTGGAATATGACTGCACTAGAGATTCATTAAAGATGATTCAAACAACCATAGGACAGTCTGCACAAAGCTGTCACTGTCTTAGGTACAAAACCAACATAAGTTAGCTCCCGAGGCATGTCAACGGAAATACTGATGTTTATCTCTCGCTTACAAAAATATAGAGAAATGGTAGTAAATAAAAAATACCTACTTAATGAGATGATTGCCAAGAAAAAAGGCACTACTATGTGAGAAATAACTCTTAGCAGAGATGCAATCTGTCTCAAATGAACATTCAAGAATCTCAAAGAACACTGCTTCACATCTCTGGGGAGAGAGGAGCCTCAATGACAGCAAGGTAACTATGAAGTAGTGATCTTCCCTACCAAAGAGTATGTTGCAGTCCTTTACTCCTAATTTCAATGAGTGTTTCTATGAGGAAATGTTATAATAGGTGTTGCAATAGCCTAACAGCCTTGTGTTTTTGATTCTCATGGCCTCACATGACACTTGGATTCAGAAACGACCTTCTGTGGGGAAAGTAGCACAAGGCAAAACATCCATGTGTGGCGCAGACTGTGGCAGAGGCTATGTGACTCCCTAGCTGGCAACCATGGTGGCTTGTCCTTTGGGTGCAGTGGTTTCCCGATCGCAGCAGGCACATTTTAGGCAGGCTTGCTGTGGGATGTGACCCTGGGTATCATTCCTCAACATGAATCTCTAGTCTTTTTCTAGAGCTTCTCCAGTGATTTTATATTCTACCTATATTCCACGATAAATCCCTTTATAGAAACTAAAAGGGAAGGAATTCTGTTATTTAAAACTGAGAATCCAGCTCATTACACTTGCCATCTCTTAGTATATCACCTGGATCTAATCTGTTACTCATTTATAACCTTGACAGATATTATTGGAAATCATATAACCAAGCTTCTCAAGGCAGTAAGCTTAATATACATCTGGGTATCAAGTTTAGTGAAGTGGCAGTGTTTCTCTCTTTCAGAGTAAAGTATATAGTTTTTTATATTATTTTGGTACTTTACCCTGAAATTGATTATTACCTTAATAATTGTTCAGGGAAATGATGGTTAAAGATGTATAGAAAAGCAGTAATCACTTTATCCAAATATATTCTCCAGGTTGTAGAATCAAAATATAATTTAAAAATCTTTTCTCACAAAATATATTCTCTTTAAAGAGCATTATTTATACTATTTATCACACATCATGGCACTGCCCATAAGGGAAATTATTACATAAATTGGGATAAACACTACGGGGTCAATATTGAGATTTAACAGTCTGAAGATTCTAAATCCCAAATATACTGGCTTCAGTAGCTCATTATAAAACTAGTGCTGTCTAGATTTCTAAGTTCGACTGAATTTGAAAGGCAAAGTAAACATGGAAAAACAGAGTATGTGGTCAATATTTAATAACCAATTTATAAACCTGATAAAGATTAGGTATGAGTATTAGTATTAAAAACAAAAGGGAACATATAAATAGAAAACTTTACTATATAGGATAAATAAAAACTTAGATAATTTTTAAAAAGAAATAAAGATTAATAATGATACTATGGAGAGTACACAACCAGCTATAGTTAACTCTGTGTATGTTTCATTCTAGTATTTATTCTATAGATAGTTTTCAACTGTTTATTTTGTTTTTCTATATAGAAATAAGTACATGGGAATTCTATGAGCTGTTTCTTTCACTTAATTTTATAAGTACACTATTTTTTATTTTTACACAATTCATATAATTTTATAAGTGTATAATATTCCCAGTTACCATCCAATGGTTTGAGTTATTCCCCTATTAACTATCACCAAACTGGGTTGTTTTCAGTTTTATGGTAATATAAATAATTGTGTAACAAACATCTTCATGCACTTAGCTATTTTTCAAATTCTCTCCTTAGGAGAGATTCACAGAATAGTAATTAGGGGAATCTCTTGATTAAAATTAGCTAAAAGCTTTCTAAAACAAATATTCCAAATTATACTCCTCTTGAAGTACCAGGTCTCTTGATTAATAACCCTAAGGAGCAAACCAAACCACTAAGAGTGAAATAAGGTGGTGGAGGGGCAACTGTATCTGATTTAACTTGAATTTTGTAATTATTAGTGAAATTGAACATTTTTCCATATAGTAACTAGTTGAAGCATCTCCTTCACAAATTACAATCTTTAAACATTTATTAATTGGGGTGTTGGTGGGTTTTTTTTAAAAATCAATTTTTAAGGAGATGAAATTTTAATTTGTGGCTTTAGACAAGGTCACAGGTAGTTGAGGGAGACGCAGGTCCCAGAGTGCAAGTAACAGCCAGAGACATATGTGCTGATTAAACAGAAGTCAGAGCAGCAGCACAGACTAAAGAGATGAAGATGTAAGGAATGAAGGCCTATGTCCAAAGCTAGCTTATTGGTATTCTTGCGGCCTCATAAAGAAGTTAAACTGAGTAATAGTTTTGGGTGCTTCATCTTGAAGTGGCACTGTAGTGTGATGGAAAAAGTTTGAAAGTTGAAAGATAAAGTCCCAGTTTTATCTTTTAGACAAGGGTCAAGATATGGTAGATAGCACAAATGGCCATAGATTCTTTCTATCTCTATATTCTCAATATATATTGCATATATTGCAATGTGCTTTTGCAGCTCCTTCCATTAGAGGAGCCTATTTTTCTAACACTTGAATTTGTGGTTCGTCACTTGACTTGCTTTGGCCAGTGGGTCATTAGCAAACATCAGCAAACAAATACGGGTGGTGGGCGTCATTGTATGTTTTTGAGCAGAATAGAGATGTTTAGACTGTGGTTTTTAAGGCAACTCTGATAGTTGTATAAAGGAGGAACTATGGAGAGGGAAGATTGGAGGCAGGGAGGCCCATCAGGAGATACTGGAGGTGTAGGTAAAAGATAAGGAGGATCTGCAAGCAGGCAGTGTAGATGGCATGAACACCGAGGGGAGAGATACAAGTTACTTTGGAGGTAGGATTGATGGGAACTTTGAAATCCATTAGATAGGTGGGCTTAAGGAGAGAATTGAGTCAAAGACAGCAGCAATTTCTAAACGATGTACTGGCAGAGTAGTGCTGCAGGATTTAGGTGCTGGCAGGTCATTCATCTGGAGATAATCAGCAGGCAGTGAAGACGCTGCTACGGACACATAGCCCCAAGTCACACACTTTGCCATTTTCCAGCTGGCTTGCTTGATTTTGCTATGTGTCTGCTCTGTGACTCCATTCTAGGATTCAAAATGCTCAGAGGACATTTGTGGTAAAAGAAGCCATCATTATAATTCCAACTTATATTTTAATTTTTTTCTATGGTTTTGATATTATGGCTAATCTACTTTTCTCATTACTGCATAATACTCATCTAATAATTATATGGTACAACAGAATAAATAAAATGTATGCTATAGAACTTCTAACATGTTATTATTCATTGAGTACCTATGGAAAAGGAAAGACAGTAACCAGTAGTGACCACAGTTAGGGTTGCCAGATTTAGCAAATAAAAATACAGGACATCAATTAAATTTGAACTTCAGATAAAAAGCCAAATAACTGTTCTGCTTAAGTATGCCACATACAATATTTGGGACATACTTAAACTCTTAAATTTTTTTTTAAATCTGAAATTCAAATTTAACTGAGAGGGCTGTATTTCACTTGGTAGTGCTACATGAGATATCTTTTATGGAACATTTCTCTTTGAAATGTTGATGCATATTAGATGAAAAAATTGTTCTATGGACTAAAAATTAAGAAAATCCTGGAAAAAGCAAGATGAAATAGAGTTCCTGTCTTGCAGGACCTCTCAAAATTTTAAATCAGCTATTATACATAGTAAGTCTCCTAAAGCAAGATAGTATTAAAGCATTTCACCTTTTATCTGACCAGATGTTTCCTTGATGCTTTGCAGATATTATATGGAGGATGGTGGTTTATCTATTTGTGTCTCCACCAATGTAAGTAATAGGTGGTGTGATGTGGTCAACATGGCAGAAGATGCAGATTCAAAAATCTATATTCAAGTCCCAGGCCCATCAATCACTGGCTGTTTGAAACTGAGCACATCAGGAAACTTGACTGAGCTTCACTTCCTCCTCTAGGGATAACAAAACACCTAACTCATAGGATTCTTCTGAGGCTTAGAAGACACAGCACATGGGAGAGCACTTTGCATACCAAGAAGCACAATACAGATGCCAAAAACATTATAACAAGAGGAGAGAAACAAAATGAAGGATTAGACCCAAGGAGGAATTTCCCAACAGGGCCTGGAGCTACACATTTGGCAGTGTACCTGTCCCTGAGGTCCCCTGGCCATAAGATTCAAGTTTTCAGGCTGTCTGGTTCACTGTATTTTATTCAGACCACAGAGCCTCGTCAACATCTGATACTGCTGGGTGTTTGCTGATTGTGCTGTCTGGGGGAGCTTCCATCTCATGACTGTGACTGAAAGTTGCTGTCTGGTACAGATTTCACCCAGTTCTGCCCCTGAACCCATAGCTGCATCCTAGGAGGATTGATAAGAACACAAAGGAAGCAGTCCCTCTGATTGTCTGAAAGCCATTTTAATTTACTTGTTTCCATTAATTATTTAGTTTCAGCTGACTGCTCTTCATTGTCATAACAACGGTAGTTCTTTCTGTACAAAACTCATATTAGAATTTTGAGGGATGTTCATTTAGTCCTGCCCCAGCTTCTTATAGCAGCTGGCAACTGATGGGAAATGAAAAGGGAGACAGAGGGGCTTACTTGAATATGAGGGATCCTTATGAAACTATTTTTCACTAATAAATGATTATTTGTAAAGATGCTTCAAACCTAATATTGGTAAATCAGCCATTTGTTAATGTTTAGGAAATCGATCTAGAATCAAACAGAAATATTAACAAAGATTGTTGAGAGTTCTTTTGCTGGAAGTGTTTTCTTTTGTTGGAAAGCCATTGAGCCTTCCGTTTTGGCTTTGTTGAAGCTTGAACAAAGTCTAGAGAGTGACCAGAGGAAGCTTCTTGGCCCCAAGATAGAGTAAGTGATATCAATTTATATGTGTGTACATTCTTAACATTTTATATCATTAGCCAACACCAAATCAAGAAAGTGACAAGGAAACATTGATTCCCAAGTACATTTCTAAAGAGAAATGAGGGGCTTTCAGGCTCCTTTTGATTGTTAAGGTTTACACAGCTTATTTCTTAAAACTTTTCACGTGGTGACTATACTGCCCTCCCATTATTTAGTTTTGGCTCCCAGATGATTTGGGTCTCTGGTTCCATTGTCTGTGAAATGATTTCTAACGGTGATACTCAGAGGGGCTTTCTCCCTCTGAATGCTATTAGTGACCTAACAGAAAAGGGCGTGATTTAACTTGCCCGCTAAATGCATAACTGTAGCTGCGTAGAACAAATCAAGAGCGCATACGCTACAAACTGGTATTCATGTGACCTTTAACATTTTAGTGATATATGGCTGCTGTGAACATAACTGAACCATAACCAAGAGAAAAGAATTTATCCTCTCTCTTCAAAGTATCAGGCTCCTAAGAGCATTATTTCACCCAATTTGTTAACAGTAAGAGCTTATAACAGTAAGAACTTGCAAAAGGATGACAGAATGAAAGAGTCTTAATGTATTTTGCCAAAGGGAAATTTACCATCTGGCTGTCTTCATGAATCTCATATGCTGAGAATAATATTTTAGAAGATACTGACAACAAGACACAGTAATTTGTAAATGAATATTACTGATGCTGCCCTTTTTAAAGCAATCTGTGGAATAAATCAGTCCAGCAATCTATAGGATTACAAGTCAAAGACTTGAAACAGAATAATAAACTATATTATTGGCTTCTTGTAATTGTAATAAAGATCCCAAATCTTTAAAATGTAATTACTTTGATTCAAATTTCATTGTTCCCATATGCATCCTCTCACTGTGCCCCCAAGATAGGTAGGATAGGAAAATACATGTTTAAGCCAAGACTACAGTAAAGCCTTACTGGCAAACACTGTCAGACAAGCAATCAAAGATCATAGAGATATGTCAGTGACTGGTCTGATTTTTCAGAAAGCATTCCCAATAGGACAAATCTTGAAGGTGTTATGAGTGGAAGACTTCAATTTTCAATGGGTACAGCTAACACCAAAAACGTGATTTTAACTTTTGGAAAAAGTAAAACACAATTTAAAATTATAGAAATTCAGTTAGGAATTTGGGAATAACCAAATATTTTCCAGCAATTATCTGATAATGTTCTTGCTTTACAGATCATAAATTTAGAATGAAAACTATTCACAGTTGATGAAAATTATATTCTCTCTTCAAATTTTGTTTTGAAAGAGTATTAAAGAAAACGAGAAAAGAAGGGTCTTACAAACAGTGACAATTCTTCTATCATAAATCTGGTGATTTAAACCTAACTGTATGTGGGCTGAGAAACTAAATTTTAAATGACTTTCTCTGCATCAGGGGTGGTACTGATACTGCCACACTTTCTGGTTGGCTAGTAAAGGATCTTAAAGTTTTTCTAATGGTAGAGTGATTACAAGAAAGGGAAGTCTGTGGTCGTAAGGAGGAGAACCATGACAATTGCTATTTTCCAAAACAAGAAGTAAATATCTTTCTTCTCTGAAAACTGAGTAAGGGGAAACCTTCCACAAAGGAAAAGATACATTCTGGCAATATTTGTGCATGTCTCTTCTTTTATTTCATTCTCTCATAAGGCTAAGTTTTTTTCAAAGAATAACAGTGTATTAGCTAAATATAATTATCTTGTGAATCTTGCAAAGAAAAGTCCTGCAGTTTCATAATTATCACTATAATTTATGGTAGACTATATGGTGCATATTTATCATATATTATATATAATATAATTGTAGTTTCTTTCTGAACGTAGACATTTGCATGACAATTAAGTGGTACTTTGGGAGATATTTTCTCTTTTCTTGGTCCCTTGAGGTATAATCTCAAGTGGTAAAAAAAAAAAAAGTACATTCTTATTTACCTCTATTTTTTTCACACAATCTATAACTGTAAGAAGATACTTACTAGCACCTGGATATGAAATTGAATCAATATGAATTCCAAGCTGTTAGAAATTCCAAAAGATGTTAAGTGCCTGTGGAAGATTTTTGCTTTTTTCAGAGATTTAAGAAATACGAGATAAATGTTCTGGAACCTTCCAGAAAAAATATTGGAGGTGGGGGAAGCACTGTGCTCAGAGAAGAGTGCAACTCGCAAATTATTGTCTGAAATGATAATTTAAAAACATATGAGGTGTAGACTAAGTCCTCAGCCCGGTGAATTATTTGTACTTATCTAAATCGGCAATGATGAGCAGTAAAGATCAAATAGAAGAAACACTATTGGGGGGTTAATCTGGCATAATGACAAGTGTATGAAGAAAAGGTAAAGAAAGAGCAATATAAAAAAAATTCTGACCTAATATGTTGTGGTAAATTACAAGCTAGTTGTGATTTTGATGTTAGAAGACATGACAAGTTGTTCTATTTTAAACTTTAAAAATATGCATAAATAACAGTTTCAGGGTAAAAGGTTGGATTCTTATTTGAGTCCATGTAATAATAAACTGTGTTTTCCCCAAGATTACCATTGAACACAATATTTAAAGCTTAAGGTAAGCATAAAGTAATATTTTGATGAAGCCATAATAAAGCATGAAGGAAAATTAAGTGAATATTTGATTATTTTTATGAGGGTGGAGAAGGCTACATATACATAAATGCGAAGGAAGAAACCTCAAAAGAAAACACCAATGATTTGGCAACACAGAATCTCTTACAGGTCAGAAGACGCCATAAGTAAACTTAAAGACAAATGACTAATTGGAGAGGGGGAGAAGAATATATAAATATGAGCTTATGATGACCTCCACTGATCCAACCTGGTTAATTTGTTTGTAAACTCTCTTTGTAAGAAGAAGTTTGCAAGGAAAAGAAGTTGACATCATAGGGTGAGTCATATCTACCTGATTATTTGATTAATGACCTTCCTCCCTGCAGCTAGAATCACATGTGACACAAATATCCTTACATTGTGCCCATCATTCCTGTCACCAGTTCTTCAGCTGTGTTTTCTCTAGGTCTCTGGCTATTCATCTGAACCATTAGCCACTACCAATGATGAATCCCATAAAGTTCGATATTTTGTGTTTTTATTTTCATCCAGTTTAAGATATTTTCTAATTTCCCTTGTGATTTCTTTTTTAACCCATGAGTTATTCAGGGGTGTTGTTTAATTTTCAATTATTTTGGGATTTCCCAAGCATCTTTCTGTTATTGATTCCTAATTTAATTCCATTGTGGTTGGAAAGCATACTTCGTATGGTTTCAACCATTTTAAATTTATTGAGACTTTTGGTTTTTTTTACAGCATAGCACATGGTCTATCTATCCCAGAGAATGTCCCATATGTGCTTGAAAAGGTGTAGTCTATTGTTACATGAAATGTTCTATACACAGCAGTAAGGTCAAGTTGTTTGATAGCGTTATTTAGGTCTTTTATATTTTCACTGATTTTGTTTCTAGTTGTTCTCTCAAATTACTGGAGGTGAGTATTGAAATCTCCAACTACAGTTGTTGAACTTTCTAGTTCTCCTTTGAATTCTGTAAATTTTTTCTTTATGTACTTTGGGGGTCTGTTGTTAGGTACATATACATTTATAATTTTTATATCTTTCTGAGATTATTAACTGTTTATCATTGTGAAATGTCCCTCTTTGACTCTAGTCATATTATTTGTCTTAAAGTCTACTTTTATAACATTATAGCTACTTCTGTTCTTTTATGGTCACTGTTTGCATGGTATAACTCTTTTCATTCTTTTACTTTCAACCTATTAGTATTTTTGAATCTACTAAAATGTCTTTTATAAACAGCATATAGTTGGATATCTCTTTTTAATCCAGTCTACAATCTCTGCCTTTTGATTGAAGTATTTAGCCCATTCAAATTGAATATACTTATTTGATGTGGCTGGATTTATACCTGCAATTTTACTATTGTTTTCTAAATATCTTATATCTTTTTGTTTTTCTGTTCCTTCTTTACTCCCTTATGTTAACCAAATATTTTTATTGAACCATTTTACTTCCTTTGTGAATTTTTTAACTATAATTTTTGTGTTATTTGTATGTGTGTGTGTGTGTGTGTGGCTATCCTAGGCATTAACATATATGACTTTATCTTAGCACAATCTATTTAAGGTTAGTTCCAATAATTATACTTAGTAAATATACTTAGTTAAGTAAATATAGTAAATTTATTCCAATATAGTTCCACTACTTCTTCTCACCTTTGTGTTACTATTGTCAAAAATATTACATTTGTACATGTTATAAGCTGAAGAACGTAGCCTTACACTTAAAAAATATTGATCCACATATTTACCATTTCTGGTGCTCTTCTGAGTTGCCATCTGGTGTCATTTCCCTTCAGCCTGAAGGTCTTCCTTGTAGGAAGGATCATTTCCTCTCCATCTGAGGGTCTTTTCTCAAATGGAAGATCAATTATCAATAAATTCTCTCAGATTTTTCTATCTGGGGATGCCTTTATTTCACTTTCATTTCTGAAGGATAATTTTACAATAGAATTCTTTGTTGGCACTGTGTTTTCTTTCAGTATTTTGAATATGCTATCTAACTATCTTCTGACTTCCATAGTTTCCAATGAAAAGTTACCTGTTGATTGCATTGTTTCCTATATGTGATGCACTATTTTTGTCTTGCTGCTTTCAGCATTTTCTCTTTTCTTTCAAAAGTTTGAAATGATATGTCTGTGTTTAGGTCTTTATTTATCCTTCTTGAGACTCACTGGGCTTCTGGGATCTGTAGATTAATTTTTTTTTTAGCTAATTGGGGAGTTCTCAGCCATTATTTCTTCAAATATATTTTCAGAACTTTTTTTCTTTTCTCTTTCTTGGACTTTTGTTATATGTATGTTGGAATGCTTGATAACGTCCCAAAGATCTCTGAGCCTCTGTTTATTTTTCTTGTTTCTTTAGATTGGATGATTCCTATTGATTTATCTTCAAGGTCACTTGTTCTTTCTTCTACCATCTCAAGTCTGCTATGAAACTCATCTAGTGAATTTTTTATTACAGTTATTATATTTTTCAGCTCTTGAATTTTTATATGGTTCTTTAAAATTTTTTTCTCTAAAAAAATGTTTTCTTTTTGGATTTTTAGTCCAAGGTCAATGGAAACCTGCTGAAGGACTTTAAGCATGATAGTGACATAATCCAACTCACAGATTCCATCACCTTCTCCTCTTCCTTTTTTTTTTCCTACTGGGCTATGAATATACTGCCAGCTCCTGCAGCCTCTGTCTCGTTATAGGGAGTATATGGTTCTTTTTTGTAGTTTCTACTTATTGATAGTCCCCATTCATAGATATATTGCAATTGTATTTTTCTTTTATTCTTTGAACATATTCATAATAGCTGCCTTGAAGTATTAGTATATTGCTGATAATTCCAGAATCTGGGCCCTCTCAAGGTCAATTTCTATTGACTCCCCACTCCCACCCCCAGGTATAGATTACATCTTCTTATTTCTTTTCATGTCTAGCAATTTTGGGTTGAAAAGTAGACATTTTAGAAAATATATAGTAGTTACTCTGAGGTTTCTTTTTTTTTTTTTTTTTTGGATGGGGTGTTGGTTATTTTTAGTAATGTGCCTGAACTTAAACTGCAGAATGTGTCTCTCCCATATCGTTCATCTGCTTATGCCTTTTTAGTGTTTCTATGTTTTCTTTTTTTTTTTTTTTTTTTTTTTAAATTTTTACACTTTTATTTATTTATTTATTCTTTTGGCTGTGTTGGGTCTTCGTCTCTGTGCAAGGGCTCTCCCCAGTTGCGGCAAGCGGGGGCCACCCCTCATCGCGGTGCGCGGGCCTCTCACCGTCGCGGCCTCTCCTGCTGCGGAGCACAGGCTCCAGACGCGCAGGCTCAGTACTTGTGGCTCACGGGTCCAGTCGCTCCGCGGCATGTGGGATCCTCCCAGACCAGGGCTCGAACCCGTGTCCCCCGCATTGGCAGGCAGACTCTCAACCACTGCGCCACCAGGGAAGCCCTCTATGTTTTCTTATAGCCTGACTTCCCAGTAGTCATCACTGTGTCTACATAATTTAGTGGTTAGTCACTGATGTGGGCAGAGCTGTGCCCAAACATCTCAAGACCATAATGCTTCTATCCTGTGCTGAGTGATTTGTGTGGACTGGGAAATACTTTAAAAATTGCAGCTCAACTCCTCCTTTGCTTGCATTTTTTGCCATACACTGACAATATCCTAGAGATCCAGGAATATGTGGAGAGCTTATCTCAGGTTATCTAGGGCTCTCTTATTTCTAGGACCTCCCTGTTAAGTTTTCTGACTAGTCAACCACTCACCCCAACTAGGAATGTAATCTTGGTCAAGCAGAGCTATGGGGTTTTCCCTCTCCATTTCCATCCCATAACACCACTTTTAGCTGAAAAGTAATGATATTTTGCCTTTCACTCTAAATCAAGTCCAGCCCTCTCTGTAAGCAAAGTTTCCTGCCCCGGGCTGGTTATGCTGCATTCTTGCCAACCAAGTCAGTCACAAAAGACACTACATGACTCCATTCATATGAAAGTCCAGAATAGGGAAACCAATAGAGACATAAAGTAGATTAGTGGTTGCTTAGGGATGGGAGGGGGCTGGAGTATGGAGATTTGGTGTGTGGTGATAGTTGAAAGGTACAGGGTTTCTTTTTTGAGATGATGAAAGCGTTCAAAAATTGTGGTGATGGCTGTACATTTCTGTGAACATACTAAAAATCATTGAATTGTTCACTTTAAATGTGTGAATTCTATGATATGTAAATTATATCTCAATAAAGATGTTAAAAATAAAAAAGGATGAACACAGAGTTGTGGCCAAGAGCTATATGAGACAAAAATAGCATGATCAGAATACGGACTCCAATCAGGCAGGGAAGAAATTTGCATAATCCAAATAAGCACTGTAGGAAATTATCAGCAAACTGAATGGAAGTATAGAATTCTGTTAACAGATATCAGGTGCTAAAATTAAAAGAGATTATGAAGGAAGGAAGGAAGGAAGTGAGGGAGGGAGGGAGGGAGGGAGGGAAGGAAGGAGGGAGGGAGGGAAGAATGAATTATGAATGGTATAAAAATTCAAGAGTCAAAGAATATTAAACTCAATTCCAGCTGTATGGTATAGACTTGGAGTCTCCTGTTGGCACAATGACCTTTTAAAACAGTTCACTGCTTTCATGTGACTCAGATAAAAGCATCCTAAACTTAATCCTTGATCCCATGTTTCAGTCTTAAATCTCTCACTGATGAGTAACCATTACTAACCTTCTCCAAGTTCTATGGCAAATCTCTTTCCTTAATTAAATGAACTTCCATACAGGGAAGATAAATAAACAAGTATAAAGATAACGGAATATAGTCTGACATCTTCGTATTAAAGTAAAAAGAATCTGGGTAGTTCTAATTTGAAGACATTCTAAAAGTCTTATCCACTTGAAACAAAAAGGTATAAGAGAATTTTATTAAGCATATAAATAGTATCAGAATGTTCAAGACAACCTGAAATTTTTATTTGTAAATTTATCCTATATTTAGAAGAGGAAGATTTGCTTAAGTTTTAAGTTTGTCTTGTCAAATATTTACTGTACTTAAAATGTTCAATAGAGTTTATAATATTTAACTAATTAAATTAATTAAGTTTATAAATGGGGCTACTATATAATGGGTTTTTGGACTGTTCAATTTGAGTTAATCAAACATTGACCAAAGAACCAATGGAAATAATTTTATATAAATTTTTATATACAATTTTTATATTTCATTACATATAAACTGGTGTGAATTTGCAGACTAAGACATTTAGAAAAGTAGGATTTGGCCAAGGTGGATATGTGGCCAAATTAGAGTTTTTCTTTCAATGGTAGTGACCAAAAAGAAGAGCATCTTTGGAGCACACTTTAATGCACAGAGGGCAAAAGGAGAATGTATAATATCAATGCAGTTGCAATAGCAGCAATGATGTAAATAGGTAAGAAAGATCACTAGTTAGAGATGAGCTTATAATTAAAGGCAGAATGTCCATACATTTCATTAGTGGAATTTAGTGGACAAGCTGCAGAGAGTATGAAGATTTGTTGCAGTTAGTATTTTAGTAATGATTCGGAAGAAAATCATCAATTAGAGTATTGGGAGGAGGCCACATTATGATACAGAGAAAGACAGCTCAACAAGAAAAGGGAGAAGACTAAGACCAGGATAAATGTTACCTAAATTACTTACCCATGACTAAGAACTATATCAATGTTCTGGGGAGGGAGTGAAATCTAACATCACTATCCTTCCATATCACACATGCCTGTAGTATGACTGCATATGGTTCATAATAAGTTCTTATTAATTATTTTATTAGACCTTTAAGTGTCTGTATAAAAGAAAACCTTCAAACACCTAGGATACATCACTCTTTTGTGATTGGACAGAGCTTAGACAAGACAGCATATAGAATTTCTTCTCTATCGGGAGTAACTTTGCTATGGTGAGTCAGAGGAATATCTTTATAATCTTGATGAAATGAGATTTCACTTCAGCCCCAATGAAATGCTGGGTTATTGGATTACAGGGTCTTTTTTCTTTTTAAAACTGTTCAGGGTATGCTGATTAACACTGTCACCAATGCTTTTTAACCTTGAGAATAGAGAGGCAAGGATCAGGATGTTTAAGAGTGTGGGCTCTGGAGGTTGCCTAGAAATCAGTTTTATGATCTTGGGCAAGTCAACTGGTTTCTCTAACTCTCAGTCTATATCTGCAGAATGATGGCAATAATATTCCCTGCCTCATGAGATTATTTTGATGACCAAATGGTCCAAGACTTTTAGAGAATTTAGTAAAATACTTGCGTACAGTAAATGCTAGATAAAGATTAGTTTCTATCATTAAAGTAAGAAAACAGAATTATGCATTAGTAAATGTTTGGAGGATCATTATTATCATTATATGCATTAATTTGTATGGCTTTTTCATTTTTCTTATGTAATTTTCACGTTATTGTCCCTTCCTATTCTCAAAGGTATAAAAAGGAATACACTAGAATGTTACAAAACTGACCTAAAGTACTGAACCAACAATAAAGTATTCACTTCCAGCAGAGGTAAAGGCAAGGGAAGGGTGTTCAAAAGTTGTCTTTCAATTGAGAAAAGCACCATCCAAAATCTTTTAGATACTGCATGTGCTATGATTTAACATCCTGCCATACCTAACCCCCACCATATCCCAAAATTTTAGGCAGCATTATTGTTGAGTGGAGGCATTCTAATCCTTGCTATACTACTTTCTAGTTATGTGACTGGTATGGATTGAATTGCATCCCCCCCGCCCAAAGATATGTTGAAGTCCTAACCCTCAGTTCCACAAAATATGACCTAATTTGGAAATATGGTCACTGCAGATATAGTTAGTTAAGATGAGGTCATAGTGGAGTAGGCTGGGCTCCTAATCCAATATGACTATTGTTCCTATAAGAAGACAGCCATGTGAAGACACAGAGACACACAGCGAGAAGGCTATGTGATAATGTTGGGTTGAAAGAAGGATTGGAGTGATGCATCTACAAACCAAGGAACCCAGGGAGCTAGGAAGCGACAAGGAAGAATTCTCTTACAGGTGGATGAAGGATGAAGCATGGCCCTCCTGACACCTTGATTTCCGACTTTCAGCCTCCAGAACTATGAGACAATACATTTCTGTTGTCTTAAGCCACTAAGCTTGTGGTATTTTGGTACAGCAGCCCTAGGAAACTAATACAATGATCCTATCAATTTAGTTACCTCTCTGTGCCTCAGTTTTCTAACCTTTAAAATAGAAATAACTAGTCTACCTACCTTATAGGGTTGAAGTAACCCATGCAAACAAACACTTTAGCTATTTTTCTAAAACTGGGTATTTAGTGGTTCTTGGCCTACAAAAAAATCAACATGAAGGTGCGAATATACTTTTGAGTACAAGTTTGATGCCCAAAGACTTTAAAAGCTGGTAAAACAATATCCGTAATAATAATAGAGTAAAATTCTGTGACCATGCAATTTAGGATATTATGCAATTGGTGACTGAATTTCATTCTCTGCCCAGCTTGCATTCTTGGATAAAGCAGGCAACTCAATCTTGGGAAATGGCAGGAAAAAGGAGACCCTTGTACTCCAATATTTTTTTTTTCTGCCCAGTCTCCCTAATCATACAAATGAATCGGGCACCAGCCAATGGGGAGATTCTTGGAATGATGCTTGAATCCTGGAAAGCCCAGGCAGCCACAGAAGCCAGAATGTTCTCATTGATATTTAAGCCAGATTAGACAATTGCCACCAGGTTAATGGCACAAAATTATAGCTGAGACCAGAACAGCGTTGATTCATGCAGTTGGACCCCTACAACTCTGGACCGGCTATAGGGGCAGGCTTGCCCACTTATTCCCTTGAAATAACGCACCTCTGAATTTTATACAGTTTGAACTTTGGTATTCCTCTTGTCATTTAATGTTTAGCAAAATCCATGAGTTTATTAAAAGCCTTGAATACATATCTGTAGGGTGTTAATCACTTTATCAAATGGGTGTTTGGAAATACCTCATGTGAGTCTTTTAGCTGATACCTTTCTATTTTGAAACAGAAACCAACTATGCAGCTTAGGGTTATGAGTACCTGTACATGTGCAGCTCTTTTCTTTAAATATCAACAGATATGCACATTACACTCACATTTAGAAAGATTGACACAGGACTTTTTTTCCCAAGGAAAATGGAATGCAAATAAATGGTCCATTAGCACACAGATTAGTGCTTCTGATTCATGCAGTGTTTCCACCTGCTTAGATATTGTGCCCTCTGAGATAAATCATCCAGGTATCTCATAGATTTCCTTCCCCACCCCCAACTCATCTTGATATTTGAACATAACGTGGACCTAGGCTTAAAGGGAGATGTTTGACTTGGGATTTAATTCTTAAAGAACAAATTAGTCAGATTATATGTTTCTAAAATAAGACAAATTAAGAGTGACTTGGATTTCCAGCCAAGTGGCAGAATTAGAGGAAGAATAAATAAGTGACCAAACTATTCTAGTTTCTAGAAGCAGAGACCATAAATGATTAGATGGAGACTATCTAATCAGTAAGGAGGTCTCTATCCTCCCTCCTAATGCTCCCAGATTCATTTTATTCTCTAGAGTTATAGAAAGGCACACATTCAGGAGCTCTAATTTTAGCCATGCTATTTGTATTAGAATCCTAATGACTGAGAGTCTAGTCCCAAATGATTGACAAGTGGAGAGGATAAGCAAAATAAATCTCTAACAGCTGAAAACATCTGTGTGTGAGTGAGGGCTTGGAATCTCATTGAGAGCGTTCCTCATAGAAGGCTCAAATTGTTGAACTTCACACTGTCGCATACTAATACACCAAGCCGTCTGCAAATTACATTTCACAGTGATACCAAGGGCTTGATCCTTCCCTTTGATATGCTATGAGCAAAAGCACACTCTCTAAGGTTCACAGAGACCCAAGGGACAGAGGGCCAGACTGAGCCCTGGTAGGTCTGCTGCTTCTAGCCTCCACACAAGCCAGAATGTTTAGAAAGGCATTTGAAAAGAGATGTGGAGAATCACGTTGTACCTTGACACAGCACTTGACTCTTCACTTATCCCTACATTACTGTGAATTGTCATTGTGTAAGCAGAGCAAGACAATGGTACATTCTTTTAACTGCAAGTATATCTTCATGTAGAGAATGTTCAGTTTGGTTCAGAACCATATTATTGATTCTAATCATGAAGGTATTTATTCTCCCTACTGCAACTAAAGAATGTGATAAACTTTATTCTGTTTTAGATGCATTTCTAATTCTTACCTAAATAAACAAGCCATAAACCTGTTTTATAATACTGGCCTTTTCAACCTTAGAATTGGTCATCTTTTCTTCTTGTTTTAGAGGCTCTGAACCACTCAGTGAAGGTACACCAATATGTCTGGAAAGAAATTCTCTACTTCCATCTACATATTAAACTGTTTTAATCAAAATTAAAAAGAAAGAAAAGCCAGATAATTTGTGCTCTTCTTTCCTCTCTGCAGCCCCTCTGGCCCTACAGGATATAAAAACTTGTATCTTTCTCAACTCTTTTAACTCAGCAAATGCCCTGTGGGTCAGGTGTGAAGAAGGAGGCTTTATCTTCCTAAAGGAATTACAAAGCTCTTCCTGGAGGTGACACCCACATTCATAATAAAAAAATGATGTCTGCTATTTAAAGGACTCCTGTTAAGGACACATTTCTGGATTAAAAATTAAATTTCATCTAATCTTTTACTTAGCTCCATTCTCCCCAGAGACTGTCTCCAATAAAAAGTATTTGATTTGCTAAAGCTGTGTAGCATTTTTTTTTTTTTTGGCTGACAGCTAAAATTAGGACTTTCTGAGGGAAGTGAGGGGAAGCAAACAGGAGAGGAAAAAGAGATGAAATTTAAGATACCCTGTGGTAACAAGTTCCATTGGTTACAATCTATCATATTTTTTTCCTCTTTATTTCAAAATCAACTGGACTCAGAACCTAAATTTTTTTATATTACCGTTTTTAACTAATTTCCATTTGTCTCTTCTTGCCAAAATGGAGATTCTGCTTATGGGAATACCAACTTTGAAATTTTCAGTTGCAGCATTAGAAAAACAAAACTGAAATTTTAACTGGGTTTGATTTCTTTACTTTTCACATAATTAAAAAAAAAATCATTCATTACTGAGGGATGACGGTATATACATATATATATACATGTGTTGATGAATTTTCACAAACTGAATGCTCTTCCTTTGACATTCACACTATTGTTCTTTCTCATCTCTTGGATCTTCAGTTAAATCTCATATCCTCAGAGAGACCTCCTATAACCACCCAATTCAAAGCATCAAGTTATTTTCCATCAGAGTGGTTCTCGAAGTATGGTCAGGGGATTACAAGGGTCCTCCAGATCTTGCAAGGGGCCTATGAGGTCAAAACGGTTTTCATAATAATACTAAGTCATTCTTTGTCTTTTCATTCTCATTCCCTTATGAGTGTACAGTGGAGTTTTCCAGAAGCTACATGATGGGTGATTACATCTCTCTGATGGCTACTAATGGAATGCGTCCTTAAGAGTTCTTGTGTTTTATAATTTTTTTAGTTTTTATTTCTAATACGGTAACTGTTGATAGATATAACCCACTTTGGGGTCCTCAATAATTTTTTAAAGACTGTAACGTGTTCCTGATACCAAAAACTTTAAGAACTTGGCTCTTTTGCTTCATCATATTACCCCTTTTAAATAAGTAGAAGGCACAGCCCTTTACCATCAGATGTTTTTCTAATTTTTTAACCCATTTACTTCATGCCCTTTCCTTAGACTGTTAGCAAAGACATTCCCATCTTGTTTACTGCTATACTTTATAGTTTCACATAGGGCCTGGTATGTAATAATTGCTCAAGAAATGTGTGTTAAACTAATTAATAGGTGAACGGATAAGGGACAAGAAAAGGAAAAAACTTTAAAGATATAAACAACCCCAAGGTGTATAACAATGTTAAATGTTGTTTGTAGCCAAATAAATAGAAATTAAAATTATTAAAAAGATTTAAATTATTTAATAAAGGTGTAAAAGTGATAATTAACAGTGCTGGTAAGAATGTGATGACGCTAGGTCCTCATTTCCTGCTATTGTTTCATTGTTTTTTGAAAGTATTAAGAGCCTTGATAACATGCTCACACTTTTTAAAGCAATAATTACATTTTTGGTGATATTTTTAAAGGAAATAACTTGAAATACCAAATGTATTATTTATAGTAGTGAAAAATGGGAAGAAACTAAATGTTCAAAAATGCTTGAATGGTTACATCAATTATAATACGCCCATATGATGAAATATTTTGCAGCCGCTGAAAATAATATTTGTAAATCATGTCTAATAGCATGGAGACAGCGTTATATTTATAATTTAAATGGAAAAAGCAGGATTAAAATGTATAAGCACTGATCTCAACTATTAAAAATATGTACTGAAAAATACTGGCATGAAATACATCAAAATTATAATAATGGTTATCACCAGGTGGTAGGATTATGGATTATTTTTATTTTCTTTATATTTACCAAGTTGTACCTTACAATAAGCCTCCTTATTATAATAATAAGAAAGTTATTTTAAATCACAGTGCAAATGCTAACAATTTAATAGACAAAATGTTTAAAATTGCATCTCTATTGTTAAACCATCATGGAGAAAACTGAAAAGGCAAAACAGTACACAACTCAGGAAAGGAGTATCACGAGCCAATCTATCTGTTTGACCTCTGGGCTAGGTGATTTACCAGCAAGGCATTTAAACCCAAAACCTCAGTGTCTTTACCTATAAGGAAAAATAATACTAGCACCAACCTCAGAGGGTGGTTGTCAGGATTCAATGTTCTATATATTCATATGTCTTAGCCCAGTACTTGGCATCTGATAATGCTCAAAACATTAACCATTATTAGTGTTAGTACAATGTTTAACTGCTTTTTCTTCATCTAGATATATTTCAGAAAAGAAACCTAAGATCTCTTGGCTTCAAGATTGCTCAGCCAATCAATATACACCAACACTGTCACAGAGGTCTGTTTCTCATAGCTCTGGAGTCCCCATGTACCTTGAGAAAATAAACCAAAGATAAAAGGAAAAACTCAGAACACAAGCCTATGTGGAAATTGGTAAAAGCTGATAAACAAACACCAATGAGGTGTTACTGACCTTTAAACTTTAAGGCTTAGAGGTGGCTATAAAAGGCAGGCTCAATGACAGAAAGCTCTGGCGGTCAGAGACCCCAGCTCTACTTGGGGCAGTTAGCAACTAGGGGAGAGTTTTCTCACTGCCCTGCCTGGGACACGGTGACAATTCTCTCTTGGCCTCTGCTTGCAGCTTCTGTGTCCTCCAGGGCCCAGTGCTGGGGAAGCCCAAGCCAACAACTTGGGTGCCAGCTTTGGCACCTCTCCCTCCCTCTTCCACAGTGTTTAGTTTACCTCTAAATCCTGCCATTTTGACTCCCTAAACATCTCTCTTTAGCCTGTTCACATCTTTCTGCACTCACTGTCACTACCCTAAAACTACAAGCTCTATCGTCTGCCTTCTACCTTGCCCCTCTTCAATCTATTCTTGTTCCTGCAGCAAGGGTCTCTCAGGAATTCAGTCCCATCATATTTCTTCTGGGGTGAAAGTCTTTCAGTGGTTTCTCATTGCTATTGCTCGTTGAATAAAGGGCACCAGCTTACCTTGGTACCATCCCCATCTCTAGTATTCAGACACCCGGATTATTAAATTATATTCAGATCCTTGAAAGCAACCAGGTCTCAGTTCTACATCTGCCTTCCTGAAACACTGTCCATACTCAAACCCTATCTTCCTTTCTCTCCCTACTTGTATGTTATGGACTGAATGTTTGTGTCTGCCTCCTCGCCTGGCCCTGCCCCACCCCAAAGTCATATGGAAGCCTCAACCTCCAATGTGACTGTATGTGGAGATAGGGCTTTTAGGAGGTAATTAAGGTTAAATGAAGTCATCAGAGTGGGACTCTTATCTGATAGCAGTGGGGTCCTTATAAGAGGAGACAGCAGAGTGCTTCCCGCCCCCCTTTCTCCTTCTCTCTCTCTTCGCCTGCACTCCCACACCCGACGTGGGGACACAGTAAGAAGGCAGCCATCTACAAACCAGGGAGAAAGCCCTCACTTGAAACTAAATTGGTTGGCACCTTGGTCTTGGGCTTCCCTGCCTCCAGAACTGTGAGAGGCCAATTTCTGTTGCTTGAGCCTCTCAGTCAGCAGCTCGAGCTGACTGATACACCACACCCTGAACACCACCACTTCTCCTTTCATCTCATCTCTCAAAAGACCTCAACTGAGAAATTTTTCTGGGGGAAGCCTTCCCTAAGTGACCCATCTGGGAACCGTACCCACAGCTATGCTCTCAGAGCACCACGTGTTACCATCATCTTCTCTCTCATACAATATTATCACTTCGTGTTTCACATGGGGATTCCCCACTGGACCAGACATCATGAAGCCAAATAACCCAATGCTGTGCAGCCTCAGGACCTGGCACATGTCTGATATAGTGATGTCTCTGTGGATACTTTGTTAAATTGATTTGACCGTTTAAAAGGGTAAGCTATTTTCACTCCTCTTTCTCTTTCCTAGCCATGAAATATTTGTACTGAAATTTTTGAAAATATATTGAAGAAAGGACCAAGAAATAACAACTTTAAGGGCAGTAAATTAATTTATAAGAGAATGGTCTTTTATACAGTTTATAAATCTCTATGAGACTAAAACCAAATAAAGAAAGGAATTGTAAAAGGATTTCTAAGTCCTTTACAAAATCCTCTATAAGTCACTGCCATTTAGCAGGTATGTGACCTTAAAAAACTCAATTTCTTTGCCACCAATTTCCTCAGTTTTACACTGTGGATAATAAATAGCACCTGCCTCTTAGAACTATAGGGAAAATTAAACATATAAACACAGGTAAAAGTTCTTAGACTAATATTCAGCACATACTAAGAACTTGATAAATGTCAGCTATTTTAACTTTTTAAATTAGTAAAACAGGTTCAAGAAAAGTCAAACTCTTGGTTTTGTTGCCTAGTAGGCCCGAGATTAAGGGCTGGGACTAGACTGTTTTAGGCTTTGTTAAGAATTATTGCTTTCCATGGGCTCTCCTTCTGAAGTTGCCGTCTCTAACATATAATATTTTATTTTATTTATACCCCACTGTGTTCCAGAAAGGACTTTCAGGAGCTTACAGATGAACATAAAATACAAGTAACATGAGTCAAAGGCAGAATGAAAGACAGACAAACAAGAACGAGGACAAAGTTGGGCGAGGAATAAATAATCTATTACTAAAAATTATGAGCACGCTAAGGCTTAAGATGAAAATCAAAAGAAGCTAGGGTAGAAATGTTATTTTAATTTCTCCTTCATTCCCTTACCCCTTTCTTCTTTCTTTCTCAAGATGATTTAAATGCTATTTTAACTTTTAAAAACCCAAACTATTTAAGTTACTTTCACATCAAATAATTCTATGCTTGTGGATAAAAACTGGTATTCCATGTTTTGGTATGTGAAGCCATATTTCAACATGCAAATAGACCACATATTAATTAAGGGAGATGAAAGAGCTTAATAGTGATTAAGCACCTATGACCTGCTGGATATCAGTCCAAGCTTTCACCCAAGTTGTTTTTTGATACCACAACCCCATGAAGTAGTTAAATATCCATTTTACAGATGCGGTACAGAGAACTGTAGTGATTTGTTCAACTACAAAGTAAGAACTCAAACCTATGTTTCTGATGCCTGAATTGCTAAGATCACATAAAGATAAATTCTTATCAAGAGATAAGACACACCTTTGCCCATAGACATAAGAGCAGTTCTAAAAGGTCCTGTGAACACTCAGCTTTTTGGTTTCATTTTCCTACTGAGAGATTTTCTTCTTAAGGGGTGTATATCATTACTTGGCTTTGTTTATGTAATCTGCCATACTGGTAGCAGAAGAGAAACTTAGGGGTGGTTGGAAAGAAAGTCTTAGCAGATATGCAGGGCAACAGGAGTCGCTCAGAAGGTTCCAGATCACCTCAAGTGTAAAACAAACAAACAAAAAAACACCATGTGTCAGAGAAGCTAATGGATGTTAAGATTCAGGAGTAAATATGATGGAGTTAAAAGCCTATATGGGGATATATGTATATGTAGAGCTGATTCACTTTGTTTTAAAGCAGAAACTAACACACCATTGTAAAGCAATTATACTCCAATAAAGATGTTAAAAAAATAAAGCCTATGGCAGAATCAGAGAAGATCTTTAGAAATGTCCTTGGAGCCAAGGGGAAATGAGGATGTTAAAGTCTTTACGATCATTTTATTCACATCTGAACGCTGAGAAGTAACTGTAAGTGGAAGTATGAACACTTCTTCCTGCCACAGGTCACTTAGACTCAAAAAGCACAGTGAGGGTGAAAGTTAAAATTGAGACATCTCTAGTCATTTCTTTTCATCCTTTTCCCCCTCCAGTAAATTGTCATTAATTTTATTATTACACAGGAGCTGTGTGATTTAGCTTGTGAAATACCAGGTCTAAGAATATTAACTATGATTAGTTCTGTTCTCCGAATAGTCTGTGAATTGTTTGGTTAGTTCGTTATTTCCGGGTTTTTTTCCCTTTTTTATTTTTCTTTTTTCTTTTTTGGCCGCAGCGTGCAGCTTGTGGGATCTTAGTTCCCCAACCAGGGATCAAACCTGTGCCCCTTAGAGTGGAAACACGGAGTCCTAACCACTGGACTGCCCGGGAATTCCCTTTTGCTTTTCTTTTTTAGTTTTCATTCTTTTTATGACTATAACTTTGCACGTGACTTTCGATCTGTCTTGAGTGTACTGTTCCTCCCTTGACCCATTAATCTGAAAAATTCTTAAGCACTGTTTAAGTTTTACAGTAGAAAATAGAAAAAAAAATTGGACATGTACCACATTTTTTATTACAAATCTCGGGGGTTTGGGGTAAGGCAGGAGTTGACAGACTATAGCCAAATCCACCTGGCTGCCTGTTTTTGTAAATAAAAATGAACTGGGCCACAGCCACGCTCTTATTCATTTATGTATTGTCTGTGGCTGCTTTTGTGCTGCCTTGGCATTGTTGAGTGACTGTGACAGGGTCTGTCTGGCCCACAAAGCCTAAAATATTTACTATCTGGTCTTGACAGAAAAAGTTAGCCAAACCCCAGCGGTAAGGAGGAAGAGACTTTTATTTTTCATTTTCACGTGTCAAAGGACAAAACAAAACTACCAATATGTGAGGGATATTTTCTTTCCTGTATGCTTTTCTGTGTTCTGTGAATTTTCTCTAAAAACAAATTTTTAATTAAAAAAAATTTTGTTTAAAGATTCAACTCAAGTGGTATTTCACCTGCGAAGTCTTCTGTCAGTCCTGCTTCCTATATGTTTCCACACAAGTGTTAGATTTTTCTGTATTAGTTGTTGTCGTACTGTCTGGCAATTCTTGTTTCTTCTTGCCTCTCAGACAAGCCCACGAACTTCATGACAGAGAGCTCGGCCTAAGCCTTTTTTTTAGGGCCTCACTCAGAACACAACAATTCTATAGAATGATGAGAGAAAACACTTCCTTACCTTTACAGCTGACGGAGTACAGCAGTCCCCCCTTAACCGTGGTTTCGCTTTCCATGGTTTCAGTGCCACAGTCAACCGAGCTCTGAAAACATTAAATGGAAAATTCCGGAAATCAACAATTCATAAGTTTTCAATTGCGTGCTCTTCTAAGTAGCATTATAAAATCATATGCCATCCCACCCAGGACGTGAATCATCCCTTTGTCCGGCATGTCCTGCCCGTGGTTCACTTGGTAGTGTTCTTGGTCATCAGATCCACTGTGGAGGCACAGCAGTGCTTGTGTGCAAGTCACCCTTACCTTAGGTAATAGTGACCCCAAAGTGCCAGAGTAGTGATGCTAGAGATTCCGATGTATCAAAGAGAAGCCACAAAGTGCTTCTTTCAAGTGAAAAGGTGAAAGTTCTTGACTTGAGGAGAGAAAAAAATTGTATGCTGAGGTTGCTAAGAGATACAGTAAGAAATAATCTTCTACCCATGAAATTGTGAAGATGGAAAAAGAAATTCATGCTAGTTTTGCTTTCGCACCTCAGGCTGCAAAAGTTATGGCCACAGTGTACGATAAGTGTTTAGTTAAGATGGAAAAGGCATTAAATTTGTACAAAAAGATCCTGCGAGAGAGAGACCACATTCGTGTAATTTTTATATAGCATACTGTTATAAGTGTTCTATTTTATTATTATTGTTGTTAATCTCTCACTGTGCCTAATTTAAATTCAACTTTACCATAGGTATGTATGTATAGGAAAAAACATGTACATGTAAGATTTGGTACTATCCGAGGTTTCAGGCATCCACAGGGGGTCTTAGAACATACACCCCTTGAAGAAAGGGGGACCATCATATTTTCATAATGATTATTTGTCTTCCTACTTTCACTGAAATATTACCTATCAGAGAAGGCTTCCCTGAACACCCTATATAAAAAAAGTAACAGGGGGCTTCCCTGGTGGCGCAGTGGTTGAGAATCTGCCTGCCAATGCAGGGGACACGGGTTCGAGCCCTGGTCTGGGAAGATCCCACATGCTGCGGAGCAACTGGGCCCGTGAGCCACAACTACTGAGCCTGCGCGTCTGGAGCCTGTGCTCCGCGACAGGAGAGGTCGCGATGGTGAGAGGCCCGTGCAGCGCGATGAAGAGTGGCCCCCGCTTGCCGCAGCTGGAGAAAGCCCTCGCACAGAAACGAAGACCAAACACAGCCATAAATAAATAAATAAATAGATAGATAGATAGATAGGTAACACACTACACACTAACCCCTTTATTCAACTTTATTACTTTTATAGCACATATAACTACTTGATGTAGCAAATGTTTATTAGTTTATGGCTCCTCTCTCCACACTCTTCTAGAATGTAAGCTCCCCATGGGTAAATCTGAAGTCTCTACAGTTAACTGCTATATTCTCAGGGCCTAGGACATAAGATTGGTAGAGCTATTCCTATTCTCATTTTACAGATACTAAGGAAACCAATATGGAACATGCTGGTTTTGGGTTTTATTTTTAAGTGGAAGAGGTTATATTTGATTTATATATATTTTTTCTTTTTTCCCTTTGAAAATAAAGACTAGATTACATATTTGAAATTTCCTGTGTAAATGTCACTTTTGGGAACAATTCTTTTCCAAGCTATGGCCTCTTTTCTAAAACATCATCTTTTTTTTCTTTTGCATTTAGTTGATATTTATTTATTTATTATGGTTTTTAAGCAAGTTTTTCCCTAGCTTTATTGAGGTATAATTGACAAATAAAATGATAAGATATTGAAAGTGCAAAACGGGATGATTTCTATATGTGTACATTGTGAAAGGATTCCCCCCATCAAGATTAATTAACACATCTATCACCTCACATATTTACCTTTTTTGAAGAAGTGTAAACTGATTGCCTATAGTCACACTGAATATAATTGCTGGCTCAAGGAATAATAAATAGGGACAACAAGATACAAGAAATGGGGAAAGGGGAGAAGACAGAAGAAATACATTGATATTCTTTGAGGACCAAAAGTGTCAGGAGGAGCATTTGGCTAAAAGGAGAGAAAACAAAACCACCTATGTTGCAACAGTAAGGGCAGTGGTTATAATACTAGCAATACTGTTATTTCATAGAGTCTAAGTAGCTATTTGAATGTAAAATGCTTCTTTATCTTATGTAGCACTAAGAAAGAAAAATATTGCCAATTAAGCTATGATATGCCATTGATTAGTAGATGCATCCTAATTTCAGAGTTGCTCAAATGGGAAAAAATGTGTTAGAATCAGTGTAATAAAGTTAACCACATTTTATAGCTAGGGTGTGAAAGAATATTTTTTCAAATTGTAACTTTAAACTTAATTTTTCATTAGAAATGAATTTTACTCACCCAAGATATTCCAAATAAAAATTTCACATGACCATGGGAAAAAAAAAAAAAATCCTCAATCTAAGATTCACACCTTATCATTCTCTATGGTCTGAGTGTTTGTTCCTCCTTCCCCCCAAATTGATACGTTGAAATCCTAAACTCCAAAGATGATGATATTGGGAGGCAGGCATTGGGAGGTGCTTGGGTCTTGAGGGTGGAGCTTTCATGAACCAGATTAGTGCCTTATAGGGGAGGCTCTGGAGAGATCCCTAGGTCCTTCCACCATGCGAGGACACAGTGAGAAGGTGTCAGCTATGAAGCAGGAAGAGGGCCCATATCAAATGTGACCATATTGGTGACTTGCTGTTAGACTTCTCAGCCTCCACAACTATGAGCAATAAATTTCTGTTGTTATAAGGTACCTAATCTGCTATTTTGCTATAGTAGCCTGAACAGACTAAGTCACATTCTAGACAATGAATAATCTCACTGCCTATATCACAGAAAAAGTGTGATGCCTTCAAATCTGACTGTCGTTGACCAACATGGCTGCATTTGCAGAATCCTGTACTTTTTTACTGGTGTCAGGGGAATACATGTTCATCCTTCTGTTCAAGGCGTATCTTTCAACTTGTGCTTTTGATGCCATGTTCTGATCATTATTCTTTAGGACCTTGCTCTATCAATTGCTCTCTTTCAGTCTTCTCTCTTTTTGTCTGTCTCTCCTGCATCTTGAGTTTCTTCTTGTCTCTTAGCATGTTCATATTTATTTAAAAAATTTTTATTTTATTTTTAATTGAGGTATAATTGATGTTTAACATTGTATTAATTTTAGGTGTGCAACATAATGATTTGGTATATATGCACATACAGGCATACCTCGTTTTATTGTACTTTGCTTTTGCTCTATTGCATTTTGCAGATACTGCATTCTTTACATATTGAAAGTTAATTGCAACTCTGCCTTGAGCAAGTCTATCGGTGCCATTTTTCCCACAGCGTTATTTTTTAATTCAGGTATATACATTTTTAAGACATAATGCTATTGCACACTTAATAGACTACAGTATAGTGTAAACATACCTTTTTTTTTTTTTTAAACATACCTTTTATATACCCTGGGGGACAAAAAAATTTATGTGACTTGCTTTATTGTGGGGGTCTGGAACTGAACCCCTGAAATATCTCCAAGGTATGCCTGTATGTAGGTATGTATATATAAATATATACATATATGTATGTAAAAGTCATCACCACAACAAGTCTAGTTAACATCTATCACCACACATGTTTACAATTTTTTTCTTGTGATAAGAACTTTTGAGATTTACTTTCTTAGCAACTTTCAAATATACATACAGTATTGTTAACTGTAGTCACTGTGCCATATATTACATCCCCAAGATTTATTTCTTATAACTGGAGTTTGTACCTTTTGACCACCTTCACTCATTTAACACCCTCTCTGACAACCGTCAGTCTGTTCTCAGTATCTATGAGTTTGGTTTTTTTTTTTTTTTAGATTCCACATATAAGTGAGACCATACGGTGTTTGCCTTTCTCAGTCTGATTTATTTCACTTAGAATGGCGCCCTCAGGGTCCATCCATGTTTGGCAAATGGCAGGATTTCTTTCTTTTTTGTGGCTGAATAATATTCCATTGTATACATATATATATATCTATATGTACACGTATATGCATATATTATATCATTCACAGTTTATATATTTATCTGTCGGTGGACACTTGGGTTGTTTCCATGTCTTCACTGTTGTAAATGGTGCTGCGATAAACATGGGGGTGCAGATATCAAAAAAAAAAAAAAAATAAAAAAAAAAATAAAGTTAACCACCACCTCCTCCAACCCCCTGCCCTGCCAACAACAAAAACTACCATCTCTCAATTGACCACTGGCTTTCACAACTGCCCTGGGAGTTTTCAATCCCAATAACAATCTCCGCTTTATAGAAGAGAAAACTAAGTCTTGCAGCACCTAAGTCATTTTCTCAAGATCACAGCATACTAAGCTGGGATTTGGAGTCCGTGACCACCACGTCCATGTGATGGAAGTCCAGCAACAGGGTACTACCTTAACAATAGGGGCTTGCAATTAATTTTTTAAAAATTTACTCATAAGTAAGGTATCTTCATAAGACCTGTTTTAAAAACATTACCACAGTATTGTTATCATACCAAAAATTGACAATTATCCCTTTATATCATCTGATATTCAATCAAATGTCAAGTTCTTGATTTAAAACATTTTTATCACATACCATAAAATTCATCTTTTGAATTGTACAATCCAATGCTTTTTTTTAGTATATTCACAAAATTGTGCAACCGTCACCACTATGTAAATTCAGTACATTTTTATCACCCTTAAAAGGAACATGCCATACCCATTGGCAGTCACTTCCCATTTACCCACAAACTCCCCAGTCCTAGGCAAATATTAACATATATTTTTCATCTTTAAGGATTTCCTTATTCCGGACATTTCATATAAATGGAGTCATATAATATCTGGCCTTTTGTGTCTGTCTTCTCTCACTCAGCATGCGTTTAAGGTTCATCCACGGTACAGCATGTATCGGCACTTCATTCTTTTTGTGGTTGAATGTTATTCAATTGTATGTATATACCACATTTCATTTATCCATTCATAAGTTAGACATCTGAGTGGTTTCTACTTTGGAGCTATTATGAACAATGCTGAATAATGAATAATGTTATGAACGTTTGTATATGAGTTTTGCATGGATACATGTTCTCAAATCTTTGGGGGTTATACATAGGCAAGGAATTGCTGGGTCATATAGTAACACTATGTTTAACTTTTTGAGGAACTGTCAGACTGTTTTTTTACAGTGTACCATTTTACATTCTCAGCTGCAATGTACAAGGGCTCCAATTCCTCCACATCCTCACCAAGACTTGTTACTGTTTGTCTTTTTTATAGCCATCCTAACTGGTATGGAGCAGTCCCAGTGTGGTTCCATTAACTTTTTCTTAAGTATCAGTTTCTAAGTCTGCAATATTATAGATCAATTATGTACATATATTAATATATATATATATATATAAATAAATAATTGATCATTATGATTGCAAACTCTGAAAATTTGGCAAATGGTCCTTAAAGCCATCTGTGTACTCAGTCACTTCTATTAAATTCCCAGAGCTCAATCTGATGTATTTTAACAACACTCCTGTGGAGTAAGTTGGTAGGAAAATCATCATCTCCAAGAGCTACAAGCTGAGAAAGGCTGTCACCCAAAAATAAATCATCCTATTCACAGTTCAGTGCTTTATTACCAGGTCACTCTGCCCATGGATAAGGAATGGGAAAAATAAGTGACACAGAAAAGACTCACTGAATTGTACACTCCATTAGAATATCTAAATTTAAGGCAGAACCTGCACCTACAATATGTCTTTTTATGACTTGTCCCATTCGTTTTTAAAGCCAGGAAAGTGACAATAAAAAGACTCTGTATCATGTAAAATGACACGTTTTATTTTTCATATTTGTTCCCCAAAGAGATAGCATTGCAAAGAAATAGCATCTCTCTGAAAGCCAAAGTACTTCCATCATTTATGAACTCTCCATGGCGCTGGCAGAAAAGCAAATATTTCAGTTCTCAAAAATCAAGACACATTTAACTTTTAACACTCTTGTTATAAACTGCCTATGTACCTGTGTATACAGACCTGTTTTATATTAGACACCTTAGCCATAAGAAATCTCTGCGTGTTTGTCAATCAGAATAAGACTGTAATGTTTATGAGTTCTTTTTGATGAAACAATGGACTGAAGCAAAAGAGAACAAAATATCACCCCCTCAAAAACCCAAGCTGATTGAACCAAGCACCCACATTCTAATCCTTCAAATACCTAACACATGAGGTATCTCTCTGATACCTACTCTCAGAAAGAAGAAAGGAAATAAAAGATCTCTTAAAGATCTTTGCAGTGGAAGCGCGGAGTCTTAACCACTGGACCACCAGGGAAGTCCCTTAAAGATCTTTTAAATTGTTCAGTTGCAACCCTTAAATATGCATTCTACCAAGAAGATATTACTAAATATTTAAATATTTTTCCAAATCAATCTTTTGTCATGTGTATATATTGTTTGAATATCTACATAGAGTACCTGCTATATGTAAGGCACCGGGCAAGGCTAACCTCTTGTTGGTCTAGCTAATATCAGCGGTGAGAATGTCCTTGCTTTCCAGAATGATCTGACCAGATAATTGCATCACTCAATCCCTCACTCACTTCAAATCTTTCTTCAAAGGCTACTTAATAGTTGAGGAACACCCTACTTAAAACTGAAAACGTCCCTCCCATACCTCTAGCTCCAACCATTCTCCTTCTCTATTTTAGTTTTCTTCAAAATACTTATTACCTTCTCATCTCAATTAACTTAGTTGTTTATTTTATTTACTATTTGTTTTCCCCATTGGAATGTAAGCTCTATGAGGGCAGGGATTTTTGCCTGTTTTCTTTTTTCCCCCATTACTTTACCTCCAGGGTCTGAATAGCCCGTGGTACCTAGTGCTCAATGAATATTTCTTGAATAAACAAATGAATAAATATGGCCACGATTTATTGGGTCTTCGTAGTCTTTGACTTCTCAGATGCCTTTGATTTTTTTTTTTTAAGCTCATATTTATTAGCCCTTTCTTAACTTTGATTTTCATTTTGGATAAACTCCTCATACTTTGCTTCTCTTTTATGCCCGTTATTTATTTGAGTCTGTTCCAGAGCCACTTCTCATTTCTACGTGCCCCTTGTTGATGAGTCCCAGCGCTAAACCCTTTCCTACCCTCCACTGCCTACAGGCCATTTCTATAACTGAGTATGTCCCCAGTAGAAATTATCAGCTCCTCCCAAACCTGCTGTGAACTTGGAAGCTCCATGCTGGTTAATAACATCACTGGTACCCAGTCTCCTAAGCTAGCCACGTCCATATCCTCGGTTTCTGTGATGATCTTATGAGTGCTAATCTCTAACAACCTAGAGCCCAGTTTCTCCACATCCACACTGTCACTACTCGAGCCTAGGCCCTTACCCTCCTGCCCCAAGGCAACTCCAACCTTCTCCATACCTGTGTTGGGAGAGGTCCAGGAAACCTCAGGGAACAGCCACACCTAAAGCCACGTTTGGAGGAGAGAGGCTTAGGTCTTTCTGGGGTAAGTAACAATGGCTTGTGCAGCATCTGTGGGGTGGAAACTGCCTCGCTACATGATTGATCTATGATCAGACAAAAGCGAAACATAAGCACGTGTGTGAGCTGGACATGGGGAGGTGGGGGGCAATTATTTCTGAGGCAGCTGGTGAAAAGAAGAAAAGCAGCCCCTGACTTGGGGAACCGGCCTGACACTGACAGCTGGGTCTCCGTTTGGCTAGCAGCTGACCTGGCATTCATGGTTAGGCCCTGGCTTCTCAGAATCTCCCAGAGCTCTAGATCTGATAAGTCACTCTTTGTGATAAAGTGACACCAAAAGAACAAAATAAAACAAACTTCATAATCTTATCTAAGCCCAGATGAAAATAAGGTTACTGCATAAACCACAAAATACCAAAAGTCCCCTCTCCCAGCTGATAGCAGTGACTGCTGTTGTGAAACAATGACAGCCTTAGCCTCATTCTAGTCTTCCCTTAATCTAGTTATGATTAAGATGTACAATCATAAAATTACCCCCACTTCCTGAGAGCATCCAACCCAGAGCAAAGCCCTGCTTCCTTGAGCTCTCCCCCAAATCACTTAACACCAGCTCAAGTCCATAAGAAATCCTTTCTAACACTGCTCTACTGACATGCCTCCCAGGTCCCCATGGTGAGCCTCTCCCTTGCTGCAAAGTACAAGAGACCCAGCTGGTCCAACTCGAGGTTTGTACCTGGCAGTCGTTGGCTGCAGGGTTTGGACCCTGGTATGGGAACTCTGCTCTATATTTGTTTGAACCAATTAAGCCATTTGGGGATGCAATTTTAGATGCTGTGTAGGCAAAGATAAGCACTAACTCAAATGCTTGAGGATATCTGAATCACACAGTCTTGAGAATCCTATTACCAGAGTGAATGCAAGATTGAAGAAAAGATATTACTTTCCACTTCAGATCCCATGGATTATTGAAAAACCCTCAACTTATGCCTTTAGAGAATATGTTCTAAAGTGGAAAAGTGGATGCAATAGCTGGCTACCTTTGATGCTGGCCTGATATTCTGGCTTTCTTCATTAATTTAAAAAGTGTTTCCAGAATGCTCAAATGCTCTGAGCATTTTTCTAGGCATTGTAGACATAGTAGTAAACAAAATATACAAACTGTCTCCTTGCTCTCTTGGATTTATATTATAATTGGGCATGAAAGACAATAAAAATAAATGTATACATCTGAAAAAAGGAAAGTGTCCGAAAGTAAATACGTAATAAGTAGTTTGTTAAATTAGGGAAAGTTAGAGTGGTGTCTTGACAGTTCCTCTAGATTGGATGATATCAGTAAAGGCCTATCTCAGGAGGTGATACTTAAACAGAGTTCTGAATACTGAGAAAGAGCCAGCCATGCATAGATCAGAGAGAGATGATTCTAGGCAGAGTGGCCATCTAAAGCAAAGGCTCTAAGAACTGTGAGGGTTGTTTTAGTCAGCTCGGGCTGCTGAAACAAAATACCACAGACTGGGTAGCTTCAACAACAAATATTTCGCACAGTTCTGGAGGCTGGGAAGTCCAAGATCAAGGTACCAGCAGATCTGGGGTATTTTCCCTGATTATTAACCCGTTAACACTGTCAACATTGGAAACCTAAGAAATACAATCATAGCACACAAGAAAGACCCCTTTTCCTGGGAGAATGAATGTGAAGTTATGTTTAAAGTCAGTGGAAGTGTGAGTCTCATCACAGCTTAAGATATGAATACTTAAGTTGTATAGATTTAATTTTTTCAATTAAAATGTCTTGAATTGCAGACCAGGAAAACTCTACCTTCTCAGTCTTAAATTTTGTACTTTCCCCAGGAGATGGATGGACATTGATGGTGGCGGCTGCCACTTAGGAGGCCAGCACTCTCAGAGTGGCTTGTGAATCTGTCTCAGTCTTGCTGACAATAATGAGCAAACGGAAAAATGGAATTGCAAGGCAATCAACTTAATTTTGGAATCAATAGCCCTATGTTTGTTCTACTTAATTCCCCAAGTCCACTTTACCAGAATATATTACCGTCAGACTCCTCCATGCAAAGGGTTTGGATACTTCCATGCAGTCAGTAAGCATACAAGAGTGCCACCAACTATTTGTGGAAAAACTTACGTGATGCATTGCTGGTCAGTCAGAAGGGAACTGCAGTTGTGCTTTGATAGTAATAGTGTACCAAATGTGAGGTTTATTTCTCTTTACCAGATACCCCTGTGTCTGGAGGTGGGCTAGCCACAGACACGGTCTGGTTTCTATAAGATCTCCCTCATGAGGTTAAGCTCAACTAAGTCCAGTTATTCTAAAGAAACAGCAAAACGAGTCCCTTAATGGAGAACAAAAACCCCATCAATACCAACTTAAACATTATTCTGTCTAAGTGTACAGCTTCCTAGAGGTTCTTGTGGTAATACGTGGACATTTAGGCCTGATAACATAGAGGCTGTGGGAAGATTTTCTGAGAAGACAGGTCTTAAAACCATGGACACCCTGAGACGATACCTACAGTTGTGTAGGAAGAAGTAAGAAATAAACTCCCCAGAAACAAACAATGGCAATGGCTATGTCTCTGTGGCATCATCTCCTAGTGGATTCACTAGGAAAATTGCAACCATCCAGCAATTTCTGAATGGAAAAATTACTTGAGCAGAGAAAATTGTGGCTATAATCAGAGAAGTATCCTAGGACAAGGGTTCCTTCACCTAGCTGGATGTCAGATTCCCTGAGGACCTTTCAAATTAATTAATTAATTTAATAAATACACTGTGGCAGGTTGAATTATGGTCCCCCAAAGATGTCGACATCCTAATCCCCCAACACCTAACTATGTTACCTTAGGGACTCTGTCGATGTGATTACGTTAAGGATCTTGCGATGAGGAGATTACCCTGGATTATCTGATGGACCCAATGTAACCAACAAGGGTCCGGACAAGAGCAAGGCAGGAAGGATGGAGTCAGAGAAGAGGATGGAACTGAAGCAGAGGGTTGAGTGATGTGGGGTCACGAGCTGAGAATGTGGACAGATTCGAGAAGCTGGAAAAGGCAAGGAAATGGATTCTCCCCTGGAGCCTCCAGAGGGACCACAGTCTTGCCTAATCATTTAGATTCCTGATCTCTAGGATCGTAAGAGGATAAATTTGTGTTGCTTTATCTCGCTAAATTTGTGGTAATTTGTTCCAGAAACACTAGGAAACTAATAGATACGCTTTATTAGATTCCATTTTACAAATCATAAAGGTGATCAGTGTTTATTGCCACAATGAGGTAAGACAAAGATATAGAGAAAAAAACTCCCTCACCTTCTCCGTTCAGTACCTCCCCAAACCTCATCTCCTGGGCCACCTGAGTTTTTCTACCCACACCCAATGCTGGTAGTTCTAGCTCTTCAGTCAGTTGCTTTTTAGTTTAAGCATGAAGGCCTTCGAATTAACTAAACTGTCCCACTAACATATTCTCTCACTAAAAATGGCAGATTACACAAATGGCCCTCAATCATCCCCCTCTCTCTATCCAGGACCCTTTGCAAAGTGATTTGTAGCAATTCCCTTCAAAATGTGGGTTCTATTTCCCATAGTAACTCTGGGCTTGGCCAGGTGACTTGGTTTGGCCAGTGTGACAATAGCAAATATAACTCAAACAGAGGCTGCTAGAATTGTTCTGCTTATGTGAATTAAGCCAAGCCAAGCCAAGCCCACTCGGGCTGGAAGAAATTCCCACCCAACTCACAGACTCATGTAAAATAATAACTGTTCGTTGCTTTAAGCCACTAAGTTTCAAGGTGATTTGTTATAGTAAGTAACTGCTCCATCAGCTGAAGCTTTTGACACCTTCTCAGGTGCCTTTCAAAGGAGTTTGGTTTTCCTCTCTGGTCTGAATTTCTGAAAAGAATGGTCTACAGATATAATCCATATCAAGCTGAGGCACCATATGGTCCAATCTCAATGAGGAGTCACATTCAAAGATACAATGATGAAACAAACAAGCAAGCAAACAAATAGGGAGATATAATTAAAAGCAACTAAAATCTTTTCTGAAGTTTCTTTTATTAATGCACTGCAAAACTTCTTAAAATCCTGTCCCTGTTTTTTTTTCTTTCTCAGTATCTCCCACATACGCTAGCTAACCCCCCAATCCAAAATCTCTCTCTTCTCTAAGCTCTCCAAAATCTTTTCCACACCATGTCCATGCCCCCATTTGAGTCCACTTCTTTTCCCCCTTCTTTCTAGAGTAACTCCCTGCCTTCTCCAATATAAATTAGCAAGCAAGCAAGCACTCCTTTATTTTTCAGCCTACCCATTACCCTGATGTCAACTTCATAACAACGCACATCAGGAATGAATTTGGAAAGATGGAATAATACTTTTAAGAGTGCGTGGGGTTGGAGTGGGCAGGAGCCATGGGGAAGTCTGTGAATAGTCATATAAAAATAATAATATTTCTGGCTGTATCTCACAAGAATCTATGGTGAGTAAAGGCAGTGGTAAAATTTATAGCTAAATTTGAATAAAGTGGCTGGGAATATTACGGCAAATTAATTTTAAAGCTTTCTGAAAAAATAACAGAACTAAAATTTCAGATGATCTTAACTGAACACGGGAATTGTCGGCGATTGTAGATGAGGGATTAAAGTGACCGACTCTTGGGGGAGAGATGATAAAGTATGTCTGGATGTTGAGAGACAAACATGTTTATATTGTTGTGTTACAAATTTAAGGAAAAATGCTAGAAGAACAGAGTAATACACATAATTTCTAAGCCACTAGAGCTGGAAAAATCCAAGATAGTCCAATCAATCCAGTTCAAGACAGGAACTATTTCAATTGAAATAACATTAATCTTATAAATCAATTTGGGATGAACTGATATCTTCATGCTGTTCAGTCTTTCATGCAGGCAAATCTTTTAAAATCTCAAAAAAAAAAAAAAGGTTTGTAGTTTCCTTCTTACAATAGCTGCATGTTTTCTTTTACATTTATTCTAGGTGTACTGTTATATATTGCCATAAACATGAACATAATGTTAGATTTTTATATTTTTAATATTTTTATAGTTATTTAAAGTGATTAATTTTTTATATTTCCCATAACTTTAGTGAAATTCTTGATGATACTAAGATTTCTCACTGGCTTTCTAAGTAAATAATTTTATTGATTAAAAATAATCATTCTTCATTTAAGAGATAGCCAGTATAATTACAGTTGTTTCATGGGGTAATTTTTGCTTTGTTTTTAATAAATCATAACATATTTTTCATAAAAATTCCTCTTTTCCTTCTAAAAGTTATGTCTTTTATATCTATATTTTCTATCTTATGAATTGGCCAGAATATTCAGAAAATGTTATCTAATATATGAGATGGGACTTTTTTATTTTTTTAAATTTTAATGGCAATGTCTACGGTGTTTCACCCTTACACAAGATGTTGGCTCTTGGCTAAAGAGAGAAACTACTTATTCAAAGTAGTTGAATTATCTTTTTTGAGTCAAAATTTAAAAGAATTTAAAAAAAAATTAATGACTATTGTGTGCTAAATTTACAACTATTCTTTAAAGCAATTAGAATAGACTGAAACATATTTTTAATATAACTTGAATGTGTCCAATTAGATTAAAACTCTTTCATAAGTAATACACAGTTTAATGTCTCTACAACATGTAGAAAATTTATAATAAACAGCAGTGTGAAAGTGCAAGAGGAACTTTGTCTTCCTAACTCTTTTTCTCTTCATTTAAGCTTAAGTAATAACTCAAATTCATGCTTTTTAACATTATGGTTATTCAATTATTTTTGAGTTTCTGCCACAAATATTTTTTCCCTGTAGGTTGCAATACATCAAATTTGATAAATGCAGATATTTCAGTGAGTTGACAGATATTTTAGTGAATTGATTTGTACCTCTTAATGTTTGAAATTTATGTAGTCAGTTGACATCCTGGCTAAGGCAATAAAATACTGAGAAATAAAAGTACAAGCTTGATCTTAGTTAACATATGTTTTTTTGTATCAGCACCATAAAATTCTGCATTTATGAATTTTGTTCATATGCTGTCGTTTTACTGGAAGTGAACTGTTGTAATGTGGATTTCTCTCAGTTAAAAAGTTAACAATCTAAAGACCTAGTTTTGTGTCGTTTGCTTGGCCTTTCTGGCTTTCCCTCTTAGAAAGATACTTTTAAAATAAATCTTTTTTTAGCATCTTAATTTGAAGATTTGCCTGTAGAAATCTTTTGTAGAAAAGGTGTAGATTCTCTCTTCCCTTTAATTCATTTCTTCACAGCCCTTATTGGACACCTACTATGTGCTCTACATGTTTGAGGTAATGCATGAATGAAACAGAGATCCCCATCCCAGAGAAGCTGATGCGCCAGCAGACAATAAACAGGAAATGTACAAGTGAATTCTGTGATATGTTTGATTCTATATGTGAAATGTTACAGGGGTGATAGGGCAGGAAGGAGTGCAGAAGAAAGTGCAAAAAAATAAAGGGTCAATAGAGGCCTCACTGGGGTGAGATTTGAGGAGAGACTTGACAAAAACCTAGGAGTGAGCCAAGCACATATTTAGGAGAAAGAGGGTTCCAGCAAAAGGAAAAGCTAAAGCCAATATCCTAAGGCAGAATTATGCTGGTTTGTTCAAAGGATAGCAGAGAGACCACTGTGGCTGGGACAGAATGAGGGAGGGGAGGAGGGAGAGAAGCCAGAAAGGTCATTGCAGGGTCATTTAGAATTACTGTAAGGACGCCGGCTTTCATGGGGGTCATCGGAAGGCTTTGCGCAGAAACTTGACATCATGCAACAGATTTTATCAGAGATCATTCTGGTTGTGGTGCTGAGAATAGTCTGCGGGGAGCAAGGGTATAAACAGTGAGATCCATTAGGAAGTTATTTCAGCATCTAGTCCAAGGAGACAGTGGTTGTGACCTGGGGCAGCAAGGCAAGTGAGAAAGGTGGTCAGAGGTTTGGGTTTATTTTGAAGGTAGAGCCAACAGGATTTCCTAACCTACTGGATGAGGGTTTTGAGAGAGAAGAGTCAAGGAGGATTATATCAAGAGTTTTGACCTGAGTGGATGGACGGGTAGAGTTGACACCCACTGGGATGGGGAGGGCGGCAGGTAGAACAGGCTTGGAGGCGAGTGGAAAGCTGGACTCCCATTTTGGACTTGCTGAGCTCAAAATTTCTATTAGACATTTAAGCAGAGATGTTGAGTAGGGGGTTCATATATCTGCATCTAAAGCTAGATTTATAAATTTGTAGTCATCAACATTTAGAAGATAAGTAAAACCAGGTTTCAAATCTTAATCTTTGCACCATGGATGATTCACAGAAAATCATTCATTTAACAGATGTAGAAATTAAGGCACAAAATTAAAAGTATAAAAACGTCTAAGCTAGATTCAGAATTCTTCTCTGGCAGAGACACTGAGGCCACACTTAAAGGACTGTCCTGTGAGTGTGTGTGTGTGTGTGTGTGTGTGTGTGTGTGCACATGTATCGCCTTACATTCTAACTGTAACATGCAAACACTACAGTCATGCTAAAAATTCTTAACAATAAAACTTTACCCACAATCCCACACTTAAGTCTCAAGTGTCTCCATTTTTCATGTTGTCTTCTAGATCTAGTCCCTTTATTTAATAATAAGAAAGAGGCAATAATTGTCACTTTGATGGCTACATAGTCTATTGAGTTGGCATACCATAATTTCCTTACCTAACAGCAGTACGCAAACTTGGCTAAAGAGTGTTCTCACAATTGTAAAAATAACAAACCAGGTTTGGGGGGAGAAGATGGAAAGGAAATGCACCAAGTGTATTATGTCCTCCTTCCTATCGTAGCCTAGATGTAACATCCTCCAGGAAGCCTCCCTGGACACCCCAGCTGGGTTGGGTGTGATTCTGAGGTTTCTGGCACCTTATCCTCCTGTCACACTGTGTAGTGGTGACCTGCAGGGTTGTCACCCGACACACTGTCAGGCTGTGTGCTGGCTCTCTGTTGCCTCCCTGACGCTCAGTACTTCTCTGCAAGACTAAATACAGGGATGAAAGAATGAAGGTTAGGATGTTATGTTCTGAATGGGTGGTAGAAAACGGACATCTCAAAATCTGTGTTCCTATTTCCCAAATTTCCTTTCACGTATACATCTTATAATATTTTAAATGGTTCTCGAGTGAACAGGAATGTGCAAAAGACAAGAGTCTGAAGAACATAAAATCTTGAAAAGAGACTTTTTTTGTTTCTAAAATGCAAAGACTTTCTGGGTAGCACCAGCAATGAGTAGTGCGTGTTGACTCTCTCCAGCTTTCTGCTCCACTGGGACCACGCTTTCCGGCCCTCTTGTGTGGGTAGGATAAGGCCATCTTACCTGTTCATATGAAAGAGATGCAAGAAGGAACAGTCACTTCCAGACTGGAGTATTGCTGCTGGGAGCCCTGCAGAGCTTGCCTTCCCTCAGACACAGTGACCATAATGTTCCAGATAGTGGCTTTTCTGTCAGCCAGGTCTCGCATGAGAACCACACGAAGCAGAGTCCCTAGACAAATGGAGAGGACATGTCATGTGAGTGAGCAATGAACTGCTGTCTTGTGAGGTCGTTGAGATTTGGGGATTGTCTGGTATTGATACTAGCCTATCCTGATCGACACTTTGTGGGAAAAACTTTGCTTCATTATGCCTTAAAGAGAGACAGCCACTGAGCTCTAGAAACTTGAAAACGAAGCACAGGAAAATTAACCATCTCTCTGAAGACAGAGTAAAATTTATATGCTGAAAGATTAGAAGAGGAAGCACGTCTGCTTAGCGACCACAGTACCAAGGTGGAAAACCTTCTAGGCATTTCTCCTGTGGCTTTTCTTCCGCTTACACTCAGAGCTAGTTAGAACAACAGTTTTACCTAATAGGTTAGCAATTGGATGCAGTTCTTGATAGTGATCCTGGGGCCTTTTGAACATTTCCTATGTAAATCCAGGGGTTGCTGTATTGACAAAAAAAGACGGAAAGGGGCCCATGAGATTACTTCAGGATTTTTTCAGTCCTAAATGTCAGCAGCTGGATTGATATTCATCACTTTCTGAAGTACAGGCAGTAAAAATAAGACTCATACATACTAGTTTTGATGTGTATTTTAGTACCTTTGATCATCCCCAGTGGAGGAGAAACCAGCAGGCTCTTAACACCGAAGTCCCTTGCCTTCCCCAGGGCCCTGTGAGGACTTTATTAATTGGTAGCTTTTGGAAAATCCATGGGGGAAAGCAGCTGCACAATTATTGAAAAAGTACAGAGCTTAGAGTCAAAAGACCTGAATCTGAGCATCGACTCTGTCACTCAGAGTTGTAATACCATATGAGCTGACTTTTAAAGCTTGGTCACATGTCATAACCTGTATTTCAACTGCCTCATCAGTAAAATGCCAGATTATGAGGATTATTGTGAAAAGTGCATGAGACGAGGTTTGTGAGAACTCAGGCTATCCAGGCTCCTGGGGATTAACTTCTTCACTAAGCTTTGTTCTATTGACCATGTTCCTAAGGACGGCAGGAGCTGGAGATGCATCCAGAGAGAACTTGCTGCTGAATTCATTTTTTTTAATCCCAAAGGGTGCCCATTAATCAAGTACTATTTTTGGTGTGGGCTCAGGGATTTCTCCTACAAATAAATGGAAAATGTCCATGATAGATGTGGCTTACCCATTGGTATTCACGACCAAGCCTCAGACCAGGTGCTATGTGGATTTCCGCCATTCTGTGCAATTTGGGCAAGTTCTCATCAGCACCTTTGTCTCTGAGAGTGGGTCACGCTCGGTCTTACTGCGGGGCAACTGCAATTAATGAAGAACCCTGTGCACATCAGGAGCAATTCCACAGCCTAAATGCTCAGAAGAACGACACTAATGTTATAGCTTACAGCTCTGGCTCTACCTGCTAACAGTGGGCTTGGGAACTCATCATCTCAAGTTCTGACATTCACTGAGCTGGGCCAACTAATGGTGGAGGCTTACGTTTGAAACAGAAATCATTTTGAGGAACGGACTTGGAATTATCATCTTGGTACGGGCTCTAATTAAACAGTCCTGGAACATAGGTGATGGAGCGTGAGTCTTCAGTACGTATTTCAAATCTTCATAATTTAGTATTTATAGACACTCCAAGAAGAAGGATGTCAGGAAAGGGATTTATAGTTTACTTTGCCCTCCTTCAGCCCTCTTTCTCCCACAGCTTTATTGAATTGGATGGCAGAAAAAAAAAATCTCTCCAAGAAATTTGTGTTTGGGTTTCTTTCAAATTTGCTTCATCTAAAAATTTCTATTCAAAAATACTCAAGAAGGGGATTCACTTCAAGTGTCCTTCACGTGTGGCTCAAGATAAGGAGATTGTAACTTGGAATTCTCGGAGTCCTTAGACACAGAAGTCTAATATTGAGATGGGAGTTTGTCTTTATAACAATGTAGGATGCACTGTTCTCTCTCTCTTTCACCTTGATTGAGGTTCCCAATCAAGCAGTTAGGGGGCATTTCTCTCCCACGTTTATTGAAAACTTACTACTTGCCAGGCACTTTGCATATGCCATTTCCCAAAGAGTTCTGTGAAGTAGGTAGTTTTCCTCACTTTGCTGATAAGAAAAATGTAGCTTGGGGAGATTAAGTAATACTTAAGGTCACCCCGTTGGTAAATAGCATAGTCAAGGTTCAAATTCTGGGCATCTCACTCCTGAGTTGGAGCTACTGTCTCTCAGTGGCAGTGATAAGAGGTAGGTTCGGAAGCCCTGAAAAATGGATCTGAGTCATTTTTCGGGAATAAGTGGAGAGGAAAAAGGAAGTTCTAAGAAGATAGTGGGATTAAAAAAAACTTGAGAATGGTTTAGGGTCTACCTGTATAGGTCAGAGTATACTAGTTTGGATACTAGAATTCCCCTTTCTGGAAATTCTGCTTTTCAGAAACTTGGAGCTGCCCACCAATGGAGAACAGTTAAATGGTTCATACAGCAGAATACTTTAAAGCCCTTAAAAAGCCAAAGGGTCAAGATATGAGCTTTGCGTGTCACTCAGTAATTGGTCTCTTCCATCTTCTACAAAATGAGGGAAATAATATTACCTACTTCCTAGGGATATGTGAGAATTAACGCAATAACTCATGTAAAATGCTTAGAAGGGTGCCCAGCGTGTGGTACACACTCAGTAGATGTTAGCTTTTATTATCTACATGATGTGAAAAGGTGCCCATGATATATTGACATATGAATAGAAGAACAGGGTGTGCACTCTGATTCCATCTTTGTAAATATGGACATATGCAGAGGAAATATCTGGAAGCATATACATCATAATGTTAAGAGTGTTAATCTCTGTGATTGTGAGGTCATTATTTTCTAGTAAACATAGGTGATTTTTATAATCACAAAAATTTGGTTTCCATTTTGACAAAAACAACAAAAGTAAATAAAAAACCCTGGGGGAAAACACCCCACAACTCTAGCTTCTTTCTTGGGTTTCTGAATTCCAAGGCAAGTTAGTGAAGAAGATGACGAGATCTAAGTCTCAGTTCTGTTATCTTAGCCAAGTCATTTAACCAGGGTCTCAATATCTTGTAGGATTATTACACAAAAGCAAGCAAGTGAACATCTAAAAGCACCCAAGCCCTCATAAGGAATTGTTATTACTCATGGTCTCTTTTGCAGGCTTTAGAGGGAACATTTTGTTTCTAGGGCTTAGAATTGTGACAACCAGAGTTTTGCAAATAACAATGACAACAATGACAAAATATTATCCAAACCTTAATGGCTCTTCCTTATTTTAAACAAACTGTATGTACAAGAATCTCAGTGTTTTTAAACTCCTCTTCAAAAGGGATAATATTATCTCTAACTATTAAGATAACGAGAGGACGTTTAGTGCCCACACCCATGGTATCTGCATGAAGAAACAAACCATGGATTGATTCTCTAATCTCCAACCACAGGGTCCAGAATTTCCTCTGTATAATCTGTACAATACATATTATTAAGCACACTGTTCACCATTAAAACCATACTAGCTGCATTTGGAATTAATAAGAGACAGAGGTGAACAAGAAAACTAAACCTTTCTTCTCTTGACCTCCTTCCCTTCCTCCCTCTCTGCCCGCCCCCTCGCACTTTGTCTCTGTCTTTGTCTCTCTCAATAAGAGCTTGTCCTAAAGTCTGTATTGATTAAAAAATATTAATGTCCCAAGGCATCTCAAATCAAAACAAATCTTACTTTATAACCAAATATAAATATCACAATGGAAGAATTGTGTGTGAGGGTGCACAAAGGGCAGAAGTTAGAATTATTCGCCCTTTAATAGTTTTTCCTCAAAATGTTTGAAGCCTTAACCTTCTCAATCTGAAGTCACGCCTTTTATTTTGTTCAACTTGTAGATGCAAAAAGAAATGTAATTTAAATAGATATTTTACTTAAAATTAAACCATAGCAATACATTTATCTATTTCAAATCTGTTACACTAAAAGCTGACTGCCCTCTGGTGGGCTGTTTCTAAAATATTTTGCACCTCTTTAACTTTGCTTTATAAATATTTTAAGTGCCATGAGATTATTTTACAATTCAATTCCTGTAAATAACAAAATTATTTGGGAAAAGGAGAAATCTTTAAAAAGTTAAATACTATTTACAAAATGTAAAAGCAAATTATGACAAGTTTAGCTATTTTCTAATTTTTAAAACCTGGTTTTCCTTTAAGTGTAAATTTTTTTTAGTTTCAAGCTTCAATTAAAGGATGGAAGCAAAGCAAAAAATGTTGGGAACTTTATTTTCATTTTTTATATATCTCCATTTTGATAATTGTGTTGTTTTTCCATTGTTAAGCAACAAAAAAAATAAAGTGTTTACCACACTTAGGTTCTGTTCTCTGGCCCTGTTTAAGTGTTAATTTTATTGTTTGAAAAAAAGAAACAGAAATGAGATAATTATATTCTTGAGCCCCCCCCCCAAAAAACCCACATTATATTGCTTTGGAAAAAAAAAAAAAGCTAAAGAAATACCACGTCAAAGTACAAGAGCTAAGATGGGTATAAGTAGGAAGCACGTTTAGGGACTATTGATAAAACACTTTGGGATCTTAACAAACTCCAGTGCACTGTCAATCTTGTGATACAACAGGATCTCATTCTCCTCTGTTTGCAATTCCTCCTAATACAGAGGTTCTAGTGAGCTGCAATCTCAGCCATGCCAACGAACTGAATTTTAAATTTTCATCCAGCTATTTGGACTGTGTATGTCAACCTCTGAGGCATCACCAAGCCCATTCATCAGACCATGGTCACTAACTGAGAATTTCAACTCATGTTTTAAATTATTTCCTCGGCATACGTCCCATACTTATGCAAACAAATCTTGTGAAAAATATTTGAATTCACATTAACAAAGTTATTTCAAATACATAAAGAGTGGGTATATAGAAGTCAAGGATCAGCAAACTACTTAAAAATGAAACAAAACAAAAAAACAACCTCTTAACCTCTCTGTAAGGAAAATGAATAGTACTGAGTAATTTATCTGATCAATTTCATCAGTACTGATAACATATCTGGAAAATCCAATTTAACATCTCCCCTCCTTTTCTTGGTAGCACTGTCTTTTGGCAACGGCATAAAGATTAATTTATTAACTCTCAATTTCATTTAGCATTTGCAAATGGAACCTCAGAAAAGAAAGAAAACTCTCCTTTTGTAACAGTGGAATTGAAGATTGCAATCAAACTCCTACATTAGGTTTATTTTGTGGTTGCAGATACTCAGGTTTAAGTACAAGAGCAGCTACAGGAGTATCTAAAATACACAAAGATCTCCCCAATTCAATCTCTCAGGCAGAAGACATGCAATAGCAACTTCAGTGTCTTTCTCCAAAACAGGCAAGAAAGTCACACAATTTAAAATGTTTCCTGTAAGTATTTTGGTGTAAGTTAATATTTTTCATGTTTGCTTTTAAACTCATTAACATATGAAATGGCTTTAAAATGGAAAGCTGTCACTTCTGTGAGATTTGATTCCATCCCGCCCAACCTTCCAATACAAAGTAAATGGAAATATAGAAATGAAGAGGTGAGTACCCATCAGTGAAGGACTGCTTTAAAATTGCAATAAAGTTTACTGTTTTATAAGGGCTCACTAGAACTTCACTTGAAAGCCATAAGAGCAAACCAGGTTATCCAATTTTCTCGCCCTGCAGGGACAGCACTAGAGGCTGCTCTCCGCAGTTTTGCTTTCTGTCTAAACACCCCCGTCCCTCCTTGAGCCTGAGGGAATTAGAAATCTCCCTGTTCATTGGAGTTATTTGTTATAGTTGTTCACTTTAAAAATTATTTAAATTATAGATCCTGAGCATTTAGCATTATTATTCATGCCAAGTTTCCAATTCAGCTTCAGAAATATTTGAATGGAAACACAAGCGTGTGTAGGTAAATCAATATCTACACAGAATAAAAAGAAGTCATCCTACCTAGCATTTCCAGGTATGTAGGAACTGAAAAATTAGCAGTGTGTGTGTGTGTGTGTGTGCGTGCGCACGCGTGTGTGTGTGTGTGTGTGTGTAAATAGATATAATCCTACAACTGCCTCTGAACTCTCTGAATTTGCAACAGTTTGTACTCTGTCAGTGTCCATTAAATCAATATTTTTAGAGTTTAAAATGTGGTTTTTCGGTCACAAATGTTTACCGGCTAATTGCAGCTTTGCAACCTCTTATCGGAAAGCTTCTCCAAGTGTCCTGCGCTGAGCATTCCTTTTTCCATCAACAGAGGGCACTCTGTCGTTTGCCAAGGAACTCAGCAAACTCGGCGAGGGGGCTGAGGGCTGGGAGTGCAGCATCTGACAGATGAGGTTTGCACAGAGTTTGCTCCAAAAACAGGCAAAAGCTCTTCCAACTGGTCAGTGTATAATTTATTGCAAATGCTACTGATCACTGAAACAACACACCTGAGTGAAAGAGAACCCCGTGATTTACAAAAGTCGGATGCAAGTGACTTTTAAGTCAGTGGTATGTTACTATTTGAGTATCACCCAAATGGTTAGCATTGGAAATCATCATTTGCATAAAACCCAGATGCATGCTCAAATCCAAGCTCACCTTGTAGAGGGAGTGACAGCTTTATTTATGTTGCCTGCCCTCGCGCTGTGTGCAGGAGTGCCTTCAGTGTGCCTGCTTCAGTACAACTTAAATATATTATAGCTGTTTTATATTTGATCCAAGAAAAATGAAATAATTCCTCATATGGTAATCTATCAGGGTCATAATTGACACATTGGAGAGGTCTAGACTTTTTCTCTGCTACAGGTTACAGAGAAAATTTCAGGTGCTGGGACTATTAATTTTTCACCAGTCAAAGGCACTAAATTCAAACTGAAAACTTGAAAGAATGAAAAAAGATGCACTTCAGGAAAATTAGATTTTCTTGGGGTATTTGTCCAAGATCTACATTTACTGATATGTAATTTATTAGACATTTCAACACAACGAAGTAATCATAACCTGGTAGTACAAGGATTGCATTTTACTCTCTGAGGCAGAGAAGTTTTACAAATGTCTTAAAGCCATTGTAAAAGCAACAGTGAGAAATCCTAATAGACACCAGAAATCAACATATTTGACAGAAGTGTGTGCATTATCATGCCCCACTATTTTAAATGAGAGTATTCTATCTTAAGAACTGGAATGATACCACAAATAATAGAATAAATGGGAATGTAAAAGTCAAACAGCATGACAGAAACTGCTCAGACTTAGAAAAAAAGCTTTTTAGGATACAGATGTGTTCTAAAAATCCTCTTATGAAAAAATGTGCTCCATTATTACAGAAGGAAAGAAATGGAAGGTTTTCTTCTGTTCAATGTATGTTTATGTGATATTAAGGATGATGAGGCAAATATTTAACACCTAGGGTACTGCATACAGCTAACAATCATTCCTTTATCATTTACCCGACAAGAAGATAAGTGCCATTTTCCTTCTTTTGCAAATATATTTGCCAGCAGCTGTTTCAACATTTATAAAGACCATTTTCACTGATTGCCAAATAACCATAAATTCATTTATGCATATTTTTGAGTTGGAGGCATAAAAATAATTACATGTCTGATTAAATCCACTTATGCCTTCACATCTTACTAAATCTACGATAGATATGAATTGTTACGATGTATTACATCTAAGTGCATAAATAATACAATGCAAATGTAGAGCCCAGCTTTTCTACAACAGCTTGTGCAGCGATAACTTACACAAATACAGTTGGGATACATTATTAAAAATAATTTATTTTAGAAATTGTTATGGAATGTCTGACACAGAAAAGTGGGACTTCAGCTAGAAAACTAAACAAACTATCCTTGTTTATCATTACCTCACTGTCCTGAAATGTATATTAAATAGTTATTTTAATAAGCTTGTCATTAGAGGAGAATAATTAAGCTGAAAACTCCTTTTCTTAATATGCAAAGTACAGAAAATCAAACGTACACTTCCAACTTGCTGAATTCTTGAGGTATATCAGTTGCTCCTCCCCCCACCTACCTCCCACCCCGACCACAGTATTCCACCCGCCCTCACCCACCTTCTCTGCCGCTTCGAACCAAGGTAATTTAACTGATTATAGTACGTGGGAAAAGACTTTAAGGGACTGTTCAAAGGTAAGAATCACAGCGCTTAGAAAGAGCAGTTTGATTCCACTCCTAACTCCCTGCAAGAGAGATGGAATTTTGCTTTCTTTTGATTGAGACTCAGCTTATAATAACTTTAATCACATAATATTTAACCATATTTGTTATACTACAGCACTTGGTAACACTTCATTTTGAGTGTCCCAGCATTATTAATTCAGTTGGTATTCACTGTAATAACACAGATCATAATGAACTCATTTGGTATGCATGTGGATGTCATAAGTACTTCCATAGGAATTCTACTGCATTTCAACATTAATTAAATACACTCCCTAATTTTCTTAGGAAAACAGGCATACACTGTATTTCTTAAGTACTATACGTCTTTCAATAGAACACACATAGGGCTGATTATGAAGTCATACGTAGAATTATCTGTATACACCTTTATGAACATATCATTTTTTTATGTGAAACAGCTAACAAAGCAAAATCAGAATCTAGATTTTTGTGGATCATGATATATTGTCTTAATACCAGCATTTCATGAATGCAGAGGGAAGTGACATTTACAATCACATTTCTCACGCAAAGAAGAAAACCACCCTACATTAATTTCCAGAATCTCAAAGACAGATCACGTCTTTCTTTAAAAACAAACATAAAAATAACAAACACCAGCGAATGAAAGCCATCTAACCAGAGGGAGTTTGCATGCTCATTTCCTTTCCCGCCTGCTTTCCCAGATCCTAGAGGTGCCCATGGCTCTGTGGACTTTGCTCCTTTGATCTGCTATTGGGGTATGCCACTTGTGTGATGTCATTTACTCAGCAAGGAAAAAATACCAGCCCCCCACTGGTATCCTGAGATGGCCAAATGAAGTGGCTTATCAAAGAATAGTACAAAACTGTTTACAAGAGAGATCTCCTAAAATTTATAACCTTCAATCACATCAAGGTTTCTAAAGTCATACAGGCTTTTTCCTGTGTTCATAAAAGGAGCTGATCCCATTCTCTTTTCTGCCAGCAGAAATCACATTTCTCAGCCCCATCATACCCCTTATGTTAAAGAAAAGTAATGATACGAGATTTGAGAGTGTGTGAGATTCTCTCCTGAGTTTCAGCTACAAGCCCCAGGGGGTTCCTACGTTAATATGAGGGTGTGTTTTTTGTTTGTTTATTTTAGTTTTTTTTGGCTTCCTGCTATTCTGGAAACTGAAATCAGGTAGCAGCATTAGGAAGTAAATCTTACAGGATTTAAATCTTAATATTATAGGAAGTGCACCTTATTTTTTCCCCCTCACTTGATTCTGTAATTTCAAGGTGGGGGGAGGAGAATTATTTAATTCTTTAAGCATCTGAATGTGTTTTAAAATGAGAATCTCTAAACACCGGTTAAACCTTAGCATTATTTGTTCGTTATTTCTCAGTCATGACATGAATAGACAAGCATACCTTTAAGAACGATATCTTTACTGGGGAAATACGTTCTCTCAATGCTGTGACAGACTCTCAAGTTCTCACGCTTTCCATAAAAATTATAATTTTAAAAATATTTTAAAATAACACTAGTATTACACTATTCCAAAACAGAAAATGAAAAGGAGGAGCTTGCAGTAATGAAGATATCTATTTTTCTGGTACATTTAGACATAACACAGTTATTTTCAATGAAACCCCATGCAGTGAAAATAGAAAATTCAGTTCATAATTCTAACGTAGTAGAGGAGACAGATCTGGTTTTTTCTCTTATGGTTTGTACTCCTGTTACATTTAATAGGAACTGTACATCCAGGTGCGGGGAGAGAAGCAGATTCCTGTTCTGTAGCTTAGAGAATTACCCACTCTTCAGAATCACCCTGACACCTGGATACAATGGGACAGGTTAAAAATGTTGCCTCCTGTGAATTCTAGGCTTTTGTTCATTTCAACATTCAAGGCAGACCTCTCATGCACAAAAAGTACTTCAGAGGTATTCATTTATTTTTTGTTTGTTTGTTTAGGTTTGCAGTCCTTTCTCTGAGAATCGTTCTTATTAATCTTTGCACTGAAGTATTTTTAGGATGCCAGTGCCAGTTACCTTGATGTTGCCTGTTTAATAGTGGCAGATTCTATTTTGCTACTGGTGGCAAACAATTTAATTAGGAACAGAAAATAGCTGCCGGCTTTATTTCCCCCCTGCAAGTGTCTGCTCCTTGTCTAAGAATAAGAAACTACCACTATAAAAATCTCTTTCTTTGAGCTCTCGCTAATGAAACTTCCCGATTCCACTTGTTTCACTGAGCTTTCTCTGAAACAATTTATTCTTTCTTTCTAAACAGACCTTTAGGTAGGCGAGGCCGTTTGTAAATTATATGGTGCTGGCAATATCATGAAATATCATGACTGCAGTTTATGGGCAGATGAAGGGGGATGAGTTGTAACAAGAATAAATTACACAAAATACATTGGGGGAGAAATGGGAGAGTGCTGGTGCCAACAAAATTATTAAACTTTAGAGTGGCACTAAATGAGGACACTAAATTAAGAGACCTTACTAGATGGACATAGCAAATGGGATTCTCAGGGAATTATCTTCCATTACCTTACAAAGAAATAAGGAGACATAGTATCACAAGCCAAGATCAGAAAAGTACAGGTGAACTGAATATTAGCAAATAAAGCAGTACACTGAAATAAACTATCCCTTTAGAATCATCCTGAACACACTACATAAAATCACATACTGGTGAAAAGAGTGTAACTTATGGCTTGGGGCCATACATTTTACATCTAATTTTGCCTTTTTATAAATGTGTCTAGCCACAAGCATAAAAGCTCACATTGTCTCTGTAATTAATATCAAGTTATGAAGAGTACTGTGAACTAGAAAATCAGTCATGCCCTACAGATTTCTCTCTCTACCTTGCTTAATCTATCTGTGAAATGGGGTGGTAATTCTGACTGACCTGTAGAAACTAAGTGAGGAATCATTAATACATGGCAGAATAGAAAATGTAGGCATATGTATATGTGTCTGTGTATGCATTTTACTCGCAGGTACCTTTTCTACTGAGGTAGAATTAACATGCAATAAAATGAACAAATCTTACGTGTGCAGCTTAGTGAATTTTTGCATATACATATATATGTATATAGATCTACACGCTTGTGACCACTACCCAGATATTTTCATTACCCTAGAAAGTTCCCTTCTTTCCATACTCCCCCATTCTCCCCCAGAGCTAAACACTCTTCTGACTTCTGGTCTCAGAGATTAGTTTAGAATGTTCTTGAAATCAGAGATTTGTACTCTTTTGTGTTTGGGATCTTTAAACTCAGTGTAGTTTTTGACTCGGTCACTATTCTCCATTATTAGGGATTGAGAGGGTTGAGGAAACAGATAATCAACCCTGAAAGCATCAAACAGCATCCTCCTCTCTTCTTTTTTTTCTCTTCTTCTCTGTTCTACTTCCTTATAGCTCAGTGGTTAAGAGTGTGGTCTCTGCCATCTCTCTGGTTGGGAATTAATTTTAGCTCCATCACTACCACTGTGTAAACCTGGGTAACTTACTTTAAATCTCTGAGTCTTAGTTTTCTAATTAGAAAAATGAGATTAATAACTACCTCTTACAGTAGTTATGAGGGCTAAATAAGATGATCCACATCAAGCGCTCAGTATAGTTTCTGGCCACTAAATGACAATATTAAGACCAGCCTGGAGGGCTTCCCTGATGGCGCAGTGGTTAAGAATCCGCCTGCCAATGCAGGAGACACGGGTTCGAGCCCTGGTCCGGGAAGATCCCACATGCCGCGGAGCAACTAAGCCCGTGCGCCACAACTACTGAGCCTGCGCTCTAGAGCCCATGAGCCACAACTACTGAGCCCGCGCGCCGCAACTACTGAAGCCCGCGCGCCTAGAGCGCATGCTCCGCAACAAAAGAAGCCACCGCAATGAGAAGCCTGTGCACCACAACGAAGAGTAGCCCCCACTCGCCACAACCAGAGAAAGCCCGTGCGCAGCAAGGAAGACCCGACGCAGCCAATACATACATACATATATACACAAATAAATAAAATTTATTCAAAAAAAAAAGACCAGCCTGGAATATTCTAAGTCAAAAAAGAAGAGCTCTTTGTTGGGTTTTTCTTGAGGACAGCAGGCAGAAGGATGAAGACTTCTAGGCTCTGAAAACAATGCTTCTATTTTTTTTTTTTAAATCAGTCCTCAACTAGCCTTACCACATCCCAGTAGGGCAAAAAGTTGCTGACAGGTGTTCATAAGTACACCTGTGTCATTATGGTCATTTTTGAATGAAGGAAACACTATTGGTAAAAACGTATTTACGTGATTTCACAATTACCAATGCATATTTGTTTCTTTTGAGACAAAGTCCAGTAGGAATTGATAGATTTTAGAACTAGAAGGATATTTACAAATCATTCAGTTTATTCTCATTTTATAAATGAGGAAACTGAGGCAAGTCAGGTCATTTGTTTAAGGGCAATGAAAAAGCCAAGAGTTCTGCCTCATGGTCCAGGGCAACGGTTCTCAAAGTGTGGTTCCCCAGCCATTAACTACGGCATCACCTAATGCTGGTGTTACTTGTTAGAGTTGCATATTTTCAGGGCACACTCAAGACCTACTAGATGAGAAACTCTGGGACAGGGCCCAGCAATGTGTGCTCTAGCATGCCCTCTGGGTATTTAACCTGCTAAAATTGGAACATCAGTATAGGGCCCTGCTACCCTAAGTATTGTCTTTGGACTAGCAGAATCCATTTCACCCGGAAGCTATTTAGAAATGTAGACTCTCGGGCCCCAGATCTACTAAATACTACACTTTAATAAGATTCCTAGGTGTTACGTATGCCATTAAAGCTTGGAAGCATCAGTCTACACTAGCAGCCACGGTCAGAACTATTTGAGCCTAAATTGTCTACTAGGATCTGGGCTGTTTTCTGCCATCAGAGGCCAATGATCTGATCCCCTTCCCCAGAGGATCTGCCAAAACAACTGTCATGACACCAAAAATTAGTTTTCCCTCTGTGCCAGATCCTGTGCTGGGCAACCTCTGTGGAGCCATTTATGCTTCAAAATCCTTTAATACAGAAATAACTATGCCCATTTTACTAGTAGAAAATAGTCTCGGAGCGTTTGTCCTCACCCAAGGCCATGATATTAGCAGGTGGAAGAACTGGGGTAAAATTTTGGCTCTTCTGGACCTTTTCCATGATACCATGAGATACCAGCTCCCTAGTCTTCCTGGACTAAGCATAATGGTCATTATCTAAACCGAAATCTGATTCTCTGCTCTTAAACCAATTTTAATTTACAGAAATCACAAAAACTTAGAGTTGATACAATATCTTAAATATTGCCATGGATAGTTTTTGAAAGGAGAGATTAGTGATAGCACTAGGGTAATAAACCAGGCCATTGTTTCTCAGACTACCTGTAATGAAGGACTATTCTCCCATCACCCCACTCTGCCATGTACCAATTCTTCTGCAACATACAATAAAATGAATCAATAAAAAATAATTTAAAAGACACAAAAAATACAAGCCAACTTTTTAAAAGATTCAATAGATGTAAAATCACACTGTCAAGTTGCTGTAAACATTTCTAAATGCTTACTCTCAATTTCTCTGCTTACATTGTCACAGATCAGTAACAAACAGCTTGCAGACTGGGACTGTTCTGGAAGTATCCTTTGAGTAGCAAGAAACTGGGCAATCTGCAAATTAAGATTGAGGTATAGTCCCGACCAGTTTTAAACTACTGTAAAATAGGTCACACAGACTCTATGACTCCATCTTTCCATCCCTAGAAAGATATGGAAGGCCACTGATACTTTCTCCAGAGTCAGCCCTAGGAATATTAGTAACATTTCATTTTTTGTGTGGCTTTCATTCATTCATCCAACCAACATTTAGTGATAATTGATTATGTGCCAGACTCTTGGGATTCAAAACTGATTTAAGACATGGTCCTTATTTTTAGCACACACAGTAGTGGATAATAGTAATAATTTCTTTTACGTATATTGTGTATCTATCACTCTAGTCATACATCAATATCCTTTCTCTTAAAAAATAATTTGAAGTGGCTTGTTTTACAGTATAATGACATAAAGATAAAACTAATAAAATATAGCATTTTATTAGCCTCTCATTCTAATCTTGACTTTTCACATTATGCTGTGGTATGAATAGGATACGTGTTATTGTATCCATTTTAAAGACAAGAAAGCAGGCTCAGAAGGATTGCCTCATGTGCTCAAGATCATACAGTTTGTGCAGGACAAGGCAGGGAATCCAACTTCGGTTCATTGCTTCCAAGCCCAATGTTCTGTTCACAGCACCCTAACCATGGTTGTTTTTCTTCCCCAATTCTTCAACCATGTAATCCTTGGATTCCCTATGGATAACTATCCACCCCCAAGCATCATGACCTCATGACCCTCCTGGAGGAGACAAGCCTTTCACCTAGGCTTCTACCTACATTTCTTTAGAGCTAAGCTTTTAGTCTTCCTTCTTTCAAATTCACATTTAGCTGACCTATATTCTATTCATTCTTGAGCTTACTCTAGGCTGGATGACAGCACACTTAAAAAATTTGAATATATGTCTCTATTTAATGGTAACCAATGGCCAATTATCTCCCTTCTATCTAGGGGAAGACCTAGTTAAGACCACAAGATAGGGGAAGTTTGTCTTCATTACTTCTACTCTCTTGGTGCTGTGTCCTCATCCCCAAATCAGTGACCTACACACGAATACTCTTTTTTCTTCATTCCTTTAGTGAAATAGTCTCTCAGAGCATTCATTCATGTAAAGGTGTAATGGCAGTCAACAACACAAAGCATTAGCTACCTGGAGGTATTTCTGTGTTCTGTGTTCTTCTCTGTTGTATTGCCATAGCCCAGCAACACATTACTCATTTGGTAAGTGCTCAGTAACTATTTACTCAATGAATATTAGATGAACTTGTAATGGGGAAGGAACAGAAACCAACACTAAGGTTGGCACCGTGTTCAGTGCTCTCATGCTTTCTTTTAATTCATGCCTATCTCATTCATCCCCTTGCCTCTGGTCTCCCTTCAGGTCTGTCCTCTGCATATCTGTCTGAATGATGGCTCTAAAATTCATATCTGATTATGCCACTTCCTTGCTTTAAATGCTTTCTGTATATTTCTATTGCCTTCAGTATATAAGTCAAAACTTCATCAGGTGATACCCAAGGCAGTAGCAGCGGAAGCAGGAAGAAGTCACCAAATACAGGGCTACTTAGAAGATGCAATTGATAGGAATTGGGATCCAGTTGGATGAGGAGTTGAGAGGAAGGAAGGCCTTGGTGGTGATGTTGAAGAAAGGGCTGGTGAGGAAGTCCGGGAACAAGCTACAATGTGAGAGTGCCTACTTATTTCTCTGGTCCTGTTCCCCCTCCCCCTGCTCCGTCCCATCTTCTCTCAAAATGCACAAAATCCAGAAAAACTCCCTGGGACTTATCTTACAATATGGTAAGGAATTCAGGGATGATAAAACATCATTTTAAGACCTTAGTAATATACTTTTAAAATACGTATTTTAAAATTAAATATAGGAATTTATTTTACTGAATATAGTATGACATCTATTTATTAAATATAGTAATATATATTTTTTAAAAAAGGCTACTTTTCCCATGTTTGTTAGTTTTAGATATCTGGTTTTCTCATTATGAGGGCAATAAAGCCCTTAAAACTATATGCCCTACATAATTATGTTCTGTATAAGAAGAGGAACAGATGGGGGAAAAATGGTTATTTGGATGGTGTCTCACTTCTTTGTGGATGTTGGTTGTGAACAAAACCCCAGAACAGAATGCGTGGTGGAAGTTATCAAGAAGAAAGAACTTGGGGGACTGTCTGGGTCCAGGTAAAGGGCATAGGGAGGCAGAGACTGTGGAAATTTAATGGCACGAGATCTGGCATCAGATCTAGTGAGGTCCTCTCTTCCACACATTTTTTAACTGGATGATCTTAGACAAGTTACTTAACCTCTTTAAGTTACAGTTCCACCATGTATAAAATGAGAATTATAATAGCACCTACCTCATAGACCTAAGGGTTAAGTAAGTTTTTTCTCTGTACAATGCTTAGCCTCTGCAAATGCTCAATAAATATTAACTATCATTGTAAAGATTATATGAGCTAACAATAGGAAAACCATGGTAGTCTCTATGGCATATAAATAGAGTACTTCCAAAATGCTTTGCCATCTAGAAAACACCTATCTTCCAAGATTTCCACATGGAATTTGTGTTCATTGTGGAGTTTGCCTCACACTAGTATAATTAAGAGAAAATAGACATAGTTAATATTCCTTTCAAAGAGCAGAAAAAGCCTTTCACTTCTATTAAAATAATCAATAAAAAAGAACAGATTTCTGGGACAGTGAGAAACCAAAACAAATTTATGAACTGTGATTTTGAAGATACGCCACAGAATGGAGAATATTCCTCTGCTTGTTTCCTCCTGCTCCATATAGAAAGACAATCTTATGCCACCAGGTCCTGGAGATAGAGTTTCTGGGAAGCTAAGGGGGCTCATCTGAGGCATTCCAATTCTTCTGAACCTCTGCGACAATAGCTTCAGTCTATGGAAAAGTGGGCTCCAGACTTGAGCCTTCATCAGAATCCCTGCAAGTCTTGTAAAATGCAGATTTCTGGGCCTCAACCCACTGTGTTGTATTTTTAACAAGTTCCCCAAAGGGATGCCCATGATGCTGGTCTGGGACCACACTTAAGAACCACTGCTTTAGAACTGAGAGGTCATTCCCCAGCTAAAAAGAGATTCAAACTACAAGCTCTCCTTGATGAACTGTTAGCATTATTTTAAAAATGTTCTTGGAACACCCTCTATTTATGGGCCCTGACATTTCAACACACATTATCAACACGTCCCTTTGCCCTTTTTCTTTCTTGGCAGTTTGGTATCTTCAACTTTCTCTTGCATCACTACCCTCCTTCCAGAAATCTTGCCAACACATTTTTGGATCGTGCTTTGGCATGCTTTGTATTGCATTTTTCCTGCTCTATCTGTATTGTAAGTCTTGCCTGTTTTATAAATGGAATCTTCCTTTTGCTCTCAACTCTGGCCTAACAGTTCCCTCCAAAGTCTTTGCCTCTTTTTTGGTATACGGAATATAAATATATCTAAGAGAACTAACTGTACTAGTATACTTCATCAGAATATGCTTACCACCCAGCACACATTATTTTTAACCAATAGCAAAACTAAAACGAGAATACCAGCACTTGCAATTGGTCCTTTAGGCTATGTGTAATGAATTGACTTCTTTATAAATTTTATTAAAGATTTTGCTACTGAGTTTGCTTAAATCAAGGGATACTTGTGCTAAAAACCTACTGAAACTTTCATTGGCTTTTTTTTACTTTTTAGTTAATTTTTTGTTTTGGTTTTAGTGTAAACCTTAATTTAGAGCCTGTTATGGCCAACTATAATATTTAAGCATTAATTTGTAACACTATCTGAGCTGGATCTCCCACTGTGCCCAATTTTGTATTTCAATTTTTGGAATGACCAAACATAAATAGTTTTTAAAATGTTCCTCAGATATAGATGCATGGCCAAGTATAAGAATCTTAGTGAAGTTTTAGCTTTAACTTAATTTTACTCTCTCTTTTCACTTGAAAAGATGAAATGGATACTTGGATTTTACTTGTTACAATTGACTGCCTTCTTCACAGTTGTGAAAAAATGAACAGCTTGCCATATTCATCAAAGAGAAACCACTGCTCATGTGTGTTTGTGTGTGTCTTTAAAAAACACTGCATCTGTGCTATGCTGTACTTAACCACAATGACAGTGGCTAGCATATAATAAAAGATCACATTAATTTGTGCTCTGCTTCAGAAAAGAGCATTTAAGTCAGCTCTGCAGATTCAGGGAACACGTTTCTTTCCTAAGAAAGCAGAGAAGGAAATAAATAAAAACTCAACTCTAAAGAAAATTAGCATAGAAGATGATCTGGTAAACTGGTTAAAAGAAAAGCATAAATGTCCTATTTCTTATTAGTTGAATTTGTCCTTAAGTTCCAAAGACATTTGGTTTTATCCAGTCACTATACTTTAAACAACCACACTTATGAAAAAAGAAAACTTCAGCTAAATTGTCTCTTTATTAAGTGGAGAAAAGGTAGGAAAGCTATGAGTAAAGACAAGCCAGTGTAGAGAGGATTTGGATTTGGCTGGGAAGAAAGGAAGCAGGGGAAAGACTTCAAATTCCTCTTTCCTCTGTTTTGGTTTATATTTCAGATCCCTCATGTGTGAATTCTCTACAAAGAAAATTTGAAAATTCCTTTTTTTGATGAGTATTAAACCATTTCAGATTATCTCAGTCATCAAATTTAGCTCAAATGTTCTAAATAAGAAAATTTTCACATTTAAAAAAGTTTTTCAAATGACTATCTTGAAAAAATAAGAGTTCTCCCATATTTTATAATACCTGGGAACATTCTGTAACTTTTACATTTGGCAAAAATCAATTTTGGTAATATACTCTGTGGTGAGAATATGAAAGTTCAGGCACACTTATGTTGGTGGGGTATAAATTGGTGTAATGCCTAAGGAAAGTGGGTTGCAATATTTATTAAGATACAAGCATACATAACCTCTGACCCAGCAATTCCTCTTCTATAAATTTAAGCTACACATATAATTTCGCATATGTGGAAAGACACACGTTCCAATGGTAAGTACTGAGATGTCATTTGTAATAACATTTATCAATAGTCAACTGATTATAAACTATGCTTTGTCCATCTGATGGAATTCTATGCAGCTATTAAAACAAACTCAATACATATTGATACAGAATGATCTCAAAGATTTGTTAAGTAAGAAAACTGCATGTTTATATTTGCTTTGCATATAACACTTCTGAAATGATATAAAAGAAGCTGGTATAAGTGGATGGATTTGGGGAAGGTGTTCAGTAAGGCAGGGAGCCCAGCATGGGAGGGGAATTTCACTGCATTCTCTTTGGGACCTTTTGAATTTTATACTCTGAGCATCTATTTCCTATTTAAAATGAATTAAAAAATTTAAAAGCCCATGGAACCTCAAGATACAAATAAGTCCAAAACAACTGAGTGAGACGAACTTTTTCCATGACTTCAATATCCCAAGAACTAAAAGTCTAAATCTTTCACTTCTGAATGTAATTAAACTTATTATATACAGAAGGCAGAAGTCGTATCCTAGCCCATGCAAACTCGGGGCCAGAAAAGTATTTTTTTTTAACAACATATTTCTCAAACAGGCATTTGTAAAACTAAAACACATTCATTTTTGCTTTTCCTGACATGCCAAGTTAGTTAAGTTTAAAGCCTGTCTCTGTAAGGTAAAATAAAGGAAGCTTTGTAGCCATCATTAAATGTCTTCACTGTAAGATTTATTGCTATAATTGTGACAGAGCAAATGATTTTTTTCTTGGCAGCAAAAAGAGTCTTAAAAAGAAACTAGGTATTGTTTTTTCTTTTCCAAGCAAAGTATAGATACCCAAAAAATTACATGGTGTCACAGAGCATGCCGTAGTTAGAAAAAAATGATGCACTGCCTTCTCCATCTTATTAAGAAAATTACACAGTTAACTCTTTGTACCTTTGAAGGATGTCTCTGTCTGATGAATTTTGTTATTAGAGCAACATTCAGCTGGAAATTGTGTATTGAAACTAACTCATTTTGGACTTAATGAAGTAGATTCTGAAATAAAACAGAAGTGTCATAGTAACAGATACAAATTCTACAACTGTGGCCGAACAGTCCAAGGATTTTTATGTAGCTATGGGTGAGAGAACAAGAAGAAATGTAAAGGATCCGTACACTATCAACCGACTGACAAGCGGGTTATTAATGTACTAGAGGAAGGGACCATGTCATTTTCTGCACTACTGTTTGCACAGACTAATATCATTGGGTTCAAGCTACTCACTCACTCACTCACTCATTTTACGTATTTGGTCAATCAGTCACCACTCACTGGTCTCCTTGCTAGGTGCTGGGAGACCCAAAAGTAAACGAGATACAGTTTCTGTCCTTCAAGAATTTACAGGTTAGTAAGAGGGAGGTTGGGGGGGAAATGAACACAGAAAAAGATAAATGTAATGTCATATAAGTGTAATAAGAGAGAAAACCCCTTAGGAGCCTAGAGGAAAGTTATCTAATTCAGCATGAAGTATGCCTGAGTTTGTGAGTCTAGAGGAGGTGGAGTGGAGAGGGTCAAGGAAGATTAATTACCAGGAGGGGGTAACGGTGAGGGGGTGATAGTTGAAGGGAGTTTCAGTGAAATGTGGAAGTTAGCCAGGTTTCTGTGTGTGTGTGTGTGTGTGTGTGTGTGTGTACGTGCGTGTGTGCGTAAGGGGGAAGCAAAGCAAAATTGAAGGGAGAGAATGCAACCCTGAAAAGGTACAGAGATGAGAAATATCAAGGTGAGGGGTGTGGGTGGAGGAGAGCTTCAAGCAGCCGTGTTCCTGAACATATGGCAAAAGGCAGAAGGGAGAAAAGATGAGTATGAGAGAGAAGCAGAATCCGTACAGGAGATGCCAGCAAGCGAAATGTCTGAATGAAGATGGACTATAAGAAAAATGCAGCAAGAGTCATATACTTAGTCCCCCCTTGAAATCTATTTACTTCAGAAACGGAAACTATACTTTAGACGTTAACTATATCATTTGGGTGAGGAGGGGACAACCAGCATAATAAATTGAGACCATGGTAATAATCAGGTTGTTTTGCTGATTAACTAGAACTTCTACAAAGAAGAGTATTTCCTCAGTAGAAAACATTGCTTGTGTGGAATTGGCTACCACCCCACAGTTTGCATCTGACGAGCACAATTCAAAGAAACTTCACTGGTCCTCAGTCTGAGGGCACTGAAGTCTGAGGGCATTACTGGTAAAAAAAAAAAAAAGCTTTTCATTTGGAAGCCCCCCCCAGAAATCTGGATTTTTAAAAATAAAAAAATATTGAGTAAACTGTAAGAAGAAAAATTCATTATTTATACTAAAAGTAACTATGATAAGGCAAGATAAAGTAACATGAAGTGATTTTTTGGAACATACATTTGTCCTTTCAATATATATTCTTTTTTATTGGGGTAAAATATATTGTGGCAAAATTTACTGCAGCCTCGAGCAAGATAACTTGGGCTTCCTTCCAGCATGGTGGCTGGGTTCTAAGAGAGCAAAAGTCCAGACTGCCAGGCTTCTTCAGTCCAAGGCCCAAAACAGACCTTCTGCTGCTTTTTGTTGGTCAAAGTAAATCACAAGGTGAGCTTAATATAGAAGCTGGGGAAACAGACTCCACCTCTTGGGTGGGGGAAAGTGACGAAGAATGTGTGGCCATCTTCAATCTACCACAGTGTTTATATTTAAAATTGTGAATTTAGGTACCTAAAAATAAAACAAAACAAATAAAAAAACCTCTTTCTATATTAGGTTGTCTGTAAGGACCATATGCTGTTTTTGGTTTCTTTCCATGGGGCTTAGGGTAGAGGGTTATGGGGAGATGGTAACTTACTAGTGTGTATTGTCATAACTGGCATGTTTATTTCTGTGGTCTTATTTTTTTTATAGATCTGAAAAGGAATTTGCATCCAAAATATACTTTGAAACTTTTACACTGATACCAAAGCCAGACAAAGACACTACAAGAAAATTGTAAATATCTTTTACGAATACTGACCTAAAAATCCAGAACAAAATACTAGCAAACCAAAGCAGAACATTAAAAGGGTTACACGCCGTGACCAAGTGGGACCTGTTCCTGGAATCTGAGAATGGGTCAACAGGCAAAAATTAATGTAATATATCACATCAACAGAATGAAGGAAAAAAAACGCCAAAATCATCTCAATTGGTGCAATAAAAGAATTTGACAGAATTCAACATCCTTTCATGACAAAAGCACTTAATAAACTAGAAATAGAAGGAAACTTCCTCACCATGCTAAAGGCCATACATGAAAAATCGACTGCTAACAACACACTCAGCGACAAAAGACAGAAAGCGCCCCCTGCCTCCCAACCAGGAACAATGCCTACTTTTGCCACTTCCAGTCAAGATTATATTAGAAGTTCTAGCCCGAGCAACCAGGCAAGAAAAAGAAATAAAAGGCATTCAAATTTAGAAAGTAAGCAACAAAACTATTCTTATTCACAGCTGACATGACCTTGTATCTATAAAACACCAAAGATGACACACACACAAAGTCAGAGCTAATAAATGAATTCAGAAAAGTTCTGTGGTCTTATTTTAAGCTTCCTGATGATACTGTTATGTTAGTTCTCTCTCTTCTGCTGGTTATACAATTATTCCTCTATTGGTGTTTTTCGTAGTTATTGGGAGTGGGGAAATTTTGAATTAACTCTATAGTGATCTAGATATATTAAATTCATCTATATTTCTTTAATTCTTGAGGTCATAAAAAATAAATTTTGGTTCTACTCCCTTATATAATATATGGCCAAGAATTTAGTGTCCCCTTAAATTTCCATGGTCTGTCTTTACTACAAGTTTTTCTTTCATTTAGGGTTATAGATCTGGCTTACATTTATATATCATTTTTTTTTTAAAATTTTATTTATTTATTTATTTATGGCTGTGTTGGGTCTTCGTTTCTGTGCGAGGGCTTTCTCCAGTTGTGGCAAGTGGGGGCCACTCTTCATCGCTGTGCGCGGGCCTCTCACTATCGCGGCCTCTCCTGTTGCGGAGCACAGGCTCCAGACGCGCAGGCTCAGTAGTTGTGGCTCACGGGCCCAGTTGCTCCGTGGCATATGGGATCCTCCCAGACCAGGGCTCGAACCCGTGTCCCCTGCATTGGCAGGCAGATTCTCAACCACTGCGCCACCAGGGAAGCCCTTATATATCATTTTTTAACACTTGAATCTACTTTTTCAACAATAGTTTTAGGATTTCTCATTCAATTCTGTGATTATATCCACAATAGTTTAATTCTCTAAATTTCACATTGGTTTCCAGGAACCCTACCAGTTTTTTGACACTTGATGCTGTGTTCCTGTGTTGTTTTTCACTTTTCTTTTGGTCAGCTGGATCTACCTTCAAGTATTCTTCTTGGGAAGGACACATGGTGATACATCCTTTACTCCTTGTCTGACTGAGAGTCTTGGCATAGGTATATCATCCAGCTTTTATGTGGAATTCTTGCTTCTCAACTTTTTATGCCTTAAAATTTTATAGATATCACTCTTTCATTTTTCTTTTATTAGAGTTGAAAAAGAGAAATTTGAGCATTCTTATTGCTGTGTCTTTCTGAAAAGTGATTATACAATTTCACCCCTTGTTCCTGAATTGAAGTTTTAACAATTATTACTGTTTATTTAGATGTAGGTTCTTTTTATTAATTTTGCCTGGACCCTGGTAAGTCACTTTGAGTTGTGATTTTTCTTCATTCAGGAAAGTTTTGTCTATTTAGATCCTTGACTATTACTTCACTCATATTGCTTTGGTTCCTGAATTTGGAAAATTAATATATAAGTCTGACTTCAAATTTGTGCCTTCCATATTTTTTTCTCCCCTCTTTTACCTCTTTGCATTTTTTTATTCTGCTTCTGAGAGGGTATCTCATGTATCCTTCACAGTACAGATATGAATTTGCAAATCATTTATGCTGTCTATAATCAATATCGAAGCAAATTTACATTTTTCATCACATTTTTTTCTTGCACTATTTTCTTATTTTAGCTATATTTGTATCTCTGACTTTATCTCAGCATGATTTTTTTCTGTGGTTGCCTGCTCTGTTTTCAAAACATCTCTTTAACTTTTTCTTTTTGAATCGTTGTGAGAGACCAAGCAGAAATCTTTTCTCATTTTGACCAGGTTATTGTAGGATAAGTCAGGCTCTTCTTCTGAGGCTTTGGGGTAATATCCTCTTTCCCTTAAGTAGCAATATTTATTAACCTTCTTTTTCACAAAATGGTCTGCCAGATTACTAAAATGCAGCAAATGAATATCAACTAGAAGCAGAAAAAGGAAAAATAAGGGGACCTTAAATAGATCTAGGGATAAAGCAATATAAAATGCCTAGCATGAAGGCGCACACTCTTTGGTATTTGTGGACAGCAATTTAGACCATGCTTATAAGCAACAAAGGGTAATACACCAGCCACAGTACCCATAAGACAAATCCATAATAACAATGAGCAATTGTTAGAAGAAGCTCAGTTCTTCCAGATGCTAAGATGAGGAAGAAACTGTCCTTGAGGTCTCATATACATGGGATTCTCTGCACCGTAATGATCAATGTCCTCAATAATACTTGGAAGAAAGATACATGACCAGTTTCATATGGCTAACGACATGGGCTAATGGCTTTACCCCAAATGAAATTCAAGTATGCAGGTATTTAGAGTGTGTCCAGGTGTATGTGGATTTCATTCATATTCTTTAAGTGATCCTCCATAAACTTTGCTTCCTTCAGCTAAGCTTTTGCTGTGTTTTGGACAACTTCATTTTGAAATTGTTCTCTTTGTCAATTATCTGGAGTGTGATTGTTTTCTGTTTTCAGTTCGATTTAGAACTATGCCTTAATAAAATGTCAAACCAGAAGTAGGGTTATCACTCCCTCGTGAAATTACTGGAGCCTAGCAAAAAACACACGACTGAATAAAAAGCACATAAAACTGTTCTAGGGGCTTCCCTGGTGGCGCAGTGGTTGAGAATCTGCCTGCCAATGCAGGGGACACGGGTTTGAGCCGTAGTCTGGGAAGATCCCACATGCCACGAAGCAACTGGGCCCGTGAGCCACAACTACTGAGCCTGCGCGTCTGGAGCCTGTGCTCCGCAACAAGAGAGGCCGCAATAGTGAGAGGCCCGCGCACCGCGATGAAGAGTGGCTCCTGCTTGCCGCAACTACAGAAAGCCCTCGCACAGAAACGAAGACCTAACACAGCCAAAAATAAATAAATAAATAAAGGAGTTCCTTTAAAAAAAAAAAACTGTTCTAATTTCAGGCAGAGGATTACTAGAAGTCAAGGCATTACTAAAGAGCAGAAGGAAGCTTCTTCTCAGAAAATAATTTACATCTACCTTAATTCACAGACAGGTGGAGACTGAAGCCCCTAAGTTCCACTTCTAGACCTTGGCTGTGACAATTTTAGCTTGGAAATCTTTAAGGTAGGTGTACTCAAATACTCAACTGTATCAATTACACCAACTCAATAATAAAGTATTCAGAATGCTTTGCTTTGAGGACTGCTAGTTCCTGGTGTGTTCTCTAAAATATTGTTGCCTAAATAAACATAAAGCAGGACTTCCCTGGTGGCCCAGTGGTAAAGAATCTGCCTTCCAATGCAGGGGACACAGGTTTGATTTCTGGTTGGGGAACTAAGATCCCACATGCTGCGGGACAACTAAGCCCACGCGCCACAACTACTGAGCTCCCACGCCTCAACGTGAGAGCCCGTGTGCCACAAACTATGGAGCCCACGTGCTCTGGAGCCCTAGCGCCACAACTAGAGAGAGAAAACCCGCACGCCACAACTAGAGAGAAGCCCGTGCGGCAACGGAAGATCCTGCACGCCACGGTGAAGACCCCATGTGCCACAACTAAGACCCGACGCAGAAAAAAAATAAAGAAAATAAATATTTAAAAATAAATAAATAAACACAAAGCAACTAAATGAGTTGATTATTAAATATAAATAAATTAAAACTTGGGAGGGTATTACAAAAATAATTTTTTGGCTTCAAATAAGTTGAGAGCCAGGTGTCCATTATGGATACACTTTGATCATGACAATGAGATCATATCTTTTGTATATTTGAAAATTCTTATTTTTTGTCTACAGGAGATTCTTACCAAATCACACTAAACAACAGCTGAAATGGCCTCTCCTAAACCTTTTTTTTTTTCTTTCTTTTTTTATTGGAGTAAAATTGCTTTACAATGTTGTGTTAGTTTCTGCTGTACAATGAAGTGAATCAGCTATATGTATACCTATATCCCCTCCCTCTTAGACCTCCCTTCTCCCTTTCCCCCACCCCCATCTAGGAAGGGCTTTTGAGGGTTTTTTTCTTTTAACTTAGTGTTCTCTTTGGGATAGGGGTAGTGAACTGACAACAAATTAAAAATCAGAAATATCACAAAAATCCACTGATTGGATCATTAACCTCTATAAGATTTTATACATTTCTGGTTTTGTGTTCTTGGGTACATTTTCTCCAGAAAGATTCCAAGATCATTTGTGAAAGAGTTTTTTCCAAAACTGCCTGGGAATGTCTATTTGTCAACGGGCAGAACTGTCTCTCCTGGACATTTGACTCCAGGATAATCCTGCCTCGAAGACATCAGTTGGAAAATCATCCTGTGTATTTTCCCTAACAGCCAAAAAAAAAAAAAAAAAAAGAGAGAGAGAGAGAGTGAGAGATAATAGTAGAGAACAGATAAAACGAGTTTCACTGTGTGGCTTGAAGGTAAGAAGAAATCTTAAAGGACTCTGTAGCCCAAGGGGCAATGGCAATGGGATTAGGCTTGATGGAATGAGTACAAGTGCCCCCTACTGGCAGCTTCCCTGAGTCTCTGCAGAGCTAAGAGCAGAGAGGTGATTTTCCCAAAAGGGGAGCCTAAACTATTTCCCTCAGGGCTGTCAATTTGCACCTTCAGGAATTCCTTGACTATCTATGACCACAATGATTGCACTATAGCTGTCCTCATGGTAAACAACAAAACTGTTTCCCCCACCAGAATGAAGCGTGTGTGTGTGTGTGTGTGTGTGTGTGTGTGTGTGTGTGTGTGTGTGTGTGTATCTTAAAGAATATTCAGCAAATTTTTCATGTCTTTTCAAGTGTCAGTGCAAAATATGGTAAAAGGCATTCACATGCAATCCAATTATCCCTTTGCATCTCCAAAAGAAAGATTGTTCTGGTGTGGACCTGACCCTTGTGATGAATCAGAATGAAATGGTACAGTTTAAGGAGAATCTTTTCACTGGGAATATATAAGCTGGGGAGTGTTTGGAGGGGCTGATGAGGGCCACAGACTGGAGATGCTCTCATATCCACAGACACTGCTGCTTAAGGGTGTATTTCAACATGGTGAAGGGCATTCCTGTTATACGATAAGATGACAAATACTATCCAATGAACCACAACACATAAAAGGGAAAAATAACATTTTCTCACCTTGGGAGGGCTTGAAAGGTCCATCTAGCTGCAGATGCAGGCTTATATTATTTTGCCAAGAAGGTTTCAACTTGGAGATGGGTTCAAAGAGCAGAATTTTAACTAAGAAGGAGGTGGAGATAAAATAAGGGTTCAGCAAGAAGCCAGTCTGGGCAATGCAAGATGGACTTTGATAAAATATTCTAAATCTAACTTTCTAAAGGGGGCTCTGATCTCTCTTCTTTACATCTGTATTTGAATAGGTGAAAATGATTCCCACAAAACAGAATCTCCCAAAATATGAGAAAATGAAGGCACGCCCTAATAAACAAAGACCTCCAAACATTCGGTTTCCAGTCCTTACCCCACCTGGGTTATCACGTACAAGCAGATAATTTTTTTCATTGTTTCTCCAGGCTGCAATTAGATGAAAACTTATCATCTATATGATCAATAGTCATTTTGTTAGTCAGCTCCACTTACGTATGCCAGCTCACACAGCAAATCTGCTGTCAGTCAATTGAGCTGTCCCCTTAAACACGCAGGCTTGACTGAGTGATTCAGTTTTTCACAGCCTGATCAAACAAATATCATCCAGAATGGCGATTTTCTCTCACTCTGGGTTGTTTGTTTAAGTTCAACAAGTGTCAGGGGGATTTAATGGGCCGTGTGGTAGTAAAATCAGCTGAGTGATTCTTTGAAGTCCCTGTTCTTACAAGGGGATGATATTGGGGATTTGTAGACTTCAGAATAAATTTGGGGGCACCGGGATGGTCAGATTGCATTCTGGTAAAAACTTAGTACCATTTAGGAGTTGTGATTTTAAAATGTTCTACTTTAACTCCTAGGCAACCTCCACCCCTGAAGACAATTTACAGCATATTTGTGGAATGATTAGATCTTGGCTGCTTGGGCGGCCGGCACGGGGTGAGGGGCAGGGGACAGGATTGACGCTGAGCTCTGGAGGTCCCATTTTGTGATTCCACGGGTAAAAGGAAGATCATATAAGGGGTAAGAACAAAGATTCACATTTCAGAGCATCACATTTTGTGGATATAATTGTAGAAAATTCATTTGTCTTCAGAGCTTCCTCTTTATACATGTCTTTTATTGTTGGCTCTGTATTACCTCTTCATGATAGGTTATTAAAACCTACAAAATAGTTGGGAATTCCAAGGCTAAAAATAAATGGAGCAGAGAATTCCTAATTAAGCGCACAGGCTCTGGACCACACTGTCACGTTCATATCCTGCATCCACCCATCATCTAGTAGCCATTTGACCTTGGATGAGTTAGCCTCTCTGAACCAGTGTTTGCAGCTGTAGAAAGGGGATAATACCAGCAATACCTCAGAGGACTGGCATGAGGATTAATTGACCTAGTGCACACACAGATCTTAGCACAGTGCCTGTCACATCGCAATCACTCGATAAATGATAACCACCATTTTGAGGTGTGACAAAAGTAATCTTTGGGAATGTAGCACTTGCTGAAGAGGTGCTTCATTCACAGGAACCAAGTAAAACCAACTTGATTAAGGGTCTGACTACCTGATTTCCACATTTTCCCTTGCTTGCTTTCCTTTAATTTTCTATCCATTTATCATTGCAATTGCCTAATGCTCAACACAACCCAGTGCAAAAAAATTCTGCTAGAGGAGAGCAGAGCAGAATGGGAAGATGGGGGGGGGGGGTGCTCCTCATGAAGATAAATACAGCGAACAAGTAAAAAGAAACCAGTCATCTGCCTCAGTGTAGGTGGCTTAGTAGGGAAATTGGCATAAGTTGTCTGTTGAAATACATCTTTATATAACGTGAGATATCAATTAGCATGATTATCTTAGCCATCATTAATATGGAGCACCAAGGGGTGAAGACAGATATACTTGTGCAATGCCTGACCCTCTGTGCATGCATACATATATACTTGTGCTCACACACATGCAAAATTTCCTTTGACATTAATCCCCTTACAGTAAATTCTGTCCTCAACTCTGCATGACATTGCTGACAAAAGGACACAGTTGCTAGATAAGCGTTTGAGGCACTGACAACAGGCCTTGCACTCAAACACTGATTTGCTGGTGTTCTGCCATCTGCTATAAAGTAAAGATCATGTCCTCTGTATCAATGATAGAGAAATCTTCAAAAAAGGTGTTGGTTAAAAATGAGTATTTTAGTAAAAAATACTTGCTATTCCTCTGTCACTGCCTGAGATAGGAAGATGTGGAGTCAATTTAGTGAGCTTCAATTGCAGCTGACTTTGGAAGGAATAATATACTCATGTCTCTATGGATGAATATCGAATAGGGAGCTCTCTCCTGGGCTGTGATTTTGTAGATTGCAACCTGATCAGACTTCCAAACAGAGTCTCCCCTTAAAACAGAGAGAGGTAAAGCCCTAGATCTTGGAAGACCAGTGATTTAAGGGTTTCCCAATTCATTTCTAAAACATATATGGGAGGTTCTCCATTTTTATAATTTTCTTGTCAAGCCTGACACCAGGAAGATGTGTGTAAAGTCGCTAAGTGTTATAGGTAAGCAAGGTCGGGAACTGCCTTTACAGGGAGACCTCAGAGATGTAAGAAAGGACTCTTGTGCCTTACAGCCCATACACACCCCTTACGATGCCTAAGACGCCATCACAAAACCTGCATGCTAAAGTCATTTTCTTTGAAGTCGCAAGTTTGGTAGGGAGGAATTAAAGTAGCTGAGGTGGTGATCAGCTGGGAAAGGGACAGTGCAGGCAGATGTCTTCCTCTTTGCTGTTTCGTGCAGTGCCAGCTTTGGAGGTGGTAGCAGTAAGTGACCTTCAGGGAATGAGTCTATAACAACCCACTGAGTGGGCACAATTAAGATGAGCACAAAATTGAAAAGCAGCAATGTGGCTGAAAGTAAAGTTAGTTGGCTCTATTCTGTGGGAGACCTTTGGAGAAACACCCCACATGTGACCTGTTATGCCAACACTACCACATAATGATTTTTCCTTCTCACAGGAAGTGTTTACAATAAATAGACAGTGAAGATCTCAAGCAGGGTATCCTAAGGCCTCTTCTGTACTATGATTTGCCTATTTGTGAGAAGAGAGAATGTATAATAATACCATTAAACACCCTAGTAAAAGCCCCTCTTCTTCCTGACATCACACGTTTTTGCTTTTTAGATTTCTATAAAAGAATAAGCAGACACTTGTCCATCTATGTTCCAAGTGAGACATAAGAAAATTGTGTTTGGCCATCACCATGGTCTTTATTCCTGTCTTGGGTTGGACAAAAAGAGAGGTGAGAAAAATTTCCCCTCCTTTGGAATGATTATCCAGTGGTGACAGCAGGAGCTTGGCCGTAGGTCTTGAGCAAAACCCTTTGAGACTCAGCAACGTGGTCAAGGGTCCTATGTGAACTTTGATGACCATGACTGTTCACATGGCTGAAGACTCCCACTTCCAGGCAGAGGACAGGACGTTTCAGGAACACTTGGCTTTGCAATTGGTAAGGAAGGAAGAGAGAATAAAATCCTTGAACTGGTCTCAGTTTCTCGGCCTCATGTGTCTTATTGGAAAGCAGGGTTAACTGAGTCTGGAAACCCTGCATGCTATGTGAGTCTGGAAAGGAGCCATCTTGGCAGGCTTGGTCAGGATATCAGGGAATAGTTGGCAGGTAAAAAATGCTTAACTTAGGGATGGGGACCCACCTTCTTACCATGAACATTCCCCAGTTGTAACTCTGTTGAATAATACCAATGTAAGACAACATACACGTGTAAAGAAGAAATGTCATATTGGGGACTGGATCCATGAGAGGGAACAGCTAGTAGTGTATCTCAGGAAGAAGGAAAATGCTCACCATGGTTAAGCATCGTTTTGTGGATGGCTACTGAACTCCACTGCTGTCAAAGTTCTCCCATCTGTGTCTAGCTGAGTGCACAGTTTCATGTCTCCTGGACTTAGAGGGGAAAGTTCTCAAGAACTGAGAGCTTTGAAGAATTTTTAAAGTTTGTATCTCCAATTCATTCATCCATATATTTATTCAATAAATATGTATTTAGAGCCTAACTATGTGCCAGGCACTGTCCAAATGCAGGGGCTTCTGTGATGAGAAAAAAAACCAAAACAACAAACAGCTTCATCTCTGTCCTTATAGAACATTCTAGAAGATGCAATAGGCATCAACAAAATAATCACACTAATAAATGTAAAATTCCATCCTTAGTGCTAGGAAGGAAAGGAGTGCTGTGAGAGCAAGAAGCTGGGGTGGTGGGCGTGGTCTGGAGGGTAAGGGAAGGGTATTCTGAAGAAACAAAGACCCAGATGACATCTGAAGTATGAACTGGGTGATTTAGGTAAAGAGGTGGGGGGAAGAGAATTTCAGGCAGAGGGAACAGTATTTTCAAATGCCTTGTGGCAGGAAGAATTAGGGCACATTCGAGGGACTAAAAGAGGCCTGGGTTGCCAAGAATAAGGGAACATGGGGGAATGTGGCTGATGAGGCAGGTCTGGATCCCACAGGGCCCTGCAGGCTGTTTGAATCATATTGTTTGTTGTTAGATTAATAGGAAGCCTAGAAATATCACAGGTTTTTTTAAAAACTGGTAATGCTGTAAAACAGTCAGGATATTCTTACATTTTTTAATGCTTAAGATTCCATACAACGCTGAGTATTTCTAGAAAATAGGGTTAGTCTCAGAGCGTCATATGTGGCTCCTTGGGTTGTATGCTGCATTTCCACATCTTATTCTGTTGTGACTGAATAGGCTTCTAGGAGCTGTGGGGATAGGGGAGCCTTGGTTAGACATTCTCTGATCAGCACACAAGGCTGTTTTCGCTAAATGGAGAATCAAAAGACACACTTGAAATTGAAAGTTGTGTGAAGGGAATCTAAATCGGTTAAATGTCAGATACATTCATGATTTATGTCTCTTTTACATCTCATTGCTGAAAAAGCTAACACTCCTCTATTAGTTGGATTACTGTGTGTGTGTGTGTGTGTGTGTGTGTGTATGTGTGTGTAAAGGAAAAAAACTCCAAGGCAAGGAGACTGGAAGTTCATTATCTTATTTCCCTTGGCACAATAGTAAGGTCAGGGAAACATCTGACCTATGAAAATGCAAATCTCATGCCATGCACTAGGCAAACTCCCTATTAATTTCTCTCTGTTTTATTATATAAACAATTCATAATCACTGTAGGAAAAGTAGGAAATGTATACAATCAAAAAGAAAAAAAATTGAAAGCTCCCAATTCTAATATCATTTTGGTATACGTACAGCCAGATAAATATTTTTTCCTGTGAGTGTGTATGTGCACATGCATGTACCTTTAAAAGGTCGAATATATCCACATTACTGAATGAGCAACATGTTCATTTTTAATAGAAAAACCAATTTCCATTCACAATGGAAATTAATCTGGAATTACCTGGAAATGGAAAAGTCACAGCCTCTATCTCGAGACGAGCATTTTCCTTTGAAACCACAAATTCCATAACAAACAATTCTGGCTTCCAATTTTCAGCCTAATTATTTCCTTGCAAGCTCTTAGTAATTTTAGGCAATGATGAGAATGAAAGTATATTATGAGGAAAGGTAAGTCAATGTCTTTAGATGTTTGATAATCAAAAAGAAGTCACCAGATACCCAAGTAGGGGTTTTCCGCCTGTGTTTCTGGAGACATAAGTCCTGGCTTATGTTGACTTTTTTATGCCAGAAAACAATCTGAAGTGTGCTTATTTCACAGATTTATATATACTGCAGGTGTTTATATCCTAGCGCTGCCATAACATATTATCAATAAACTGGGTGGAAGTCCAAAATCAAAGTGTCAACAAGATTGGTTCCTTCTGGAAGCTCTGAGGGGAGACTCTGTTCCATGCCTTTGTCCTAAGTTCTGGTGGTGGCCAGCAGTCCTTGCTGTTCCTTAGCTTGTAGCTGCATCACTCTCAACTCTGCCTCAGCTGTCACATGGCATTCTTCCCTGTGTGTGTCCTCAGGTCTCTGTATTCAAATCTCCCTGTCCTTTCTCTTATAAAGACACCAGTTGTTGAATAACAAATGCTGGAGAGGGTGTGGAAAAAAGGGAACCCTCCTACACCGTTGGTGGGAATGTAAGTTGGTGCAGTCACTGTGGAGACCAGTGTGGAGGTTCCTCAAAAAACTAAAAATAGAACTTACATATGATCCAGCAATCCGACTCCTGGGCATATATCCAGACAAAACTATAACTCAAAAAGATACATGCGCCCCTATGTTCATAGCAGCACTATTCACAATAGCCAAGACATGGGAACAACCTAAATGTCCATCAACAAATGAATGGATAAAGAAGATGTGGTACATATATATGATGGAATATTAGCCATAAAAAAGAATGAAATAATGCCATTTTCAGCAACATGGATGGACCTAGAGATTATCACACTAAGTGAAGTAAGTCAGAAAGAGAAAGGCAAATACCATATGATATCACTTATATGTGGAATCTACAATATGACACAAATGAACTTATCTACAAAACAGAAACAGACTCACAGGCATAGAGAACAGATTTGTGGTTGCCAAGGGGGATGGGGGTGGGGGAGGGATGAAGTGGGAGTTTGGGGTTAGCAGATTCAAACTAGTATATATAGAATGGATAAAAGACAAGGTGCTACTGTACAGGACAGGGAACTATATTTAATATCCTGTGATAAACCATAATGGAAAAGAATATAAAAAGTATATTATATGTATAACCGAATCACTTTGCTGTACAGCAGAAATTAACACCACACTGTAAATCAACTATACTTCAATTAAAAAATTCCTAAAAAAAAAAAAAAGACGCCAGTTGTTGGATTTAGGGCCCAACTCAATCCACTATGATTTCATCTTAATTAGAATACAGCGGTAAAGACCCTGTTTATAAGTAACATCAGATTCAGAAATATCTGGAATTAGGACTTGAAAATATCTTTTTTGGGGGCACAATCCAACCAACGACAATGAATATTACATAATCCAGTGTATAATAATTCATCTCATTCATAACTAGCAGCATTATGAGAAAATTAAAACTGCAAAGCAGTTTTATTTTCTTTAAAGATACAAAGATCCTACCTGAAATTCTCTGTCTCATACCAAAAACACTGAATTCTCAGAACAAAACAAAACAAATCCTTTCCTTCAGCACACTGTGGAAAGACCCTAAGCCAGCATCAAATTAAATCTGGGAAACGGAAGAGGCAGAGAGCAGATTCCTGATTCCTAAGAATATTGTCATCATGTATTAATTTAAGGATGAAAAACACAAAGAAAAGTATCCCATAGTGAATGAGATTTCATTTTTAGTATAAGAAATACATAAAAATGAAGCAAAACAAATGTGAGTTACTCTACTATTTTAATAGAATTGGGACAGAGTCTATTTGGAAAACAGGGTGTGAAAAGGTTCAGCTTCTTTTCAGGCAGGATGTTTTAGGATAAAATCTGTTTTTTCTGAGACTGGAACATAGTATAATTGCTGTGAGCACAAATCCAATAAATTATATTAAGAAATTATCATATATTAAATTACATTAAGGTTTGCCTTCATACTGAATACCTCATGATTAATTTTTCCTGTAATTTTTATATAAAATATTTTTAGAAATTAAAAACTTTCTATAAAACAGAGCTCTGCAAATTGTACCACACTTTCCCCAAGATTCACAGTGTTTGACATGAAATGCTGGATTATGACAACTGTCATTATGAGGGGGCATGATGTAAGGGGAGGGTGGACCTGTGTTCTCTCAGTGAGTCTCCTTAATGGCTTTGCTTCTCCAGCCTCCGTCTTGTGACCTATCACAAACTCTCCACTCTTCTACCCAGCCTAGGCCCCATGCCCATTGCAGCAGACTTTATTCTGTTTTACCATTTTTGCAAAAACCTAATCAGCCTCTTGAACCTAGAGTTGAAAAGTGCTTCTGGGGGGAAAATAAATCACACAAATACATGGATGTATGGCCCAACAAGTTCATGGCTCCCCCCCTCCTCTGGCACTTCCGTGTTGACCTGGGATGCCTCTGAATGACTCTGGCCAGGGTTCTCCCTTATTCTCTCCTTGTGTCTGGTGGAAGCATCCATTTTCTTCAACACAATTTCAGAAGGATTCACCCCAGGGTTTACAGGATCCCTTCCCTAATTCAGGTGATATTAAAATGGCTGAAAAGGCTTATAGAATCTACATTCACTGATTTTAATCATGATAAAATACTTCACTGGTGGGGGAGAGAGCACTACAATAGCAGAGAAGAGTAGCAGAGAAAAACAGCTGGCAAATTCTGTCACCAATAAAATGCAGTAAAATGACAATTCTCTCCTTATTCTGAGGTCACGAATTGCATATTAAAAGGACCTCAAAAGAAAGGTATTGAAGTACCGAGCTGTAGCTTTAAAGTATCTGTTTACTGATGTTTAAAGGTGGTCTACGGTTTAGACTTGAAGTTACTCAGGGGCCTTACTGTTGTTTGCCTTTATAAACAGCAACTTGTGTGAAAGAGAATGCATGCAGTGGACCTGTTTAAACACAGACACTCTGGGCTCCTTTCCTTTCCCTGATGGGCAACAGAGAAAATTACTTCCATTGCTGTCAGTTGAGGTTTCATGGTGGCGGGCCCCCACGTAAACCATTAATAATTTTTTTGTTAGATTGTATAATTTATAGTATCAGTTTTGAATGCATAATGTAATACTGTATACTGAAGGGTAGTTAGTCTTTCTTCAAATAGGTTACCGAAAATGAAATAAATACTTAGATTAAATTTCCATACTAGGGAGAGAGAAATGAAATAATTTGCTGAGTTGCAAAAAATATGTAATAGACATTGTGGAGATAATCTACATTCTAAAAAATTACTTCTTTGTTCTAGTCACCTCAGACGGTTTCACCCTAAAAGCAATTCCTGAGAAAATGTTGCTGCAATTGTTGGACAAAAATAAGTATTTTTAATGAGTTGAAAAATCATCTCTATCTAAAGATTAATAAAATAAGTCTAAATTAGTTTAGGAACTTATCATATAATATAAAAAAATGACTATATTTATTTTAGTGTCTCTGGTTTTTGTGAATGAAGGGGTTATAGAACCTTTAATATATGACATTATAAGCAGAGCTGGGAAAATTTTGTTTATCTTTATATTTGACCCTAAGCTTTATTCTAAGATAAAAATTACTAGAGAGTTAGTTATATTTCTAGAAACTTGTTGGAATTTCTAGAGATTTGTAGATTTTCTGTGGTTGTAAGAAATACAATTCATATTTCGTATTAAGAGGTATCTACTAAAACGACTATGTATATTTTTTCCAAACTTCCATCTGCTCCTTTCTTGTGGTTACTATAAATCAGTAATATTGAGCCCTTCTCCTTTTGCTATTATTACCATATTTTTCATGGATTCAAACCATTACTTTTCCTAAGCTTTGTCTTCCTGAGAAACTATCAAACTTCAACTGTGGGATTGGTACTAGATCCTGTGGGAATCCCAAATAGAATTTTAATTTTCTCTAGGCATTGGGCACCATTTGTTGTTTATTCCTCTGAAATGGTGTTATTTTTGTCCTGATAATAGGATTATGTTCATCAGAACATGTGTTATCTTCCTTAGTGTAACCTCACTTTTCCCCTTTGGAAAGGAAGGAAAATAGGAGTAAAGGGTAGACATAGGTAGATTAATTTAAGTATAGACAGTGGTGAAGTGAAAGGATGAGTTAGTGACTCTGAGATGCTTTTAAAACAAGTATATACCAAAATCTTAGGGGAATCTGATTTGTAAAAATAACAAGTTTTGATGATGTATATAAATGAAATGTTCCATAAAATTCTCTTTAGAGACACTTTTGAGGTTGTTTTTAATACATATATTTTTTTTTTACTTTTAAAATGTACTTGCTACATAATGTTTTAAAACTTCCATGTAGTTAGTAAATGCTCTTAAATATACAAAACAATTTTGCCTAGATTGTTTATTTACTCTGAGTTGTAAAAACTGTAAATCATAAATTATTTGGTAGTTTAACATTTGTCCCTATTTTGAAGCACTCTGTAAATAACCCATCATCATCCTAATAATTAATACCCTTTAAGACGGAACTCTAGAGAAAAAATTAAATGCTGAATTTATCTAACTTTTTTACTCTCTCCCGAAACATCAAGTTGATTTACAAAAGCTTGGTAATTTTGCTGATATTTGTCCATATCTATAAATTCCCTACATTTCTAAATTTAGAAATTCTTTACTAACATGATTAAAATATTTCCTCATTTGTTCCCCTCATCTTGTTTGGGTTGTCCACAAAATGAAAGGACACACACTCAAGCCAGAGAAATCATGCATAACCTTATAAGCTTCGTAATTCAAATACTGTTTTGATAGAGAAAACCACAAGTGATGCAAACAGCAGCCTCTACTCTCCAGTACAGGTGTGTAATAAGCACATATAATTAAACCAAAGCTACATAATGGTTTGTTGTTGGATACGCATTTACAACAGCTGACTACGCTCTTAATGTGTGGTTCATGAGTTAGGTAATTTTCTTATGTCTCCACTCCTTGAACAGAATATTCCTCATGGACTCATATACAAAACGATTCTGTGCTTTTTCACCTAGCAGATTCCCACTGCTGCCTGTAATTTAGCGTCTTTGCCATATCAGCATTACCTAAGGATGATTAAAAAGAGCATGTAAATTCACAAACAAGTCATTTTATTCTTCAACTTAAATAATTTAGAAATGTCCCCCAAAAGGAAAGTTATCAAAATGTAAGCCTTTCGACATGGTTTCCATCTTAGTGAAATATATCAACCGTGCATTTAATCACTGTTATGCATAAAATATGGTTTATGGCTCTGCTCTATATATCACATAAACTTCTTTGTATATTATGAATCTGAGTCCTTTAAAGGGCATAAAGCAAATATGAAAAACTAGTAAGGGTTTTTAAAAATCGGCAAAGAAACAGGCAGCAGTGCATAAACTGTTTTCAGTTATTTTTAATTCTATACTTTAATTGGGAATTTATTTTTTTTAGTTCTAAATGCATACACTCACATATATACACAGTCTTTGGATTTTGAATTGGGAAACCCAAAGATAAGAGTGAGTCTACATAAAAAGTATTTGAATTTCTTTATTTTAAACACCTTAAATCCTTTTTCCCTTTCCATCAAGATACTGTTAAACATTATAAGAAATATCATCAGATGTGCACAACTGAAATGATGCCTAATGCCTCTTACCAGGAATGGTCAAGAGTCTGTCCACTGAGGTTGATAATGTGGAGAAAAATAGACAATGTAAATCTGTTTATTTCTTAAAGGAGATATCTTACACATGTATTGAACTATAGTGTGTATTAAAAATGGTCATGATAGTATCTGAGCTCAAAAGCATTTTCCCATAAATTACTGTGTAGGTACCATTAATCAGTGTATTCAAGTGCTGTGCATCACCTGCTTAATTCAGCTGGTTCTGATTTATACATCATTTCAAAGAGCTCAAAGGAAACACAAGTTAAAGTTTTACTTTCCACATAGCTCATCCCCTTCTAGTCCTATCTATGGACAGGCACTAAATAATCAATCTGATTCCTTTGGATGACTTTTTAAAGCCTTGTTTGAAACTAATTTTAGGCAAAAATTTTATTTTAACTGAGTCTTTAGCATGGACCTCAAGGAATGGAATTCAGTCCTGATACACTCACAGTCATTCCTATTACTGCTGTTGTTATTTTGGTTCCTCATGAAATAAACTAGTCATTTCCCCCTCTATCTTCTTTTTTTATGACCTTGACGATGTTGATATTGTGTGCGTGTGTGTGTTAAAGGGGGCAGTTTGTCCTTAGACTATGAATTTGGTTAATATAAAAGACTTGGTGTGTTAAATTTCTTTTTTTCAAAAACAGAAATCATCAGAAGGGAATTCCTTCACCTTCTCATCACCACGTAAAAACCCACCTCTGTTTCAGGCCTCTCTTTTCCTCCTCCTTTCAGAGACCAGTGAGTTCAGATGTGCTCTGGTTCTCCTTCCTTCTCTTTTCTCAGAGACCTCACACCACTGGTTACTCTCATAGTCTTATGATCTCTCTCCCCCACCCTGCGTTTTCAAACTTTCTTTTTCTAAAGGACTCTTATATTCTCAGCTTTGTACTTGGTCGGGTAGTACGGATAGAGTCCAGATCATCTGGACTCTATCTGTACTACCCGACCAAGTACAAACATAGAAGTTGCCTCAATTTTTTCACAGGTTACTAATTATTTGTATAGACTCTGAAAATAAGAACCTGCTATTTAACCTTCTATCAGGTGCGCAACTGTTGAGAGCCAAGGAAACTTCAGCTACAAGGAGATCTTAAGAACGTTTCTTCTTAACCCCTTTCTTCTCATTTTGTACATGCTATTGGGTTGAGAAATTTAAATAATAATCATTTCAATAATGTAGTATTTTGACAGAGAGCTTTCATGTTAGGAGAACAACTTCAATTTCTTTTTCCTTGTCTTCCTGTGAGAGAGGTTCAGACATAAACATTTCACTTCTCTCTCAGCCCAATGACTGCATCACAATCTTTCAGACAATTCAGTCTGTCTGTACATAAACCTGTCCATTGCTGAGGATTTTCAGTGTGTACAAAAACAAAAAAAAGTTTTCAAAGGGGAGAAGTGTCCTTTTGAACTTCAATGACTTTGCTACTTGTTTGAAAAGAACAAAACAGCAAAAAATGATGGGGTTAGGGCTTAAGTTAGTTGATTTTAAAAGTTTTATTGGAGCATACATTTCTTAAAAGCAAAACGCTTTTATGTGAAGTGTTATACAAAGTGTTTCCTCTTTTTGTTTCTGATATTTCTTTCTATGCTTAAGTGCTGCATGAGAAAGAAAACAGAATGCTGCACACAAATATCTATGAGTTCCATGGTGATGTATAAGAACATGTAAATAAAAATTACATTTTCAAACACAGGTAGTGGTTGGCCCTCATGCAAAGTTCAAGGTTGAAAGCAAATAAATGACTTCTGGATATTGGACATTATATGTTACGTACACACATAAATATATTGAAAAAATCAATGGTACTCACATTTTCCAATCTATATTTTAAATTTATATTTTGTTAGATATGCTTTATACCTACCATTGGAAACAGTTAAGTGTGGACACAGTGTTACGTTTAAGAAACCTGGGCTTGAAGAGCAAAAGTCAGAATGCCATCAGTGCTGAAGAACTTCAGTGGGTCATCTGGTCTACTTCTCAGCGTCTGGGTATGCAAGTCATTGTTAATTTGCCTGTTCTTAAGTTGCCTCCATCTCTAGAGATGGAGGTGTCATGGACTCCTTTAGTAGGCTAACATGACACTGCTGACTGTTCCCACACGTTGAGGGGATTTGGGAAGAGAAGCCTTGGAGACATGACAGTTTTCTTCAAATACAGTTCTCTTCCTTTTTAAGTGAATTTGAAACAGCTCTCTTTATTCTCCAAAGGCAATTCTCCACAATTAAAAATTAATCAAGAATTATACAAGTTCAAAGCTGGAGAGCTAGCGAATTGTACTTTTCTTATTGCTACGCAGAAGCACCACCTTAGCCAGAAAACTAGAATAACTACCATCCTTTTCAGAATTAGTCTCAGTTTTTCATGAAGTTTGAATATGCAAGGTCCTCAGGAATGCATTCCTCACAAGAAATGGAACTTTAGTTGGTCTGAAGTGCTGTCATGTGGAGGAATATTATATCTCTTGGACATTGCTCCAGCGACTAGGCTGTGAGCCATGGAGATAAATCATAAGAAGGCATATTTTGATATATGGTAAAGACTTAATAACAAAGCTGTCCAAAACTTAAATGGACTGTCTAAAAATCCAGAGGATTCTTGGTCTCTGGAATAGTCTAAGCAAAGATGGAACGATCATGCACAGAGGGTGCTGTGAGAGTCCTCACTAGTTAAAACGTTGGGTGGAATAGCACTTAAGGTACCTCCTACTCTAAGCTTTTATGACTAAATGGCTCAATTACTTTAATCTTTTTTGATGAGAGCTATCTATCTCATATTTCTTCAATAATCTTGGTTGTCGTTTATGAATTTTTCCAAATTATTTACATATATAAATTTTAAATGTATATATGCCACTGATAAGCAACATTTATCTACCTATTTATATCTGTGCTTATCTTTTAAATCAAAGACTTAAAATATTTGACAAAAGAGCCAAGAATACTCAATGGAGAAAAGAGTTTCTTCAATAAACAGTGCTAGGAAAATGGATATTCACATGTAGAAGAATAAAACTAGATCTCTATTCTATCTTACACCACTCACAACAATTAAATCTAACAGATTAAAAACTTAAATGTAATACTGGAAACCATAAACACCTAGAAGAAAACAGGAAAAGCTTCCTGGCAATGATTTTTTAGATATGACACCTAAAGCACAAGCAACAAAAAGCAAAAATAAACAAGTGGACTACATCAAACTAAAAAGCTTCTGCAGAGCAAAAGCAGTGATCAACAAAATGAAAAGACAAACTACAGAATGGGAAAAAGTATTTGCAAACTCTATGTCTGATAAGGGGCTAACATCCAAAATGTATAAAGCACTCATACAACTCAATAGCAAAAAAACCAAACAATTCGATTAAAAAATGGGCAAAGGACCTGAATAGACATTTTCCCAAAGAAGATATATGAATAGCCAACAGGTACAAGAAAAGATGCTCAACATTACTAATCATTAGGCAAATGCAAACTGAAACCACAATGAAATATCATCTCATGCCTGTTAGAATGGTTATCAGACAAGGGGGGCTTCCCGGGTGGCGCAGTGGTTGAGAATCTGCCTGCCAATGCAGGGGACACGGGTTCGAGCCCTGGTCCGGGAAGATCCCACATGCCGCAGAGCAACTGGGCCCGTGAGCCACAATTGTTGAGCCTGCGCATCTGGAACCTGTGCTCCGCAACAAGAGAGGCCGCGATAATGAGAGGCCCGTGCACCACGATGAAGAGTGGCCCCCACTTGCCGCAACTAGAGAAAGCCCTCGCACAGAAACGAAGACCAACACAGACATAAAAAAACTAATAATAATAATAAACTAATTAAAAAAAAAAAAGACAAGGGATAACAAATGCTGGTGAGGACGTGGAGAAAAGGATGTGCACAAGAAACTCTTGTGCACTGATGGTGGGAATGTAAATTGGTATGGCCACTATGGAAAACAGTATGGAAGTTCCTCAAAAAGTTAAAAATAGAACTACCATGTGATCCAGCAATTCCACTTCTGGGCATATACCCTAAGGAAACTAAAACACTCCGTCAGGGAGGTATTTACACTCCCATGCTCATTGCAGCATTATTTACAATAGCAAAGACATGGAAACAACCTAAGTGTCCACTGATGGATGATTAGATAAAGAAGATGCAGTATGTATATAACAAAATATTATTCAGCCACAAAAAGAAGCAAATCCTGCTACTGGCAACAACCTGGATGCACCTTGAGGGTGTTATACTAAGTAAAATAAGTCAGAGAGAAAGACAAACACTGTATCATCTCACTTATATGTGGTATCTAAACAAACAAACAAACAAAAACCCAAGCTCATAGAAAAAGAGATCAGATTTGTGGTTACCAGAGGTCGAGGGTGGGGAAAGGGAATTGGATAAAGGCTGTCAAAGATACAAACTTCCAGTTATAAGATAAATAAATAATGGGGATGTAATATACATGATGACTATAGTTAACACAGCTGTAATGGTATATTTGAAAGTTGCTGAGAGTAAATCATAAGAGTTTTCATCACTAGAAAAAAACCCTTTTTTCTCTTTTTTGGATCTATATGAGATGATGGATGTCAACTAAACTCATTGTGGTAACCATTGCACAATATACATAAATCAAATCATTATTCTGTACACCTTACACTTATATAGTGTGTATCAATTATGTCTTGAAAAAACTGGAAAATAAAATAACTACAGGCCAGTGGGAAAACATACACCATTAGTGAATGCAATTTGGGTCTGTCTACACAAGACCAAAAATCTGTCCGGAAAGTAAAAAATTTAGATGAACAATTGGTGATTCTCTCTGCATAGGTATAATTATTCTTTTCCATTATTTTCTACTTCCCCAGGAACCCACATTATACATCTTGATATCACTTTTGATTTCTCTTTTCTTCCTATTCCACATGTTTGTAAAGCCCATTGCTTATAGCTCTGCGATATCTTTTCAATACATCTCTCCCTTTCCCTTTGCATTGCTGCCTCCCTAATTCCTCCCTTAATATTGCTCACCCGGACTATGACAATTGTTCCCTGTCTGTTCTGCTCACAACACTCATTCGTTCATCTGACATGTGTAACAGGCACCCACTATGTTCCACTTGGGGCTACAGCAGCAAACAACAGCAATACCTTGTCTTCAGAGCCTCCGTCCTTGTATAGAGACACAAACTAAACAATCCCTTCTCTCTCAATCCGTCTAGGACACAAGAATCAAGTTTTTAAAAATCATGGTGGTAATTATGTCACCACTTAAAAACCTTTGGTGAGTTTGCACTCTGAAATTTAAGATGCTTCATGGACTTAAAGTCCCTTTCTAGGCCAATATTCCCCAACCACCTCCATTTTTTCATTTGGTTGAGAAAACTCTGACACATTATCCGTTCACAAACAACCCTAGTGCTTCCTGCCCACCCCCCTCCTCCTTTTTCTCAAGAGCTGTTCTTTCTACAGTGCCATGCCAGATGGTCCCCAGATGCTCACGTCCTATATACACACCTTGTACTGTCCCCCCCACCTCACAGATCCTGTGAATATGCTGGGACGTCACTCTTGTGGTTAGGTTACTCATCAGTTGTCTCTGAGTTAATCAACAGGGAGATCATCTGGATGGGGCTGACCTAATCAGGTAAGTGCTCAAGAGGGGCTGGGCCCTTCTTCAGCTCAATCCTGCTGGTCTTGAAGCAGCAAACTCATGTTGTAGAGGGAACCACATGGCAGGGAATGGTGAGTGGCCTCTAGGAGCTGAGAATGACCCCTAAGTGGCAGCCAGTGAGAGAGCGGGGAATAGGTCCTACAACTACAAGGAACTAAATTCTGCCAACAACCTGCCTGAGCTTAGCTGAAGGATCCAAGCCTCAGATGAGACTGCAGCCCGGGCTAACACCTTGATTTCAGCCTAACGAGATTCTGAGCAAAGGACCCAGCTAACCCCGGTCCTGATCCACAGAAACTGTGAGCTAATAAACTGGTCATGTTGTAAGCAGCTGAAGGTGTGGTAATTGGTTAGGCTGCTATATAAAACTAAAACTCCAATTTTACCTGGAAATATCCTCCCATTCACCAAGACCCAGTTTAAATGTTTATCTTTTTTGATGTTTGCCCTTATTTCCCCATCCAAAAGTGATCTTTCTAAATTTCTATATGATCTTGTTTCCCCCTTATGGCACTTCCTACTTTTATTACAGCTGTCGGCGTATGTCTTATTTCTTGTTCTGAATTGTGGATTCCTTGAGAGGAGGGATGGTTTGCCTTATGTACGTATGCATATGTTTCGTAGAAGCATTGAACCCAGTATTCACTTAGGCCATCTAGGAAATATTTCTCAGGGATCTAAGAGTTAACAGAGCTTCAGTCTTCGGCTTCACACTCACTTTTTTTGTGCTTGTGAGCAGCTTCATGTGACTTAGCACAAGTACAGATTTTTGTGACCTGACCCTCCCTAAAAACTGTCATGCAAAAGGCTAATTCTTTTGTCAAAGACTAAACAACATGCAAGTTCAACATATTTAAAATCCAGAGTTGAAGGTCCTTAAAAACAGATTTATGAGTTAAGAAATTTGCAGATAAGCAAGGTAGCATTTAGAGCCACCCAGGACACCGTGACGCTTGCTGTCCAGAGGCGAGGTCAGGGGCAGCGGTCGTCATCCACACATGCCACTTCCTATTCCCTAACCTCACAGTTTCTCTCACCAGTGGGTACTCAGGTGGGTTGAAATAAGAAATAATGAGGAACCCAGGCTCGGAAAAGAGCCTTCCCCCGGCAGTGGAAGCATTACGGCCAGAGTTGGTTAATTGAAATCATGCATCGAACTAAGTTGCCACTCTGATGCGATCTGACAAAAATGATCATAGGATAAAATTGCCTCTTGCTGATCCCCACCTATCTTACATTTCAACTTGCAGCAAGATTGAAGCAAACTGCTCCAATTTACTGCTCCCGACCTGCTGATAATGGACACTTTGCCGTGCACTCTCCCTTCATTACTGCTTAGGTCAGGGCTGTTAACAGGGACTCTTGCCACTTTTGACAGATAGTCACTACCAAGATGAATGGCGGTAGCCACGTGACCACTTAGGACCAGGCCTTCCCCCTCCAGCACCTTCAAAATGCCTTTAAAAAAAATAAAATAAAGTAAAAGACCACACTTCACTGTTTAACTCTTTATTAACTAGGAGAATCAATAGAAACCAGGCAACTGTGACCTCCTGATTCCTTTACTGTAGAGCTGCAACTATTTCAAAGAAACCACTTAACAGCATTTGAAAAAGAAACTTTCTAGCGAAGCTGCCTTTGTACATTCTGTTCTATTGGGAATGGAAACTGGGCTGTAAATTGAGTTCCTGGGGTAGGGAGGGAGTTATTCACCCAAAGTCTCAACTGTGCTAAATCTTAAGAAGAAGTGGCTGCGTTTCTGAGTTTAAAGGGGCTTATTTAAGAGTAATAAAAAAAAATGTTTTTAGAGAAAATAGGCTATTTTTAATATCACACAGATGAATGGAACCCATCAACAGCCTGGTACTCCATCATTTCGATTATTCATAAACAACCTTTCATGAAGAACTTTTTACTACCAACATTTCTAAGTTATTCTACTTATATTTATAGAGAAAAAAAAAAGATGGGAGAGGGATGCATGTATCTTTCTGTGCTATTTTAATAGACACCATAGATTAGATAGTAAGTGCTTAATAAGTTCTAAGAGCAAGTTAAAGGAGGATAATGTTTTATGTTCCTTAAGGCTTCTAACTTAAATCTGTATATAAACTGTGTATAGACTTCATATAGAATGCTTTAGTTTTTTATCTAATTCCTGACACATGCATTCATCTTTGCATTTGACAGTCAAATGAGCTCTCACAACCCTTATTAGATTTACACTGCATTGTCTAATTCACTTTGCCTCATGAAATTAGATGAACTATTAAATACCATAATCTGTTATCCACCATTAAAATTAATTGATTTTCATGTCACTTTAGAACTAATGAATTATCTAGAGATAGTCTCATAAAGTACAAAGCATAGTGGGAAAGCTCTTTTATTCCCCATCATTTCTAGTAAGGGTGAACAGTCCTATGCTTTTGCTAGTTTGTCTCTCAGCAGAAATCTCAAAAACAGAGCAGTATTCAATAATTACACTTCATGGGTAAGAGCCACGTTTATGAAAAAGGTTTCAAAGATGTGGATGATGTGATGCCTAATATTGCTCTGGGAGAGGTTTGTCATATGGAAGGATATTTCCAGATACAGTATGGTGTTGCCATCAGGATAACAGAATTCAAATGGACATGCTATTAAACAGAAACAAAATTCTACCAAATAGTAATAGTCTTAAAAATAAATACAAGAGTAGTATTTGTGTTGCCTGAAAAAATCTTATTTGATATTGCAGTTCAAAGATAGCTATTGCTATATCTATATAGCTATATCTATAGCTATTGCTATCAAAAATATAGCTATTGCATAGCTATATTACAATAATAATAACTCATGGTTATAGAAAATTTATTATGTGCCAGGCACTCTGTCAAGCATTTTTAACAAGGATTGTTTTATTTAATCCTCAAATGCTCCCATGATACGGGCTTTGTTTTTACCCTCATCTCACAGGTAGGGAAACTGAGGCTGAGAGAGAATAAGCACCTTGTTCAAATTCACATAATCAATAAATAAGGAATTGGGATATCAATCAAAAGCAGTCTTACTCCAAAGTCAGGATCCTAAGTGTTATACCCTGGGGCCTCTTACTTCTGTAATATCACTGTATCACTTGGCACGGATGGTATGAGAGGCCATTGTTATCCATTAATATTTATTAATATAATCCTTTCACTTGTAAATTGGTTTATTCAAGGAAAAAAAAATCTTGCTTTTTAAAATGATCTTCCATTTAATAAAATGCTCCATGTGAATTTTAACATACTTAACAAAGCTCTGTGTTTAATGGCACTTTTTTTCCCCCATTGCAACATTAAAAGTGGGCAGTAGGTGTACTGTACATCCACATATACTGAAGAAATCTTGCGAGGTGGGTTCAAAGGAGGACTGAAATCATCCCTGGCTGAGCGAGGGGACAATGTGTTCTGGTTTGCCTGGGACTGTTCTGGTTTTTGCTAGTGGTCCCAACATAATTATTAACAGAACCCCCTTTTATTCTCAATATTGCCCCAGTTTGGATAATAAATTAGAGAGTTACCTTATCTTAGGGGAGAAGTTTTTCTGCTTATTAGTGAATTCAACCGTAAAGCACCTCCATCAATCTCATGGAGTTGAACAGGTTGCTACCCCAGTGAGCTTTAATAAAATATTTCTAATCTGCATGCTGGAGCATCAAAAGGAGTAGATAGACCTGCTACATCGGACTCCTTCCTCACTCTTTTCTATTATTTCCTTTCTTCAGTTGGTCACTGTGATGGCCTTTTTGGTGTGTAAGCTTGGCTAGGCTACCGCTCCCAGTTACTCAGTCAAACACTAATCTAGGTGTTGTTTTGTAGATGTTTTGTAGGTGTGAGTCAAGTCCTTAATCAGGTGACTTTAAGGAAGAAGATTCTAGGAAATCTGGGTGGGCCTGATTCAATCAGCTGAAATGCCTCAAGAGCAAGCAGAGGCGTCTCTGAAGAAATTCCACCTGTGGACCCAAGAGCTCCAGCCCGACCGCCTGCCCTAAGGATTTCAGACTTGCCTCCCAGCCCCCCTCAACTGCGTCAGCAAATTCCTTGCGGTAAATCTCTTTATACTATATTATCTCCTACTGGGTTCGCTTCTCTCGTTGAATCCTGACTGATACAGTCCCTAGTGCCTGTTGAGTCTTGCGTCAAATCCTTCGCACGGTCTTCCAGACTCCTTTAACTTCATGCCTATGTAACGCCGATGGCTCCCTGCCTACCTCTCTCGTTCTCAGCCTGATAAACGCTCCTAGAGCCTTACTCTCATCATTTAGCATCTAATCCTTATCAAGGGCTAACATGCCCCAGGCACACTGCTAGGCACTGAGGATACAAAGATGAACAGAGCATAGTCTGTTTCCCAGGGTCTCACCACCATGTCACTCCCCAGCACAAAACTTGCAAAGTACCCCCCCTCCCCCCCAGTGCCCGAAGGACAAGGGAAATGACTCAGCCTGGCAAAGCAGACCCTGCTGACTTTAATCTGCCTCACGGGACTCAGATCCCACAAGTGCCTAAAGCACGAGCCTGGCTGCTCTCCTCCTGGCCCCCAACAGGGCCGACCGACGTCTGTATTTCCTGCGGCTTCACTGTAAAGTTTGTGTTCTGCTACAGGGAGCAAAACCTGGCTATTTAAAGCACAATGAATACAGAGAATTAATTACTTACAAAATTGCTGGAAGGGCTGGAGACATGGGCTCCCGACGGGTCCTTCAGGAACGGCTCTCAGAATCACACCTCTGAAGTGGCCCATCGCGGAAGCTGCCTGCTTTGCCACAATCAGGAAGGTGGAGAATCCACTGGATTTGTTAACTGGAACTTTCATCTCAGGGTCAGGAAGCTGTTGCTTGCCACCACTACCCCATCTTCCTCTCAGCGCCCACGAAGCTAGTGGCTGGTCATTGAGAAACGGCTGCAGGAAACCCAGCATCTCCAAGAGGCCACTTGCCCGCAGAAAGCTCGAGAAGCGGCAGGAAGATGGCTTCCACTGTGCGTCTGCCTCCCAAGTCCGCTGTGGGAGCATCTAATTGGCACTCAGGACTCCAGCTGCAAGGGATTCTGGAAAACGAGGCATTTAGTTTCCCAGCTGCTCGCAGTACGAGAAGGCTCAGCAGCAGGAGGTTAAAATGGATGCTGAGCGCCGCCCACATTTCCCACCACGGCTGGTTTTTATCTAACCTGGAAAGTTTGTATGCCTGTCCTACTTAAATAAGGATTATTGACTTTAATAAAAAGCCTTGGTGTGCTTAGAACTTAGCAGAATTCCTAGTACATAGAGGTATTTCACATACATGTTGAATGCATGAATGAATGAAACACAAAAGTAATTCATCCATTTATCAACACAATCACAATTATAAATTGTAATTTAAGTGTCATAAGTAAAACTTTCCCAGCACATTATAAGAACTATATCCCATATACTGCCCAGTACAGCATTTGCAAGTGGAAGGCACTCAATATATATTTCTTGAATGAGTGGAGGGATGAATACAGAGCTATCAGAGGATACAGTCTGATATGCATTTCTCAAGTAGACCCGCATAACCAGCATTAATGTTTCTCTAGGGCACTAAGTCATTAGACTGGAGGGTGATATTTAATTTTCCATATTATAGAAGCTCATGATATAAATATTGCCTCTATGTTGATATGTTTTGTCTCCCAAGAATTATTTTTATTGGGTGCCTCCTCCTAAAAATTGCAGCCTAGTGAGAACAAATTAATTCCACACAAACATGATATAATTTTCTGAACAAATAATACGCTTCATTTCCAAAGACTAATGGTAAAGAAGATTTATATAATATCACACTCCTGATCACTTATATTTGCAGTGAGGAGAAAGGCAGATAAAGCCTAAGGGAGAGAAGTTGGGGCATCATTTGATGTAATCATGGTGCTATGGTCTGAACGTTTGTGCCCCCCCCAAATTCATATGTTGATATACTAATGCCCAATGTGATGGTACTAGGAGGTGAGGCCTTTGGGAGGTGCTTAGGTCCTGAGGGTGGAGCCCTCATGAATGGGATTAGTGTTCTTATAAAAGAGACACCACAGAGCTCCCTAGTCCCTTCTGCCACATGAGGACACAGTGAGAAGCCTGAGGCCCAGAAGAGGGCCCTCACCCAACCACACTGGCATCCTGATTTCGGACTTATGGCCTCCAGAACTGTGAGAAATAAATTTCTGTTGTTTATAAGCCACCCAGTCTGTGGTCTTTTGTTATAGCAGCCTAAACGGACTAAGACACGTGGCAAACAAAAAAAATGCAGGAAAGATGGCCTTTGCATAGATGGGATACAGTTCTACAAGAGAGAATTGTTAGAACGCATTTTATTCCTCTGAAATCTGTCCCCACATACGTGGGGCGCTTGTCATGCACATTGTGCCTCTCGAGCAACTTTCCATAAACTCAAAGAAAGATGCTTTGGAATTGGATAATTTGACATCTGTATCGCAGGCACTATAATGAGAAGTCACGTGATGTGCTGCCCACAGGAGAGCAGGCAGTGCTGCATACACACTGTCTGCACTTACAAAATGCCCCAGGTATCCACCTATGGGCTGGTGAGTTATTACTGGAAAGACAAGTTTACTGTATCATTCTTCACGTTAAGTTAGGGACATCACTATGTTTTCAAGAAGACTTCCTTAGAAACCATCAGTAATTAAAATTATTTTACTTTAATTAAACATTTTGTCTTTCTTTTCTATTAAACTGAAGCTGCTATAATAGTATACACATTTTCCAAAAGATAACCTGGTGGAGAAGTCTTCCTTGTAATAACTCACCTCATGAATATTTTTATAACAATATAACCAGGCTCACCTTTAAGACTCTATCTCAGGGTTTCCTACCTGTGGCACTAAGAGCATTCTGTTTCAGATAATTCTATGTGGGGCAGGGAGGTGCTGTGCTGTGCAGTACAGGATGTTTAACAACATCCCTGATCTCTGCCCACTAGTTGCCAGTAGCAAATCCCTTCCCCCTCTCCTCCCCACCCCACCTCAATTTGTGATAATCAGAACCATCTCTAGACATGGCCAAATGTCCCCAGGCGGGCTATGGTTGAGAATCACTGCTCTAGCTCCTCAAGGTCAAAGTTTTTGGTGATCAAAGAGCTGTTGCTAGAAATCAGAACCACCAAGGCTATATCTGGCTATATCTTAGAGAAAACCATTATCTCCTGTGTGTGTGATGTAAGACACATCATGGTAATTTAAAGCAGTTCACAGTGACTCAAAACACAAATTTTCCCATTATTTTAGAAAGATGAGTCTGAGATGCCTGGCACCCACCACTAACCCCTGTTTTTCTGTACTAGATTATCCTATAATTATAGATACCACAATATTTGGAATTTACATTTCAATACTTCACCAAAGTTTTATTAAACTTCCTTCATTTTGACTCAGTTAAAACTGAGCTAACTCAGCGTAGTGAGTGTCGGCTGATCTTTCAGGCTTACGTAGAAGGAACACACCACAAAGCTTGCAGGAGGCCTGGCCTTATTTTATACCAGAAGAGAGATGTATTTAAGTTGCATTTTCATAGCAACTCCATCTTTCTAGCTGCCCAGGTCAAAATGTTTGAGTCATCCTTGACTCCTGTCTTTCTATCATATCACATATTCAAACACTTAGTAAATCCTATTGGTTTTACCTTCAAAATATATCGAGGATACTCAAAATACTTACTCAAATGACCTGCATAGGACACATGGACTGGATACCAGAGGGAGGAAGAAAGGAGCTGTGTTGCTTGATAGAGCTGACTAATCTAGTCAGGACTGCTTGCTGCCCTTCTCCCCTACCGTGCCCCTCTCCTAGTTGACTAAGTACCCGTGGTAAGCAAGAGTCTTCTCCGCTTCACTTTATATCAAACTCCATTCACGCATCCTCTTATGTGCTTGTTTCAAAGAGAAATCAACAGCATGGACCGTTTTTATCAGTATCCCTCCCACATACTTTCAACCACATGGAAGGTGTATATGAATTCTGTATTTTTGCCACTATTCTAGTTCATGCAACACAAGGCAACAAGTCAAAGGTGGACTTCCCAGGGAGCTAATGAACCTTTGAGAGGCCTTTGCCTCTCTAGCTCCTGAAATGGATAAAGGCTGGCGTTGGGGGGGGAGGGGTCTGTCATGTAGCTTTAACAAATGTGCAGTGGGCCAGAGTGACTGCCCTTAAAGGGACAGGGCTGTTCAAGTGAGATTTTCCCTAATGGCACTTGGGCAAATTCCACATTGGTCATGTCTTTGTGACAGTGTTGTTGGCGGCTCCAGCCAAGATCTCCTGACTTGCCCTCCTCTACCTTTTGCCCAGTCCCAATCTCTTTGTATTTTGGGTTTCCTGTCCCAAAGAAGACCTCCCATCCTGAATCTCTGTGTCTTCCTTTTAAAACATGTGCCTCTCTGTTGTTTAGAGAATGTCCTTAGGTTTTCAAAAATCCATTCTCAACTATATGTCACATGAGTACAAGGAACCTGTATTTTTTCAATCCTTCCCAAGCTAAATTTGAGCTCAGCAGCGCAAACATTCCCTAATTGCTACCTGAGAGCGCGGTCACTGAGAAGGTGAGGACAGAATCAGCCAGAGGTTACTGATGTTTCCTTTGTGCTAGAAATGCCTTCCATACCCACGGACCACTGGGAATACACCTGAATGACCCAACTGCTTCCTTTGCAGCAACTACAGAAGCAAGAAGCTCCTTCCTGTATATGTCCTGAGCTGGGTTGAAGCAGTCCGTGACTTTCCGGATTCCCTAGGGCTACCAGGCAGTGGTTAATATTCCAGTAAATTCTTGATCTCTGCAACAATGCTCACATTCTTCTGGGTGGGGAGTGGCCTGTTCCATGACACTGAGCACAGGTGACCCACTGCATCTGACTGATCATCATATACCCCAGGGAGTTCCTGAAAGAATCAGGTAACAGAGCAAACCCTGAGGTGGGCGGAGGCAACACTGGAGCACCTCTGCCCCACTCCATCATCAGCAAAGCCACTTGTGGTTCCTTCATGGACCCCATATTGCAGACTGTCTTGCATGAAAGAATTTAAGGGATCAAGTTTGTCTTTAACTCATTTAGCTATCTAAAGGAGCCATGAAGGTGAGCATGGGCCCATAGGGAAATGAAGCTATAGATTAATAAGATTACACACATGCCTGCCACCTATTGCTTTGTGTTTTCAGGGCCTCAGCTAAAACTTATTCAGAAAGAGGCCCACGTTAGCACACTGCTATAGTTATACAATAAAGAACAAATTGGTCTAAAATTGCCTTGGCAAACTCCAGCCTTCAAAGCCAAGAGATCTGTGATACCCAATTGTCTTTGGCAACAAGAGTTTTATGTTCACATTGGCTACAGTGTGCCGGAAACAAGGGAATCATGATCCTTTATAGCCTCCGATGCCAAAGACCTTCAAAGTGAGCCTCACAGCAGAGGAGTCATGAGCAATGACTCCCATGGGTGATGAGAAATTATCCAGTAGGAGATGTGCTGAGGAGGGGAAAGGCAACTCCTGTTCTTCTATAGTGAGGAAGGCAGAAAACAGAAATGGATTTTTGTGGATTGGGGAATCACCTGTGTTGCTTTCTGGATGGGTTTGAGAGTTACTGACCTAGAAGCAATACTGGGAGGTGAAACACCTCCAAACTCCTTTCAACTAAATCCTCCTTAGGCGGATAGGCACTAAACAGGAACCAGGTCCGTGGCTTCCTTATACCTGATATTTAGGAAACTCCTCTCCCTGAATCCTTTACTGGAACAAGTTCTTAGGTTAACCTGGTGAGGTATTCCCTCAGCAAGTATTTATTGGCACCTACTAAGTTCTACGTGCTGGAGATGCAGCAGTGAACGAAACAGACCAAATTTACCCTCGTGGAGCTTACATTCTAATTAGAGGGCTAATAAGATCCAGTGTTTTAAGATCCTACTGTGGGCCAGGTATGGTTTTAAGCACTTTACTTGTATTGTCTCAATCCTGACTACCACCCTGTAATGTAAGTATTATTATTATTTCCATTTTGCAGGTGCAGAAACTGAGGCTCCATGAGTTGAATTACTTGGCTAGACACCTTGGCTCTAGAGTCAGCCATCTCGATCCCTCTCTCATCTTTCAGATAAGAAGATGAACTTAATAGCAAGAGACACTTTGACGGCAATGTCAAGCTGTTCGGTATGGGTTTGGAGACTTTGGTGCCAGTGTTGTAATGCCTAAAAGCAGTCCTTTAATGGGGCAGTGAAGGTGGCTGTCTTCTCACGCATGCTGTGCCTGTGTCCGTGAGGCTGAGATACAGAACAAGCTCCCTTGTCCTTTCTTGATCCAGGCCAGACTGCGCCTGCTCTGCTTCTGTAAGTGAGTTCCTGTGAAACTCTTGACCAGAGAACCTGATCTGTTCATTCAGTGTTCAAGGAGCCAAGCTTTTGTTCCCGAAGCCCAGTCTCAGCCAAGACTCCCTCCACCAGAGAACCTGTTTATCAGGAAGAAGTAGCATGGCAGCATAGAAAGTTTTATGTCATGAAGCTCACAGTGGAAAGAGTCCAGGAGTGAACAATACACAGCTAAACAGTGAACAGTTGCAGTGACAGGATGATATAGATTCCCCTGTGCAACAACGAAGCCACCCACACATATACACACACACTTAGCTATTTCATACCCAATCGTAACAACAAAAACAATGAAAATGGCCACGCAAAGCCAGATGTATAAGTTTGCAGTGAGAACAAAGGCAGCTATAAATATTCCAAGGAGCCAATAAAAAGAAGATGAAGAAGAAGAAAAAAAAAAAAAAAAAAAAAGGAGTGGTTAGCTCTCCAATGTAATGGGCTCCATAAAAGCTTTTATTGTGAAGAGCGTTACTTTACTAAGAGCTATATGAAGAAAGCTGAATGAATGTGAAAAATTGCATGCAATAACCTGAGCTGAAAGATGATTATCAACCTCTGAGTCCTGTATTTTGGAGTGAGTCGGTGCTGCTATTAGAAGATTGCCATTGTAGTTAAAGAAAAGCTTGTTTTGTACTTTTCTCCCCCTTCTGGGTAAACAGAAAGTCAATATAGGCTTCTCCTCTGTGCTAGTCCATTTATTTGAACAATTATTTTAAAAATGTAATCCAATCTTACTGACTTTCCAAAAGCATAACTCCTGTGAACTTTTCCAGCAGAGTTCTGCACACACAACTTGCTAAATCAAGAACTGAGTTATTTCCAGCCAGCATTCCCTCCCTCCCCATCTGCCCTTCACCCCCCATCCCACCCCATTCTCTAGCCATCTGTTTGTTTTGCTGTTGGCTGTTAACAGGATAGTGGGTGACATTTAAGGGAGATGACCCATCTGCACTTCAACCGTTCAAAGGCTAGCCAACTAGAATTGTAAAAATTGGAGAACTTAAATTTTTTTGGACAATATTCTCTTAGGCTATCAGTGTGGTTTTCCTGTATTCTCAGTCTGAAGGACACTGCTCTGTCCTTTTCTGGGTGGACAGAGGCAGTACAACCTTCCAAAACATTAGTGTCAGAGGGAAAAAAGTGGTAATTTAGAAGATAGTATTGTTGAGCAGATGTTAATGGTTGATGTTTCTGAAATCCCATTTTATGCCATTAATATATTCTGGGGATAATCACTGCTGTATTGTTGCTTTGAGTTAATTTGATGGGGAGTTGTCAAAGTTCCAGTTACACATATAGGACAGGTAACAATGTGGTATAAACTCTTGGGAAGGTCCAAATAAAATCAGGACTAAACTCATTTGATCAGAAATCAGGAACATGGCTTGAGCACCGTTTTAAAAAACTCTCCTAAATGTTTCAAATATATTTAGTTAGAATATGTGGTAACTTTCTTTTCACAGATTATATAATCAGCAAATTAGATTTCAATAACTGGCACCTTTGACTTGCTTTTGAAGTGGCAACCTGGCTTTTCCTCCCCACCTAGAGAACATTCTAGGACTCCGTGCCATTCCCCATCCTCACATGAGTCCAGGCAAGTGATCCTGAAGCTTAAGGTTCATTAGCTCCCTGGGAAGTCCACCTTTGACTTGTTGCCTTGTGTTGCATGAACTAGAATAGTGGCAAAAATACAGAATTCATATACACCTTCCATGTGGTTGAAAGTATGTGGGAGGGATACTGATAAAAACGGTCCATGCTGTTGATTTCTCTTTGAAACAAGCACCTAAGAGGATGCGTGAATGGAGTTTGATATAAAGTGAAGCGGAGAAGACTCTTGCTTACCACGGGTACTTAGTCAACTAGGAGAGGGGCACGGTAGGGGAGAAGGGCAGCAAGCAGTCCTGACTAGATTAGTCAGCTCTATCAAGCAACACAGCTCCTTTCTTCCTCCCTCTGGTATCCAATCCATGTGTCCTATGCAGGTCATTTGAGTAAGTATTCTGAGTATCCTCGATATATTTTGAAGGTAAAACCAATAGGATTTACTAAGTGTTTGAATATGTGATATGATAGAAAGACAGGAGTCAAGGATGACTCAAACATTTTGACCTGGGCAGCTAGAAAGATGGAGTTGCTACTTACTGAAGGGAAAGCTGGGGAGAGAATGACAGGGTTGGGAGAGAGGAATTCGGTTTAGGACATGTTTAATCTGCAGAGGAAAATATCCAGTAGGCATCTGGACACACAAATCTGGAGTTCAGGAAAAATGGTGGGCTAGTAAGTGCTTAACAACTAGCTTTCTGGGAAAAAAAAAAAAAAGAGGTCCAATATATAGTAGTGTTTGCCAATTTCTTTGGTGTAAATACCTTACCATGGCTGACTTCTGGTTACCAAGGTGAAGTCGCTGTCACTGAATGCAGAGTTAGGAAGAAATGTGCTCTTGTGAGCCCAGGCGATCTGGCTTAGGTGCATCACTGGGCATAGAGACATATAATTGGAAGTCATCAGCACGTATAAAAGCCGTGAGACTGAATGATGGCACTTAGAGAGTGAATATAGATAAACAGAAGATATTAACAAACTGAGCTATAGGCACTCCAACGTTAAGAGTTTGTCAAATGATGTGGAATCAAAAAAGAGATATCAGAAGGAAACCAAGAAAGGGTTTCAAGAAGGAGGGAGTTGTTATCCGTCCAAAGCTACTGATGGGCCACGTAAGATGAGGACTTAAAACAGGCCAGTGGGTTTGACACCATCACCTGGACAGCAGCAGCCTCGGTGGAGCGGAGGGAACAAAGGCCTAGCATGCCTCATCCTCACCTTCTCAAAATAGCAACACCTGGAGGCAGGGGTGGCTTTGGCAGCTGAACCCCATATTCAAATCTTTAAAATGCACTTTGGGCCTTCGAATTAAAGTAGATTTCAAAATCACAAGATGTCAGGACTGGAAAAAAATCCGATACATCTCTTGGCTCAAGGTGGCTCAAAGCCTTAGGAGGAAAGAGAGGAGGGGACCAGTCTGTGTTCAATACTTCGAGAAGGTATTTTAAAATCTACACAAACCTCTAGTCATTGTAATTGCCTGTTGTTTCATGTGACTGTGAATAGAAATCAGGGCCTTTTATCCAGGTTCACTAACCAACACCCCATTTCTTTTTTTTTTTTTAAGGAATTCCTTTATCTTTATTATTTATTTATTTATTTATTTATTTTTGGCTGTGTTGGGTCTTCGTTTCTGTGTGAGGGCTTTCTCTAGTTGCGGCAAGCGGGGGCCACTCTTCATCGCTGTGCGCGGGCCTTTCACTATCATGGCCTCTCTTGTTGCGGAGCACAGGCTGCAGACGCGCAGGCTCAGTAGTTGTGGTTCACGGGCCTAGTTGCTCCGTGGCATGTGGGATCTTCGCAGACCAGGGCTCGAACCCGTGTCCCCTGCATTGGCAGGCAGATTCTCAACCACTGCACCACCAGGGAAGCCCCCCCATTTCTTTAACATCGCAGAGATTGTACAAAAGTTTGGGAGGACAAGTTTTTTTTTCCTCAGAGCCTGAGAGTGTGTTTCTGGCTCCTGCTCTATTCTCCTTGTTTTATCTACTTATTGGTTCTCATTCTTCTGTACTGTTTAGTACTACAGTGGTGAGGGATATCTGGGATACCTATTCTTAACAGGTAAATATTATCAGTATTTCTTTTTAGGCAATCTATTCCTAGGAAAATCTATTATTCATGCAATCATACTTCAGGCATAGAACTATTTTTCTTTGGCATGGCTCTTGGCTGTCCTTCACTTGATCATTCATTCATTCATTCATTCATTCAAAACACAGCACAGAGGAGTGGCTGTGGGGAGAGTGGCAGAGAGGAGACATTTTCCAGAGGGAAAATCAGCAGGTGCAAAGGCAAGGAGGCATTAGAGAATGTGGCATGTTCTAGAAACGAAATCATTAACAAAGGCTGGATCACACAGGTGTGGGATTGGTGAGCTGGGAGACTAAAAGAATATGCTATGCCTAAATTCTAAGGACCTTAGAAGCCATGCTGAAAGGTTGATTATTTTTTTAATACAGAAGTTATTTCCCAAAAAATGAGATCCAGAGGCCTTAACCAATGGAAAATTTGGGAACCATTAACTCATCCTATCTGTTCATTGCGATCCACATTTAGCTTCATCCTCAAATTCCTTCATATAGTTTGATTTTAATTGTTCTTTAAAAATTTCTCCCTCCCTCCCCTTCTCACCAGAAAGGTAGAAGACAAAGTCCTTCGAGTTCCTGCCAAACAAGGCAAATTAAATCCAGCATCACACACACTGGAGTGATTCTGAGGTCTGAAGCAATGTGTTCTCAGGATTTTGCTGGATTTTTAAGTTATAGCCAAAAGTGAAGAGCCTTTTCCGTTTCACTTTCCGCTGGATCACAAACTGAATTTCAGTCCTGGATCTTCAGATAACAGGCTATATCCAGTTAGAAGCAGACAAAAATTTTTTTTGAAAAGTTTTCTATAGGAACAGCCTTTGCTGCTAAGGATCATATGAAACAGGCATGAGTATAAAATTAACATCTGGAAAAATATAGATTAAAAGGAAAAACCTTTGTGTTTAGTAGGTATTTACCTTTTATTTTTAAAAATAAAGCTAGTGGGATATAGCAGCTCTGATTCCTTTTTTTCTTTTAAATTAATTAATTAATTAATTTCTGTCTGCTGCTGCGTGCAGGCTTTCTCTAGTTGCGGCGAGCGGGGGCTTCTCTTCATTGTGGTGCGCGGGCTTCTCATTGCCGTCGCTTCCCTTGTTGTGGAGCACGGGCTCTAGGCGCGCAGGCTTCAGTAGTTGTGGCACGTGGGCTCAGTAGTTGTGGCTCGCGGGCTGTAGAGCGCAGGCTCAGTAGTTGTGGCGCACAGGCTTAGTTGCTCCGCGGCATGTGGCATCTTCCCAGACCAGGGCTCGAACCTGTGTTCCCTGCATAGGCAGATGGATTCTTAACCACTGTGCCACCAGGGACGTCCCTGATTCCCTTTTTTTAAATCAGGAAGAACTTCACGTTGGGAACTGTTGTAGGGAAACAATGTCCCAAAGCTGAGCCAAGCAGGGTAGAAAGGCAGGAAGATGCAGGCCCTCCCTCTGCCATCACAGTGAGCCAGTGGAGGACAGTGCCCCTTGATCGGCTGGGTCCCCATCCTGCATCCCCAGAGCACATTGTGCTGACATCTCTGCTCGGGAACTATGAGCAATGAAAGTGGGTGTGGAAAAAACCAGCATAGGGGAGGTCGAATCTCCTTTCTCTACCTTCTCTCTGTGCCAGACTCAGGAACTTGAGTGATAACGTGTCTATCTTTTGGGAGAGAATTTCGGATTAATTAATTATGTTATTTTGGGATAAGTGCTCCTTTCGGTAGAGAATGGGATCCCCAAGGCAGTGGCTCTCTGGTTTAAACAGCTTACAAGGCACTTGGGGAGCCTGTTATAAAGGCAGATTCCTGGCAATGTCCCCAGAGGTGTTCAAGTCAGTGGGTCATTTTGCTACCTCCTTGATATGATTCTGACATGGGGACACTTCTCAAACTGAATTTTGAACCCCACTGACTTGGGGAGGAGAATACCTCTAAAAGTCACCTTTTCCTTAATTGGATGAGTATCAGCTCTGGGTTTCATGAGCAGGTTCAGCCTCGTGTGTGTGTGTGTGTGTGTGTGTGTGTGTGTTTGTGTGTGTGTGTGTGTGTTTTCTGGGGGAGAGGTGGCAGAGAAGAGAGACAAAAGGAAAAAAGAAAATCTGCACCTATACTCAGCCTAAAAGCGAAGATAGGAAAAGGAATATAGCCAACTGGGGCTGTCCTGGCTTGGGAGACCCAGCATCTACCAATATCTGAGATGGGATTTCAGAGATAAGCAGCTTCCCTGAGGTTTATGCCAATTGGTACGCTTCATTGTGTTCTAAAGATTAGAGAAATAAGAGAAATACAGCTTGATAATTAGCAAACAGTCAGGAAACCTTGAAAACATGTGACAGGTAAGTGGATTTATTAAAAGCAACCATGACATGCCCATTTTTCAGAGTTCAGTGTTTCACCAGCAGAATATAAAATAAAGAAAAAAATCCAAGATGCATTTTCACATTTCACATGCTTGGTTTAAATGTGAATATTTCATAACCAAGCAGTTCTGTGTCTCCCTGGCTATGGGAAAATGTTTCCTAACATAGACATAGGATACAGAACAAATTTCACTTCTCCCGCACCTGATATTTCCACGCTTAGAGGCAACACAAAAAGATATGGCGTTGTACAGAAGCAAAGGATTCAAATTAGCAACAGTCCCAGGTAAAACAGGAGAAGAGAAGAAACTTATTTTCTAATCTTCCTAACTTAGTTTTTCTTCAAACTTTCTTCTTCAACCTTCATTAGATATCTAGAACCCTCTGCTTTCTCTATTTCCTCATGAAAGAAAAAAAAATTATGTACTTATTTATACTCACATGTATATGACTGATAATGTTTAATTTATTGTAGCTCCAATAGGAGTTCGCTTTTGGATACAGTTCAAGAAGACTTGAACCAAATGGAAAATTATGTTAAGCATCAAATTAAAAAGTCACTGATCTGGTGGGGAAAATATTTTCTTGGGCCCTAAAATCACCCCCCTCTCTACTTACTTGAGTCACACCATTTAATTATTTCAGCTCTCTGCTCACGGACTCTCGTTCAACTCATTTATAAAACCCCGCTCCACCAAGAAGAGATACTCTGAACCCCTTCCAGCAGACAGGTTTTCTTTTCTATGCACAAAGTGAAACAAAGAGACCAGTAAGAAAATAATTATGACCAAGAAACCAAACTTGAATGGAGCTGCTGAATAATACTGAAGGGAAACTTTTATACATACCTGAAGCCCTAATAGGGCAGGAAGTTTGAAGTCTTCATCACGTTGGACTACACAAGGTCACTTGTTGAGCCACAGTAGAATATTTTGTTCATAATGAGACCTTACTGGGTTTGGTTGCTGTAAGCTTTTCAAGCTTCTAATTATGGTGTTTAGAAGACAATGGAGACAGCTTAAAATAATAAGAATGCTGCTAAAACTAGTAGGATTGCTGCAGTGTTACAAAGAGAAATGTTGGCTCTCTGTGTATAGCATACATTTAACCTGTCAGCAAACACAGAGCATTTTACAGGTAAAATGTAAAGGATGCATTTAGGAGCCATCACATGAATGATGAGGCTTTGCGTTTTGCTTTCAAAACGAGCTACTTAAGTTATAATACTAGTTTAATATAAATTAGAGTTTCTCCTTTTGAAACCACTCGCAATTTGCTTCTGTTAGGCCGTAGGTCATTATGATGCAAAGTTAAAGGTTCCTGGAACATAATGTGATTCAAGCCCGCATTCTTGTTGCCATGTCCAATTCAGCTGAAAATGAGAATTATAGTGAGAGCATTTCCTGGTCTTTGACCCTTCGTGTGAGCTTTTTAAAAGCAGGGTTTATGCAGAACACTCACCTCATTCTCAGACATTCAGTTCTGACTAATATCGGCTGTGTTAAAATTCTTAAGGAAATTGAAAACTGTTTAAAAATACCTCATCCCAAGTTTAAAAACAGTGGGCACTTACCTTCCGATTTACTTCCTTAATGCACAAAAAGATTTGCCTGTGAAACAGATGAATGATATTTAAATGCTTTAAAGGGTCTCTCTCTTTTCTCTCTCTGCCACAAATGTCTAGTCAGGCAATACAAAGGACAGTTGTTTTAAAATGTCCAGCTGTAACTGACTGGGGAAAGACAGCAACAATAATAGGAAAATAACATATCACATGTAATATGTTGTCTATGCCAAAGACTGTTTCAAGGACTTCAGAATAAACTAATGTGCTTCATCTTGACAATAACACTACCATTAGGACCACTATTTTGCAGATGAGAAACTGAGGAGCAGAGAGGTTGGGTAACTTGCCCAAGGTCACACAGACCACTGTCAGAGGGGAGATCTGAATCCGGGAAAGCTGGGTCTTACACTTTTAATCCCTGCCTTTTAGGATGGGAGATTCGTTTGAGAGGAACATTCCTGGACTCATGACGATTGGTATGACGCAGAAAAGACGCATCCGAAAAAATTCCTATGATATATAGGATTTTGGAAACCCCCCCCCCAATAAATGACAAATTCATGAAACAGATGAGAAGTCTAAGCCTCTTTTCTTTTTTAAAAAGGTCATTTAGAGTCAAGCTTAGAATACATGAGATTTGACAAAATACCACACACATGTACACTGTACACCCAGTCAGAGTAGGACTTTTTCCAAGACCATACTATTACCTTGTGGCCCAGGAGAAGCCAAAGGACCAGTGTGTGACTGCCTTACCTGGTGCCTTATCTGGTAGGTCTCACTTAGTGATGAAGATGACCAACAGTAAGGGGCCATATGGCCACTGACACTACGTTCATCTGCTCTTTCCACACTTTTCCAACCGGAGTACACTTTCTGAAGACACATCTTTTGCAGGAGGTAGTACGTTGGTTGAAATCATAAGGAGAAAGATGGGTCTGAGCAGACTTCACTCTGTGTTCCAAAATATCATGCAGAATTAAAAAAGAAAACAGAGAAAAGAAAAATCAAGGATCAAAAACAAAATGAAACACAGTATCTATGAACCCTTGGTTCCCCAAACACCTGTCCTGAGGCTATGCAAAGAAGCTAATTGGTAAGAGCTACACTTGTTCAGTCGAGAGGATTTGCAGGCAGAGGTGGAAATCCCCTGAGGCCTTGGAAGCTCCAGAACCCCAAGGCAATGAAGAAATCCCTAGAGGCTTTTCTTTGAGGAGTGAAAAGAACTTTCCTCCTCCAGCTAGTGCTGAGCTGAACCAAATGACAGAGGGTCCCCAGGGATACTGGAGGTATTGTAAGCGTGGTGAACAGACCCAAGAACATTCTAACAGTTGCATAGAATTACTGGGTGTCCCAATTGCTCCTATGCTTACAGAGTTATTAGCTTGAGAAATTCCTGCCTCTGCAAACAAGAAGATTGGAGCACTGGCTCTGATGAAATTCTACTTTAAAGCCAGGTGTGTAAAGCATTAGAAGAAGCATGTATCTAGGACAGAGGCCCAGTGATACATAGCCAGGGCACCAGACACATCCCTCCGTCACCACTTCCTTTTGAGCAAAGAGGTCTCAAGTGCCAAAGTATTAATGTCCTAGGGAGCCCTGAACCTCCTGCTCCTTCCCTTACTGCTGCTGTAAAGAAAGCATTGCAGAAGGGAGCTGGTGTGACTGGGAAACAGCAAGTTTGGGGAGGAGAAAAGGTAAACAACTAAGGAAATAGAAATGAATGGTGGAAGGTGAAACAATAAAGAATCATAGTCTCAGGAGAAACATTTTTATGGATAGTTAGGTATATGGACAGCCTTATGACTCTCACTTATGCACTTAGAAGAGCCCTGGACCAGAAGTTGAGAATTTAGATTCTGTCTCAGGTCCAGCACTTTGATGTATGACCCTGAGAAAGTCTCTTCACTTTCCTGAGCCTCAGTTTATTGTGAACACCATAGCGACAGCACACAGCAACATTCGAAAACTATGACACGCTTTATGAATATAAGTGTCTGAGGTCAGGTTCTGGGAAACAGCTCTTGTGATGGAAGTTTACAAGCAGGAAGTTTATTGTCATCTCTTAGGATCAATACCTTCAGGGATGTGAAGAAAACAGGATTGCGCAAGTGGGAGGAATTGAACTGTTAACACTGAGGCCTTTCTCACACCTGAGGCCCCACCTGAGCTCTGGAACTGAGATGGCCCTTCAGTAACCCCACTCTGAGGCCTGGGGCCTGAGCTGGGGATGGATGAGGTGAGGGAGGGAGCAGGTATCTGGGGAGATCAAGGCTGGTGTGATGTGGATGAGTTTAATCCTAATCCTAACCCCTTGACCTTTATGGGCACTGGCAACCCTAATCCCCCTCCCCCTTGTGATGTTTGGAGGTCACCTCATGTAAACTTGGCTCTTCCCCTTCTGCTGCTTTGCCCTCCCTCACCCCCTAACCCTGCTTTTATCTCCCCAGCACCTGCTCCCTCCCTCACCTCTCTCTCCTGCCCTGGAAGAACAGTGGAGGAATAAGAACCATACCCCTTGTCATCATAAAAGGAGTCACCTCCCTGCAAAGTCTCCTCCTGGAAATCAACCAGACTTTGGATGCAGGCTGCCCACAGGGAGGGAGCCTAATCCTGACAGAGGTCTTTCTCTTAAGCCAAAGACAAAAATGAGAGAGGGACTCAGCTGAGAGCCATTGGCAGCAGACTGTAGACACAGGAGCTGGGAGAATGAATGTCTGGGGAGTGAGCTAGAGTATCCACCACGAGAAGCTGCTAGCATCACCACCGCTAAGAAAGTTTTATATCTGGGAAGATGCAAGCTTTACAACCAGCTGGTGCCTGTGAAGAGGAACAGGCTTTCAAATCCCTGATCTTCCACTTGACCCTCCCAGGCCTAAGTTTTCTTGGCTGTACAAGTTGCTGTGAGTCATCGCGTCTGATGCTCTAAGGGCAAACAGATATTGGTTCTCTTTTACTGATGTCACCCAAACCTGACTTATCAGCAACTATGAACTAACAGCAGGGGTCACATTGGAATATGATTCTCAGAAAGTCTTGTGAGTATTCCACTCTCCACACTGCATCTTAGAAAAATACCTACAAAAAAATACACTACAGACAAATCAGTTTTTCTGGTTTTTGTTTTTCCATTTTAACTCTAAGTTGCTACTAATATTTGTCCTTGGGAAGTGTGAGAGAAATGACAGCTGAAGGGAAGATGTAATATTATACAGAGGAATTGTGATAGAAACAGTCAGTGTGAGAACTTCAGAATGTGGAAATTCTGAAGTTGTCCTGGGCAGTCATTTTGCTTAAGAAAATCAATTTTTTTAAACAAACCAAATTTCCAATAATCTTCAAGAACTGGGGCTTTTAATTTCTAACATTAAAAGACACACACACACACACACACACACACACACACACACACAACCCATATCATAACAAATCTTTTTTTCATCCCTTCCAATCTGTGGTCAAATTCTCCAAATTTGAGTCTGTCAATCTCTGAACACCCTTATCCTGGACTTCTAGGCAAAATGGCTACCCCAGAAACCCCTCTTCTATTTGGGGGGAGAAATTTATGAAAATACTGGTCATTTAACAATACTGTACTCATTGTCTTAAGGTTGAACTTGGGCCATTGGCCAGAGCATGCGCATTTCAAGTTCCCAAACAGAAACTCACTTCACGTGAATTTGATTGAGAGAGAGCAGTGGGGGGAATTAAGCAGGAGTGATGAAGCAGAGAACAGAGGGTGGCGAATTAGGAAACGAGGATCTATGGGAATATCCAGTGTGGGACGGGGAAAAAGGAAAGGGCACAGCTCAAAAGGGGCGTGGTCCGAGGTGATCATAAAGCGGAGCCCTGAGAAACGCAACTGTCTCACTTTCCCCAGCTCGTCTCCTCTCCTGCAGCTCATCTTAGAATAAGAGAAAGATACTCCTGGCACAGGCCAGTACAGATGTTGCCCACAAATGAGAAATGAGAAAAATAAAATCCTATAGAGATATAGCCAGATACCTCCATCTGGCAGCACGCTGGCGGCAGTGTGCCCTCAGGGATCCTAATGCAATGTCGCAGAGCATACCGAGCAAGGGGACCAAGTCTGATCCCCTGGTTGCCGTAGCCGGCTCTTTCGCCTGACAGCGATGGACGTTTGACAATTCTCCGACGCCTGCTTTACAGCATCTTCATGTCTGATGGGGCCTGGCAATCTGTGAGAAATGAACTTCAATTGCTTTTTCTGCAAGTGCTAAAAAGTTACTTTTACATCACTGGAGGGCCCTGGAGAAGCACATGTCAAGGACCCGTAGGTCAGCGGGACTGAAATAGCGGCTATGAAATGAACACTTGATACTGTATATAAATTGAATGATCAGCTGGGTGATTTTAGAACTACCTGGGTGGAATTTATGTGTCTTCTGGATGAGATGATGGCTTTAGGCCTGTGGGAATACCTCGGACACACAGGACAGTAATCAGTGCTAGGTGGGATGGGAGCTGGGTGGGAAGAGGTGGGTGAGTGGCTTGACCTTGACCTTGGTCTTTTTCACCCCTCTCTTCTGACTCATCCTGTAGCATGAATGCTGGAACTGGCAGGGCAGTTGCCTCCTTGCTGTGCGGGCTCAGGAGATGGCTCAGCACCCACTGTCTGTGACGGTCAAGTGCTTCTTGACATCCAGGTCCCTGGTAGATTGGGAGGTTCTGGGAGTAAGCTTATGAATTCACAGCTTTTACTTGGAAAAGCATATCATTACAGATGATGATGGAGAAAAAAATTCCTAATATTCACATGCTCAACTTTAACCTTTTCATTTACATGCTGGGTTTTGAGAGAGAGAGAGAGAGAGAGAGAGAGAGAATGAGAGGGAGAGGGGGAGAGAAAGAGAGAGAGAGGGCACCAACAGACATGGAGGAACCTGCACAGTGGGAGAGACAGAGAAACAGACTGAGTCACCCCCTCAGAAGGGGGGACAGAGATGGGGGAGAGAAGAAGGGAGGGAGACATTATGAAAATATTATGGGCAGGAGGAAAGGGAAGAGGAGAGAGAGAGAAATGGAGAGACACACAGATAAAGGGAGAGCGGGAGAAAGCCCAGAGAGAGAGGGAGAGATGAACATGGAAGAAAGAAAAAGCAGCAAAGGGGGGCTTAATGAAGGTGTAATCATGCTGTTACTAGAATGGTGACTTACAGGTTAAAATACTCATAACTTCCTTTCTTTCCTAGTTATCTTGTCTTATTCTTTTCTAAATTGGTGTTAGTTTGTCTCTTGGTGAGGATAAAATAATTGTTTTCTTGGTTTCTAAGTTACATTCACCACTTATGACGACTAACACAACTGGAATTACATTAAGACTGAAAAAAAATTTTTTAAGGTAACGTTGGGAAAGAGAAAAAGAAGGAAAGATGAAGAAGAGAAAAATCTCACTGACCACTCAACACTGGCAGCTGGACCCCTAGGTTAGTACTCACAGCTTTGAGATGGCCTAGAGGTGACTAATTTCTCCCAGAACAGTTAGATGTTCATAAACAATCTTAGCATTCAGACTTATCCACGGAAAACAGCTTCACTTGTAACACCTTACTGGATCGTGAGTGGAAAAGGAGGGAAAATGCTACTTAAGGAGGAGGAGGGTGACCCAAACTTAACACTGACTAGTGAGATTCAAAGTTGTTTCCAGAGCACAGGGTGGGAAAGAACTTTTATTGAGCATCTTTTATTTCTGCATCAGTCCTATGTGTTTCACATACATTACGTCACTTAAATCCCCACATGACCCATGTGGGCCTGGTATCTCCTTTTAGCTGATTGAAAAAGGTAAAGACACATAGATGCATATCCTTATCTGCTGCCATTCTTTGCACTACATGCAGTCTGAGTGCCATGCTCACTCATCAAGTAATTTAACACGGAGAATATATGAACAAAGCATAGATAATCTTTAGTTCAGCCTCAGATAGTTATTTCCATGCATCAGAGAAGAAATTATTGAAGCAAATTAATAAGTTGCTAATTTCCAAGTACAGATAAGCAATAAAAACACAAGCCCAAAAGGAGTCTACTCTATTTTGCTAGGTGGAGAGTCTCAGGCGTATCTCAACAGATTCACCAGAAACAGAGTCCAAAGGCTAAATTTCAGAAACGCTTCATACGTGCGTGGAACATTTGCGCTGCCCCAAATTGGCACGTGCAAACTGGTGTTTGCTGGGATAAAGCTGATACTCATGCTCATAATTACTTGATTTGCATGAACTAAAAATATTTCATCGCACTGTCCTACCAGAAACAGGCAAAAGTTGTGGATTTTGGGGAATGACTCACCTCCTTTGAGCTCAAGGTTGAGATTTTCTATTTTACACAAAGAATATGAAGTCAAACCTTCCAGATGACATACATTTGCTGGGCGTTGCTTCCCAAAGGCAGAATACATATCAAGACATTGGACAGGCTGCTATGATATGGCTTAGCTAGAATCTGTATTAGAGAGGAAATGAATGCATTTGTTAATTATTCATGTTCTGTTGCATCACATTTCCTTAGGTTTAACATCAAATACATAAACAGCAATAGCGGTACTTAGGTTACTTTTTTTCCGGTTAAATATTCATTTAAGATGCCTCTTCTAATTCCATAATCGGGAAAAATAAGATGCTTTTTACAAGGGGCTTGGCAGTTAGCAAATTTTGAACAGCTGAAAGAGCAAAATTATGAAGAAATTTAAACCCAAAGTACTATCTCTCTTGATGTCAAACAGGTAGAACCCAACACTAAGATATTTCTTCCAATTGCCATATAAGTAATTGATGTGTATGTAAGAAAACACAAGTAAACATGAGTTATAAATATACCAAATCGGGGCTTACATTAGAAAATTTTCCTTTCTAGAGGACAAAGCCATATTTGGGCCTGGGATAACAATGTCAAATAACTGCCTTGTGTCTACTTGATGTCCTTGTTTGCCAACTGAAAGGGCAAACTTTCACATTTACATCTGGCTCTGATTCCAGCTCAGAAGCCTGCACTAGGCACGCCACCCTCCTCCCGTGTGCCTTCCTGATACAGCAGCTCCCTGCTTGCGAAAAAGAAAGAGTAAAAAAAAAAAAAAAATCATTGACTGTAAAAATCAGATCATTAATTCTCAGGAACGTTGAAATGCAGGCGGAAAAAATGCTCAGCGCACATCCCAGGAGAGGCCGGCATCTGATGATTTTCTCCGACAAGCTATGCAAAGCTGATCGCAGCCAGGCTCCCCCCACCCGCCAAGCCCCCAAGTAATGAACACACAACACGGACAGATCTCAGACCTGTACATACCTTTCTCTGAGCAATTTTAACTTTTCCCATGTCCATTAGGACTTACAGCCTAATCTTGCTCTGCCAATTGCTCCCACGGTGAGATCATTAAGTAAATTATTTTAAGATCAAACACCCTGCAGTGACAATAGCGTCCCGTGTAAGGTAAATGCTTCAAAGGCCCCCCTTTCAAATTACAGCTCTCCGGAGTTATTCATCACCTCTCCGGAGGGCTTGCCCCGCCATTACTTGGCTTTTTGCCGCAGGCGAAGGTAGCACTGCTAATTGGCCTCTGTAACAAAACTGACCTGTGGACAGGATAAAACTTGTTTGGAGCTTAGAGACAAAAATTATTCAAGGTTAAAAACACATGAATGCCCCAGCTACGTCACCAAAAAAAGGGGAGTGAATGAATGTCTTCCCCTGCGGTTCTTAATGTGAAAGAATGCGCTCCCGGCGCGCCTGGCTCAGACAAAAGCTCCTTCAGGTAGCCGAGCCGGGCCCGAGCCTCAGGGATCCTTTTCTCCTCCGGTTTTCACCCCCCTCTCCACTCTCCTCTTCGTTGTCCTCTTCCTTTTAAACTCCAAGACAAGACGCTCCAACCTTTGCTTTGGTCCTCGGGCACCCCTCCCGGGGATGGCCTTTGATCTCCAGGGATAATAGCAGATGGAACAATTTAACTGCTTCGTACAGGTGCAGAGAGTTTACTTGACAGGTTGGTGCTTTTATTTCTAGCACATTAGCCGGGCGCATACAAATGGGTTTTTGACAGACTCAAGCAGGTAAAACAGTACCGAAGCTCCGCAAAATCGCGGTCACACCTGCCGGGATGGCACAATTTGAAAATGCTACACAAATTAAAGACAGGAAAACCTTGGAGTTCCCTGCAGAGTGGTGTCTTTTTTTTTTTTTTTTTTTTTCCCCCTAACTTGTGAACGTGGTGTGTAGTGCGGGAGAATCTCGAATCTCGAATGAATAAACAACAAATGAACTCCTTGATCTTGTGCTCAAAAGAAACAGGGCTCAGGCAGGGGGATTTCAAATCGGTGCTCCTGCTTGAGGCGGTAACACTTCATTGATATTCACCGACAGCCAAAGAGAAATGGAAAAGAAATAAAGGTCGTTCCAATATTTCTCTTTTTGCTTCCTCTGAGGTTGACTTTCTCCCTGCTGCTTGCCCAGTCCCCATTCTTCCTCTCCAGGTCAAAGACTGTGATAAACAAATTATGCCTACATCATGAGATAGCTTCAGTGAGGAAACTTTGGTAATTGTTACAGTCTAGGGATGGTCAATAGGCTGTTAAAGTTGCTGGGATATTTTAAGAATTTTTTTCTATGAAAAAAGAATTGTTTTGGTGTTTGGCAAGCCCTTGTTCAGTTAGTTAGTTCTGTTTTTCTAGAAACATATATCATGTAGGTTTTTTTTTTTGTTTTTTTTTTAAACTCTTCCAACTTGAATACCTAAACACTTACCACAAAAGTATTCCAGGACACTCCTTTTGGGAAATGGCACATTGAGGAAATTTAAAAGTTGCATCGAACGATGTTATTTGGTGATAGCTTTTCCTTTATTTTCTTATTTTACATATGTCTTTGTGATAATATTCTCTGTTGTCCAATTAGATTGTAAACCAACAATTAAGAGTTAAAGCTTTCCTTTTATTATTTCTATTTTGGTCTGACAGTTTCAAGGGCTTTCCATTGCTAACTTTTCTCATTCTCAATAATCTTAGTAGGCACTGCAGTCAATAATTTACAGTTTCTTGGGAAGGGGGTAATCCTTTCTTCACTGTGCTTCCAGCCAGAGCAAGATTAAACCTTCCTTTTCTTTACCTTGCTCCTCACTAATGAAATGGAAGTGCCTGTGTGTAGAGACAGCACTTACCAAATGGGACAGATCTAGTCCAATCTGTCTGAAAGATGGACTCCTAACAAAGGTGTGTCTTTGAAAGTCACAGCATTTCCTCCACCTTCTCTGAGCAGACTTTGTACCTACAATTTGCCAGTACCTCTGCTGAAATGACAATCTTGGCCCAGTATGGTCTAGAATCATAAGATTTCAGAGAACACTTAAGCCACTCCCCAGGTTTTATAGAGGAACTATAAATAAAGATGAGAAGCTCAGAGCCAGAGGTAGAAAGCAAGTTATTTTCTAAGAATAGATTATATTTGTTTGCCCATTTAATAAATTCCTCCAACACTGTTGAATGCCACAGCGTAGAAGGCACTAGGGGGCATGCAAGGATGAACAAGGTAATCAGAACGAGGCCAAAGAAGCCCCTCCCTCGTAGAGATACATGGGTGCACACATATGCACGCACGCATGTGCACAGTGTAGTGATTATGGGTAAATGGATAATTAGCATATGGTATATTAAGCACTCAAAGTTTGCTGTACATAGAATGTGACAGGAGCACAGAGGAAAGAGTAACTGGCTCTATCAGGGTAGTTAATATCAAGTTCACAGAGGAGGTGATTTTGAACAATCAAAGATTCGAAGACACAAAAGAGTTCAAACTGTTTGGAAAAATGTCTATCAGTAGGTCATAGGATATCTTGGAGGAAGTCACAGGAATGAGCCCAGGGACAAAGCTCCCCCTGGTATATGGCAGTCATTGCATGTTATAGGTGGGGTCCTGTTCAGCATACCCATTCTCACAAATGGCCAGGTAACACTATCCTAAAAACTGTATGAAGTATGACCACAAGGTAAAAGTCCTGTATTGTTTGAGCAAGTATACTAGAGCTTTTTCATTCACACAAAATGTCTTTTCTTTGAAGGTTCTGGGAATTGCTTTTAGAGCTATCTAACATATTTTAGGAAACTCCTCAATAGTGACTTACCAATATTTTGAAAATGATTTTGACTTTAGAAAATAGTGAAAACTAATTTGGAACTAAGCCTGATGAATAAAAGAAGTATTATGACTTTGTTGAGTGGTATTGTTTTTGGAGAAAAACTGAGCTGTATCTATAAACCAGTAAGTCAGATTGATATCCTCATGTGGTGTAAGAACTGTTTCTAAAAGGCAGTTAACAAGAGAAGATCCAGAAATATTTGGAACAATAATTTTCAAAGAGTAACTTCCAAAAGTAACTAGTTTAAAAATAAATAGATTTGTATGTAAAAAAAATCAATTGTATTTCTTTAAAACATGCTTGTCTTACTTTATAGTCACACCTTGGTATGTCCGCAGGGCATAGATTATACCCCTAAGTCGGCTGCACCATCATAAGCTATGGCTGAGACTGAGTGGTCCCCATAATCTTTCTTCTCTTCTCTGATGTGCTAAAATAGCAATTGCAGGTTATTATGATCTTGTGACTAAGTTCTGGCCAATGGAATATGAGGGGAAGTGATGTGTGCAATCTCCAGGTTGCCATCCCCTTCCTTTGTCCCTTTCCCACTAACTACAATACCCACATGATGGTGATGAGTCATCTCTGTGCTGTGCAGACAGGGTCAATAATCCAAGGATGATACAGAGTAGGCAGGAAGCCTAGGTGTGAAACTGTGGAACTGCCATCCCAGTCCTGGAATACTAATTCTGAGATAGCTTGATAAAGGAGAAATCAACTTCTGTATTGTTTATGTCCCTGCATTTTGGGTCTCTGTTATAGAAAACTGAATCTACATCTTAATTAATAAATAGTGGTGGATTGAACAAGAGCATATGAAATACTTGGGACAACTATTGCCAATACCAGAAATGCAATGAAAAGGATCTATTCTAATGAGGTTGTGTTTGGTGACATCTACGTAAGTGTTGGAACCAACTGCGATATTCTTGTCATACAGGGGACTCTGCCATGAGCCTTTTACCGAAGCTGAACTTTTTTTCCCCTCATATTTCAAAATATATCTGCAATGCCACAATATTTTTTCACTGAAAGAAGCTGTCATGTGTCTGGGATTGTGAGTTTAGAAATTATGAAGGTGTGCTGTGAGACAGAGGTCATAGGCAGAGGATCAGCTAGCTCTAAACCCAGGATAAGCTAAGCCTTTCATGTGGGGAAGGAAAGGGATGGAGATAGTTTAGTAGACTGTGCTAGACTCTTGATGAGATCTATTGATCGTCGCAGTAGGTTCCCTAGCTCTCCTTTCCACATGAAGTAGCTAAAGCTCAGAGAACTGAAAAGCTAGAGCAAGCTCAAAGGTTTGAAACAATTTGTCCAAGATCATGTCTGGCAAGTAGTCAGGCGGAAATTCAGACCTACTCTGCTATAGACTATATGCTTGTGTCTGTCCCACCCCCAAATTCATATGTTGAAATCCTAACCCTCAATGTGATACTATTTGGAGGTGAGGCTTTGGGGGGTGATTAGGTCATGAGGGTGGAACTCTCATGAATGGAATTAGTGTCCTTATAAAAGAGACCCTGGAGAGCTCCCTTGCCCCTTCTACCACGTGAGGACACAGCAAGAATACGGCCATCTATGAACCAGGAAGAGGGCCCTCACCCAACCATGTGTCACCCTGATCTTGGACTTCTAGCCTCCAGGACTGTGAGAAATAAATTTCTGTTGTTTATAAGCCACTCAGTCTGTAATACTTTTGTCATAGCAGCTCGAAAGGACTAAGACACACTCTATGATGGGACTCTGCACTAAAATACCATCTACTCTTGGTAAATACTTTTACCAATTTACTTAATGAAGTAAATTATCTCATCACATGTTTGTGATGCTTGTTCAACTCAAACTGACATATCACTTAGTCATTCACAATTCCTCTTACCTAATGTGTCCCTTGTTTCTTGCCTCCCTGCCACTGAAGTATAAACTCTCTCTCCAGTTTCCTGCTGCTGCACCCTCATGCCCAGAACATTGCCTGGAACACTGTAGTCACTCAATCACTATTTGTTGAGTAAATGAGTGATCAGATGAACCCAAGAAACTGCAGTCACCGCAATGAATGGTTCATGAGCTGTTGCGGTATTCACCAAGTCTCCTTGTCCGTCTGTGTGTTATCTGTCATAGGGAGGCCCACGACACAGGGAAGCTGTGTGCAGGCCATATGTCAGAGTGTGCTATGCATCTTTTACTACTAGTTTGACTTTAACACCATTTACTTCCCACTAGTGCTTTTGCAAACTACCCCAAAGCAGCACCATTTTGTACCTATCTAACAAGGTGTGAACAAGAATCCCAAGGTAATGACATTAATCCCTGAACTTTAGTGATGCGCCTTGTTGACTTAAAATGAAGAGCCTGCCTGGCTCCAGTTAGCTGATCCAGGCATGTTCCTAAATTTTGCCTGGGATGGTGAACCTGAGGGAGCACATATATCCCCACCCTCCCTTAGGAGGCGAGGATTCTGGCAGATGGAGGGCAGTTTCCAATGAAGAAGGGCCCTCACTTGGTCCCAGGGCCTCTGAGCAGTTAACTCAGACTCAGAGGGGTGCTTAGCCTTTCGATATAGCAGGTGAGTCTATAGCCATTTGGGGCTGGAAAACTGTGTTCCACCAACAGGAATTAGAGCAGTGTGCTGGGAAATTGCAAGGAAAATGCTGTTTTCATTAGAATACATTAGAAATGTGATAAAATGCTCAAGGTTTTTACAGTGGGTAAAGATCACCAAATTAAAGTCTATAAGCCTTTACCTCCTTTCCTGTTCCTGTTCTCAAATGCCATTAAATATTTAATCATCCCTAGGTCAGTTTCTTCCCCTTTTAACCTAACTTGAGCCTGACTGTTACATATTGAAATTCCTTAGGATTTAGTCCTTTTAATGCTTATTTTCACTCACTTTAAGGCAATTTTATTTACTTGTATAATTTCAACCACCATCTACATGTTGGTGGCTTCTAAATTTGTATTCTCTGCTCAAACTCCTCTCATCAGTTCCATCTCAGGTATCAACTATCTACTTGATGTCTCTACTTAGATGTTTCACAGGTACATCAGCCTCCAAACCTCCAAAATGGGAACTTAGAATCACCCCCTATCCCCTAAATCTGTCCTCTTATGTTTCTAGCTCATAGATGGCACCTGTGAGAAATACATGGCTCAAGCCTAGAATCCTAGAGGTTATTCCTGACTTCTCCCTCACCTCATATTCCACAGCAAATCAATGTCCAAATCCTGTTGTTGCTCCTATATCCCTCCTAATCCATCACTTTGTTTCCACCTACAGTCACCTCCTTGGTCTAATAATATCATTGTTCAGGTAGACCTGGTTATTTCAAGTGGACTACTCCAAAACCCTGCTTGTTATTTTCCCTGAAAATTCTCTTGCTTTCCTTGAATTTCATCTCCACACTGCATCCAGTTATCTTTCTAAAATGCAGACGTGTTTAAGTCACCTCCCTATTTAAACTCTTCATTGCTTTCCACTGCTCCTAAGATAAAGTACAAAAGGCTCAGTGTGTCGGAATGCCCTGCAGCATTGGCCTTGCCTGATGTAAGCCTCACTCAGGACCCCTCTCCTGCCCACTCTCTGGACTGGCCCTTCCACGCTCCTCCCTGTGCCCCAAATGTTCTTCCTCCTCTTCTTTGTCTAGTTAAATCCTCAGCACCCTCCAAGCTTTAGCCTAAATATCATTTTTCTCAGGGCAGCCTTGCCTGACCTGGACTCCAGCTAAGTTAGATCCCCTGTGTGTTCTTGTTCAGAACTCTTGTCCCCCTTGTTACCATCACATCCCCACACCCGGCTCAGTGTGCAGCCCTTGAAGAGTCTTAAAAACATTTGGTGAATGTAAGTGCAAATAATCATAGACTGGGCCTGGAGTAAGCCAGACTATTGCTATGTAATATTTTTAATGAAAATAGGGGAAAGTAACTCAAATTGGAGGGATATGTTTATGCAAGTTATTGGTGTATGTTGTTATCTGATGTAACATGGTAGTATGCTATTAGATAGAGCTGGGGGAAAATCAGTAGGATGAAATAACCATTTAGAAAACATAAATGGGTTTAAAAAAATCCCCTTCGCACATTCATGCACACACGCACAGAGCAAAGCAAAAAAAGAAACATTTAGAAATATATCTAACAAGAAATATGCAAGATCTGTGTTTTTAAAAACCCTGAAAAAAATCAGAAAAATATAGGACATACAAGAATATTTGAATGAGTATGGAGACATACAAAATTCCTGGATAGACATCAATCTTGTAAAATTGTTGGTCCGCTCTCTCTCTCTCTCTCTGTATATTCCCATCAAATCAATGGCTTTTGTAGGGGGGATCCTCTAAAACTTACCTAGAAGAATTGAAGAAGTAAGAGTAAGCAATAAAATATTTTAAAAAAACAATACGGCAGGAGTACTTGCACAGTCAGATACTAAAACACAGTCCAACACCAAATAATTGGTGAGATATTATGAGAACCAACAGACAGAAGAAAGGAACACAATAGAAATCCCTGAAACAGATCTGCATATATATGGGATCTTACTGTGTGCTAAAGATGACATTTCAAATTAGTGGGCGAAATAATTTTTTTAGTTGAAGTATAGTTGATGTACAATGCTATATAAGTTACACGTGTACAATATAGTGATTCACAATTTTTAAAGGTTATACTCCATTTATAGTTATTGTAAAATATTGGTTATATTCCCTGTGTTGTACAATATATCCTTGTAGCTTATTTTATACATAATAGTTTGTACCCCTTAATCCCCTACCCCTATATTGCCCCTCCCCCCTTCCATCTTATGGGGAAAATAATTTTTATTAATAAATGTTATTGGGTAATTGTTTAATTACTTGGAATCATTAGTGTAAAATCCTTACCTCATTCTATACCAGATATATTAATTATGAATTAAAGACAAATTATGGTACCAAAGTCAGAAATTATTAAGGAAAAAATGGACAGGTATGACTATACAAAAGTTTTAATCTTCTATCAAAACCCACCATAAACAAATTTCAACATCAAACAATAAACTGGAAAAATACTTTAAACATATATAACACCAAAATGGGCAAAGACTGAATGGACAGTTTACAAAAGAAGAAATACGAATATTCATAAACAATATTCTCAATTTCACTATTGAGCAAATAAATACAAATTAAAACAAGATACCTATTTGACGAAAAAATTAATGAAGATTAAATAAAATGATAATATCTGTAGCCTCACACGTTCGTAGAATGTCTATTGTTCCTGAGGGATCTATGAATGGAGACTGTGTTGTTGCTCCGAACAGCTACCCCCATGTCTAGCGTGAGCTGGCATATAGGAGTCGTTCAGTAAATATTTGTTTAAATGAATAAATGAATACTTCTTAATGCCTTTGTGGGCTTCAGGAAACAAGTTCTTTCAAAAACTTTTTTTTTTTAGGTGTGTTAGTTTCTGCTTTATAACAAAGTGAATCAGCTATACTTATACATATATCCCCATATTTTCAAAAACTCTTGATGTAATTAATATGGTGTTTTTGGATGGCATTTAGATAATAACTACCAAATGTCTTAAAAGTTTGTATATGTTTTGAATAGTGCAACCATATATGACACAATTTGCCAAATAGGCCTGGCTTACACATCTATTATCCTGTATAGTGAATAATAGTACCCCATTCACACTCAGAGGTCCTGGTTGGGATGATAAAATATATGGTCAAAATACTCAGCAATTGCATACATAATTATGAATGTGTGTTACAAAATCTTTTTGAATTTAATCTATTAGAGTTACGTATAATTATAAAAAAAAGGAAGTGACTTAACTAAGTCTAAGAAAAGAGATCATTTAAATCAGTGTTTGTCATCACTGACTGAATATTAGAATGACCTGGGAAACTTTAAAACACTGATAGCCAAGTCCCTCCTGAGACTGAATGAATAAGAACCTCATAAAGTAAGGCTTGATCATTAGTTTTTTTCATAAGCTTTCCCAGTGATTATAATGTGCAGTCAGATTTAGAATCACTGTTTTAAATGATCTAAAGCATATCTCCACAAAGTAGAATATTCTGTAGTATAGACACTAAGGACGCTGCTCTTGAATTGTATTGATTAACAGAGAGATAGTTGTAATACATTAGCATAAAAAAGTAACAAAGTAGCACATTCTTTAGAATCTTGTTTTATTTTAAAAATATGTATTTTTATTGTGGTAAAATAAAGATAAAAGTTACCATTTTAACCATTTCTAAGTGTACAGTTCAGTGGCATTAAGTACATTCATATTATTGTGCAACTACCACCACTATCTAAAAATAATTTTTAATTAAATTTAAGCATATTTCATTATACTCAGCATATATTATATATAATCATATATAGTTGACTTTTATACATAAGAATAAATCTCAAAGGATAGATACCAAAGCTTAAATGTGACTATGTTTACATTCCTTCCTTTTGCTTGTTTGAATGTTCTATTTTTTTATAGGTGATATATTGCTTTCATGTTAAAAATGCTAATTTAAAAAATGTAGTAGGATAAAATGTTTCCCTCAATATACTTAAACGTATATACTTCAGCCTTGCTTACACAGAATTTAGCTCAATATAGGACATCTTTGGGCCCAATCCACCAGTTTCATTTTTGAGAAGAACTTCAAAGTCTCAGCTATAACGTGGTCCCCATGGAGGAATCCTAGGACAGTTTTACCAAAGACTTAGTCAGAGTGGCCACCACCATCCAGAAATTCACTGTGTGGAAAACAAATAAAGAACTGCTGGGGGGCTTCCCTGGTGGCGCAGTGGTTGAGAATCTGCCTGCCAATGCAGGGGACACAGGCTTCAAGCCCTGGTCTGGGAAGATCCCACATGCCGCGGAGCAACTAGGCCCGTGAGCCGCAATTACTGAGCCTGTGCTCCACAATAAGAGAGGCCGTGATAGTGAGAGGCCCGCGCACTGCGATGAAGAGTGGCCCCCGCTTGCCACAACTAGAGAAAGCCCTCGCACAGAAACGAAGACCCAACACAGCCATAATAATAAATAAATAAATAAACAAATACTTAAAAAAAAAAAAACTGCTGGGGGTAAAATCATCACGTATGATAAAATATGGAGTTATGCTAATTTGACCAATTCTTTTTAAAATTCAATGGTTGGGCTATAATTTCGGCAGAAAATTTCTTTCTAAGAATTGTACTTTGTCTGTAACACTTGTCCTGATCCTGTAATTCATAACCAGATACTAGGTTATCTCCCCTAATGTTAAAGGTAGAGAGACGGTGAACTGTATGTCTGTTAAAATATTTCCCTAAGTTTGAAGGCAGGGACTGTTTAAGAACGTGTTAAAGTTTCTATCCATTAGGCTTGCATGCTGAGGAGTAAAATATGCCTCATCCGGCCATATTTCTGTTAAAGCGACTACAGGTTTATGGGAGTGCTAAAATGGTGCAGCAAACATGGAAATTAGTGTCACCGTCTTGTAAGATTCTTTATATATTGCTCATATTTTCAGGAAACATATGATGGTTATTTGGCACTTTCAGATAAGTAGGTTTGTTTTTCAAAATTTGAATTCCTGTCAAATCCACAGCCAATCCATCAGTCCGCTTTTCCACCTCGCCTTTCATAGACAAACACCGTTAAGCACTTCAGAAATATCAGATTAACATTAATACCCGATGGATTAGAAACCAGACAAAAGTGGGCTTAGGCAAACACTGCAAGCGGAGTCTGAAGGTAGGTGTACATCATATCAGTTTCCTGCAGGGCTCAGCTCTCAGAAACTTGAGGGGCAAGAGGCCCATTTAAAAATATTTGCCACTTTGATGAGCCTTCGGGCACTGAAAGCATCTGCAGACACACCACATAGCTCACTTAGGACAGCCTAAGAAACTCTTTACTGAGAGCAGCTCAGGTCCTGTGTTCCAAATAGAAAATTTCTTTTCTTCCCTTTGTCCTTCTCAACGTAACTTCCTTTCTTTCTCCCTTCCCCCACACATTACGGATAGGGCTGCTGCTCTATGATGCAATGGGAAAACCCTGTGGCTAGCACTCCAAACATACTAAAATCATTATACACTTGACAGGACAATGACTTTGGCTTATAGGTGTGAGGAAGAAAGAGCCCATCATAACAGCTCTTTAACACACAAATGGATACAAGGTGAAAAGGCAGCCAAGGCACGTGCTTGCCGCTGGTGTCACTTGGAGTCTGAGTTTATGATTTGCAACATGCCCAAGGCATATGTAGACAATAAAATTGTAGCCACGAAGATGCCTGAAGACTATTTACTCACATAAAAATCCCCCTAAGAAGTGTTCATCTGCCTTCTTTGAAAGTTTCCTTGCCCAGTCTTCTCTGAGGCACAAGGGATTCGATTCTTAGCATCTGTGATAGCCTCTTTGCTATAAAACCTAAATTTCCCCAGAGCACAGCCTATTTTCTCAAGCACCTTTAATACACTGGGTCAAGCTCTTCTTTTTCTTCTTCCTCCTTTTTTTCTTTTTTTTTTTGAAAAGCTCTCAAGGACTCTTACTGGAGTTTAGGTCATTAAAAATCCCACAGATCATTATTCCTGTAGTCTAAAAGGCTGCTCAAATCAATGGCAAATTATTTCCATTTTCAATAGTTAAGAGTCTGTGGGCTTTTAGAGACAGAAAGTGAAATCATTCATGATTCTAAGGTAGAAATTAATGAGGTAGTTGTTTATTGCCCTAAACACTGATATGTGAGCTATTGCTACATTTTAGATAAGAGAAATCTCTACTCCATCACTACTGGAGGTACTACAATGCCTATTCTGCACATTTTCTGTGTGAAAATTTTCATGAGAAAGGTTATGTAACTGGTCACTCCTTTTGTTTTCCCTTGCTATAAAGGAATGAAAAAAGACTTTGTTAATTTCTTGGCAATATTGCATCATTAGTCCTGGCAAAGTATGGTTTTATGGTTTTCTTACCTTGCTTTCCTCCAGTATTTTAGTGACATCATTAGTGATTTATTATAAGAAGACAACATGCTTTGATAGCAAAATCAAGAGAAAAGAAGTCAGGATGCTGAATTGCAACTTGATTTCACTGCAGAATGAAGCAAATCCTTTCCTCTCTCTGGCTATCAATTCTCTTCTAGAGGCTATAAGTTCAGTGGTACCAAGCTCATCCCCTGCTCAGTTATTCAACCAGCTGTTCTGGAGCACGGTGGAGAGCCAGGCGTCTACTTGCTCACTCAAATCCAAAATAGAGTTTGCAAAATACACGTACTGAAGTGTGGTTGTTTTACTAATCAATGATTCCTTACCCCATGGGTGTGTCTCATGCGTTATACGCTACTCTAGCTGGGATGTCAGCTCTTCAAGCCTAGAGCAGATTCACAGCCACATATTAGGTGCTTAATAAATAGCTATTGATTCAATAAGCTGAACTGAGAAGACAGGAAGGGAGAAGGCTGCTGGTTGTAGTAATAGCAATAGTAATAACGAGTAAGAGAAGAGAAAAGAAGGTGTAACAGGAAAAAAGTACAGCTACCTGTTTCAAACTCAATAAAGGAAAAGAGTCCTAAACAACCTCCCAACCCTTGAAGGGTCAATGTTTTAGAGAATATATAATAATCTGGACACCACAATGAACTTTCTCCATCTTTTATTGTAAAGATTTTCTTCATGCAATATTACTCAACCATAAAAAAGGAATGAAATAATGCCATTTGCAGCAACATGGATGGACCTAGAGACTATCATACTAAGTCAGTCAGAAAGAGAAAGACAAATACCATATGATACCACTTACATGTGGAATCTAAAATACAACACAAATGAACTTATCTACGAAACAAAACAGACTCACAGACGTAGAGAACAGACTTGTGGTTGCCAAGGGGTGGAGGTGGGGTGGGGGAAGGATGGGTTGGGAGTCTGGGGTTAGCAGATGCAAACTATTATCTACAGAATGGATAAACAGCAAGGTATTTTAAGTACATTCCCTGTACTGTATAGTACAGGGAACTATATTCAATATCCTGTACTAAACCATAATGGAAAATAATATGAAAAAGAATATATATGTATAACTGATTCACGTTGCTGTACAGCAGAAATTAACACAACATTGTAAATCAACTATACTTCAATAAAATAGATTTTTTTAAAAAGATTTTCTTCAATGAATATTTGTGGTCCTTAGTTACTTGGAAAATTAAACTAATGACAATTATTATTTTTAATAGGCACCTGAAAGACATAAAAATGCCCATGTTAAATATGCAGGGAACTCTGAAATCTAAGCATAAATGAAGGCAGCATTTGGGTGGAATCAGCTATGCTCCTCAGCTCCTGTCCTCTTCATTTATTCAGTTCATTCATTTGTTCAAGCACACTGATTCAGTACATACTTATTAAAATCCAGCTACAGGCAATATCATGTTCAGGGTGACATTCAGAAGAAATTTCCTCTGCCCTCTGAAAAATTACAGTCTAGTAGAGATGAGGCACATATATACAATGCTTACAGTACAAAGCCTTGTGTGAGACTGGCAGTAAGAATAGTTCAAACCAAAGGCTATAGATATTCTGAGCAGGAAGAGATCATCCTATGAGACTGAGGCAATCAGAGAAGGCTGCCTGACAGAGGCAGCATTTAATTGGTTCCTCAAAGGATACACAGGATTTCTATAAACTGAGACTGAAGGGAGGGCTCCTAACACATTAAATCAACATTTATTGATCACCAAAAACACAAACATGCTACGGGGGATACACGGATTAAAAAGACACGACCCCTGACCTTGCAGGTTGATGACAGATGTAGAAATGGAACCAACTAACTAAACAGGAGGGCAAAACAGCATAAGAGCTATGGCAAAGGAATAAGCAAATGCCATTCCTGGGGGAGGAGAAGCACAAGTAAAAGTCTGCAGGTGAGGAAGCCAAAGCCAGTTGGAGCCAGGAGTGGACTGATGGTGCTCAGCTGCTAAATCCACTGGTGGGTGGAAACCAGACTTCTCAGAGACCCCAGCCATGGGGTCAGGTAGACGCTTTCACCTGGCAGAGTTAAGAATGGGGGGAAGCAGGGTACTGGAGTGAGGGAGGACCTATAGGGCAGGGGATAGGAAGAAGGGGAATAGAAAGGGCAGAACAATGGTCTACAGCCCCACTAGAGAGTCTCAGTGCTGGAACTCCGAGGCAGTGTAATATAATAGCCTAACTACACGTCTGCCTTCTTTGACAGGCTGGCCATGACCCTGAGGACGAGGTCCTTGCCTGGACTGTTTGCCCTTTACCACTAGGACGCCACTTTGTGCCTAGAACTTGATATAAGCTGACCAAACATTTTCTGAACAAATGAAAGAATGAACGAATGAGGTGGAATCAGCCCTTCTCCTTAGCAATATTAGACTCCCGTGGGACTCAAAGGATCCAGAAAGATCCCTGACTTCCTTAAAACATCTCCTGGCCAGCTGTGCAATACATTTTATTTTACTCCCTCAGACTGCTTAAAAGTGGATTTGGGTCCACTTCAAATTGTTCTCTCTCTTTTAAGATGCAAATCCTTCTAGAAAGCACTCTTGTTTTGTAACTCATTTTTTAGTTAGATAATGTCTCTTCTGTCCTTTGGGGGAGATCAGTGGCCACTAACAGAACTGTGTTTTGATGGATTACAGACAGGAAATGAAAGGCAATTTTGGATCTCAGGTCCTCAACAGGAGGGCAAAGCCTCAGGACGGGACTCAAGGACAGGGGAACTCCTGGCACTGAAAGGGCTGGGCCTCAGACTAGTTATTTGGGGCAAATGGACTTCTTCTCTGGGTTATGAGATGTCGAAGTCCTCATATATTTAAAGGTTGTGAGCTAAAAGCCAGTTTGTAAAATACTGGGTGGTAAGAGAATTCCTGGCTTGATGATGTGAGCACCCAGACTTCACGCTTAAGGCATCAGAAGAAGAAAGCCAGGTTGTCCCAGATGTGATATAGGAAAAGTGCATGGCCATTCCCACTCCAGGGGCCAGCTGAGGTTGGGAGTGCTTGGATGAGTGAACCTACAGTAAAGACCACCCTAGAAAACACTGGCTAATTTTTTTAGTGTCTTTTACACCTGAACCTGGTAGAGATGTGCTGGGGAAGGGGAAATATACATGAGGCCTCTTTCTTTCACATTAATTATGAGGACCTTTGGTGACTCAAGGGTGGCCATGTTCATAATTTAGACCTGACCATATGAGGTCCACAACTTATCTCCCTTCATTTTCCAGAAACTTCTAGCTTTCTTTTTCCAAGAACCTTTGATCCCTCTCTGTTATAAACATTACAGTCTACTCATATATATGTGTGTGTGTGTGTGTGTGTGTGTGTGTGTGTGTATGTGTGTGTGTATGTGTGTGTGTATGTGTGTGTGTGTGTGTGTGTGTGTGTATGTGTGTGTGTGTGTATGTGTGTGTGTATGTGTGTGTGTGTATGTGTGTGTGTGTATGTGTGTGTGTATGTGTGTGTATGTGTGTGTGTATGTGTGTGTGTATGTGTGTGTGTGTATGTGTGTGTATGTGTGTGTGTGTATGTGTGTGTGTATGTGTGTGTGTATGTGTGTGTGTGTATGTGTGTGTGTATGTGTGTGTGTGTGTATGTGTGTGTGTGTGTGTGTATGTGTGTGTGTGTATGTGTGTGTGTGTATGTGTGTGTGTGTGTATGTGTGTGTGTGTCTATTTTCTTAAAAATCAACTTTCCTTGAATCGGCAGCTTTTCTCTTGCCAGTATCTTATTTTTCTCTTTCCACTTCCAGCTAAAGTTCCATATTTTTGCCTTCACTTTCCCCTTCCAACAGGCTCTTAATATTGATCTCTTGTTAATCTCAATCAGCTGCTTCCCCTCTGATGTTTTCTGTGCAAAGGGCACCGATGATGTCGATCAGCATTTGTCCTTGCTCCAGGGCTCCTCCTTCATGGTCTTCTGTGTGCAGTACTACTCATCTTTCGAAAACTGATTCCTCTTTTGGCTTGCAGAACCCCACACTGTTCTGGTTTTTCTCACACTCTAAGCATTCTATATTTTTTGTCGTTTCTTGGTCTTTCCTGCTCCCTTAATAACAGGCGTCGTACTCCAAAATTCAGTTTGAGGCTTTCTGCTTTTCTTGTTTTTCATTCTCTCTAGCAATTTATGTATTCATCATTTCAACGAAGAAAGCTCCTAAATCTGCAGTTCTTCATCATTCTTTTTATCTAAGTGCAGTCCTGTATTTTCATCTGTCCCGAGAGCATTTCAGTATCAGTATCTTGCAGTCAGCTCAAGATTTTCAGAACTAAACAAGCTCTTCTTTCCAACATAAATATTTTATCAAAAAGTTTCCTTTTTACTTCACCAGGTTCAAAATCCCCAAGTCACTTTTACAATTCCATTCACTATTTAGTTTCCAAATCCTGTCAAGTCTTCCTTTGAAATGTGCTTCTTTATGTCTCTTCATCCCTCACATTCTCACCACCTTCATCCGAGCCATGGCCCTTATCAGCTCATTCCTGGATTACAGAAGCAGCTACCTATCTGGCCTCCCCGACCCCAAGCCCCCTCCTCTCCAAACTCACCTTCATGCCATTGCCAGACTAATCTTTAAATGTCACTTTCATCTTGTCACTGTCTGCTCAGAAGCCTTCAATAGCCCTTTAATCATACAAATGTGAGCTGAAGGCGACCTTGGAGTTTATCTCATCCAACCCCTCACTTTACAGATGAGGAAACTGAGGTTCAGCAAGAGTAAGTGGTTACTCAAGGTCCCCATTAATAAACCACAGAAGGAGGATTGAAAGCCAGGCTTTTACCTTGAAGGCCAGCGCTCTTTCTACTTCAACAGTATTTTCCAAACTTCCATTCACATACCACCTTCAGGACCACATCTGGATGCTGCTTATAGCACTTCTTATTTCATACATTGTTAACTGTTCTGCTCCTAAAAAAAAAAAAAGTATATATATATATATATATATATATATATATATACACACAAACACACACATATACATATATACATACATACATATATATATGTAAATGTTATATCTTCAGGACCACATCTGGATGCTGTTTATAGCACTTCTTATTTCATACATTGTTAACTGTTCTGCTCCTAAAAAAAAAAAAATATATACACACACACACACACACACATATATATATATGTAAATGTTATATCACAGCTGTAAAAGGAAAACCATTATCACTTAATGGAATTAGAAGTAGAAGATAATCTTAAAATTAATACAATGGGGATACAACCATATTATTAACTCATAGGTGATAATTTTGCCAACCAAAGTTTCTGTTCTGGAGGTCTATTTTCTCTTCCTCTTACAAAGGAAAATTAAAATGTAGTAGAGAGATGGTAAAGTCTTACTAGCATAACTAAAGGAATTGAAAGGGGAAAAACTTTCTCATAAAATGATTCAATGTTTCTTAATGCTTAGTGTCTATCTATGCCTAAAATTGTCTTCTGTGCCACATGTTTAGAGAAACACAACAATTCATAAGGCTTCCTTTTTGCTACCATTACTTTGCTGAATAATCCAATTCTCATTGACTTCAGCCTTTTCTAAATTCTACAGCATATTCTTCAAACTAATTTTGGAGTCATTTATCTACTCTCACATATGATTCAGTAATTCTTTCGTGTGTTAATTTCATTTCCCTAACAGCAATGTATGCTACTTGAGGGCAGATATCTTTTCTTCCATGGCTTCCCTGTCCCGGCAGACCTGGTTTTGTGCTAGGCACCCACGAAGTCGACCACTGAGTCCCTTAAGATGTTCGCCACATGGTAAGTGCTCAGAGTGACGCTCACCAATGTTTTGCATATTTAAACATTATCAAGAGCTTTGGGTCTTTTCAGTGGGAGAGGGCCCACCTGTTATATTTTCTGCCATAGACAAGAACTTTCATTAACATAATCATCGTTTGCCTCAGTAAAGCATAGTAAAGGAGGAACTGTTTGTAGTGAGATCATCAATAGTTAAGAGGCATTGCTAGTAATATATAATAAGTAAAAGAATGATGACATTAAAAATCACTCTCCAAACCTTTGGTTCAGGGTCAGATTTCTATAGGTGGAAGAAGACTTCAAGGTTACAGATGATCTCATTTTGCAGGTGAAGAAGAGACCCCAAGTTAGAAGGTGACATGCTTGGCATTTCAAAGCAATTTAGTGGCAGAGTTTACAGTCAGCCTCCTCACTCCACAGTGAGCCCAGATCCCACTTTGCCTGAGATAGTCCTGGCTGAGGCCCCATTGTCCCAGCCTCTCCCTACTTATATGAACACGTTCACCCATTTAACTACTCAGTGCAACATTCTTTCTCCTGAATTAAAATAAATAACATGTTTATTTCTTTTTGCACATTTTTATACATTAATGTTCCTCCTAAAGATTTTGGGCTTCGCTTCTAAGCCCCAAACGATCAGTCAATGTCAGGGAAACAAACACTATTTTCCTCCATTTATATAGAGATTTTCTATATGTACTGCTCTTCTGAGCCGTTAAATTTACATGAGCAACAAATGAATTTTCGACAACACCATTTGGCTGCTTTAATAGAAATAGAGGTCTAGTGTGTTATTACTGTTACTATAGAAGGTGAATGACCTGTTACAATTAACAGGAGAACTGTTCACCAGAATTTATGGATTTTGTTCTTTTTAACCTAATGAGCACTGCAGCGTATTATCACTTATATCACCCTAGATTGCCCAATCACCCTGCATAATATTACTTCAATCCATTTTGAAATAGGCCCAAATTGTCATTTTTTTTGTTGGAGTAATGATCAAGTATTGATGTTTCTTGAGTTCATACAAATGGCTACAACCTCCTTGCACGCAGCCTGGTCAATAGAGTCTGATGTTCACATTAGGGATTTGGAAATCAATGTAGTTTTCCTGTTATTCTTTTATGATTAAATCAATTGAAGTTATTTACTCATAGCAGAAAATATGGGTGATTGCCAACCCTATGGCTTAGTGAATTGCTTTCTCACCACCGTTGCCCTGTAATGAGAAGGTACATATTCACTTCAGAGGTTGACTAAAACCTGTTCATGTATAGCAGCAATTTGAGATGCAGAAAGTGTTTATTATTAAAGGCTAAGAGTGTTGAATGCCAAAGGGCATCTTTATCACTTGGCATTGCATTAGCATTGACAAAGGAGGGAAACACGCCCAGAAAACCCTTCGGTATTGGGCAAATGGAGCTCAATTATAGAAGCTAAGCCCGGCAGCAGCCAATGGGTGTTCTTGCCACATCCTTTCTGGTATACGCTGTTATGCAGAGACCCTAGTTAAAGACAATGGAAATGTCAATTAAGCTGAATGGACAGGGCCTATTTGTTGATGGGTTTTCTCTCTCTAGCATGTGGTGGGTGACCTACAGTGTTTCGATGTGAGAATAAATAATGGCTTGTATAACATGGGTTGCATTTAATGTGCTTGAATGCAAAATAGTATAAGGGAAAAAGCAAATGGAGACAGCATTGGAGATGGCTGTGGAGGGGGGAAGAGGCCATGCAGGGAAGCTGCATACAAGTGACATCACTTGCAAGCCGAGAAGAAGGTCATTTGCTCTTATATTCTCTATCTGAAGTGAGTAACAAGCAAACAACAGAAGAATCATTTCATTTTTAGACCAGTTCTGTGCAACCAGCTGCACTGGACCATGGTGATGCCAAGTCCTTTATAGTTACTTGATCTTGTCATCATGTTTGATGAGAATAGTGCAAAAGTGGGAAATACGAGTTGTTTTGGCCAAGTTCTCCTAAATGGTCTGGATTGCTCTTAATTTCTTTAACTTCTTTCCTCAATAATATCTCATAGAAGAAGAAAAATAATCACTCTGACAAAACCTTATCAGAAATTTGACTTTAAAGATTTGCAGTTTGCTTTTTAGGGAACAGTAATGAAATAATCCATATTTTTATGAGGGAGGTCCTGGTTGGCTGGGGTAGGGATTGAGGGACATCTGGCTGGGAAGGCAAACATTATCTTTTCCCCACCTATATGCAAACACTAATTCACTGAGAGAACAAGGGGCTTCTCTGAAAAGTCCTCAAGCCGTGTCTATGTTTGAGGTTCCAGAACACAGGCATGTCTTACTACCTGGAGTAGGGTGGAAGGTGGGGAGGAGAAACATGAGTCAAATTGCAAAGGAGAACTCTGAGCCACTTAAGAAAGAAGACAAGGGAAGAAAGAAGACAAGGGAAGAAAGAAGACAAGGGAAGAAAGAAGACAAGGGAAGGGGGGTGGGGAGGCATGATGGCTGGGACCTGGCCTCCGTTTGTACTCCTCCAAGGAGAACACGGTTCGGGAGGGGCGCATGCTGGTTTTCCCTGAAACTTTCTATGCTCCAACCAGCTGGCACATGCACGTGTGAAGCAGAATGGCACGGCCATTAAGGACGCATGTTCTACAGCCATGTTCCAGGTCCACCTTTCCTCCTTGTCGACCTCCGGCTATTCTTCACTGGTTTGTGCTTCTGTTTTCTTGTCTGTAACATGCGGGTGGTAGTAATGGAAGGTACTTCACAGAGTCTTTGTGAACATGAAATGAGTAAATGCATGCAAAGTGCATTTAGAACAGTGAGTGATAAGCTCTCAGTAAATGTTAGCGATTATTACTATTATTACCCTGGAGTTATTACTATTGCAGATTATAGGTAAACAGAAAGAAGCCCACTCATACTTCTTAACACTTCAGGGTACTGAGCTCACTGCCGTGGGCCCCTCCGAGCAAAGCATAACACACAAAGGGAAACAGTGAGTCCCCTCTTACAGCGCCACTGAGGCGAGGCTGCCTTCAGCCCTCTACACTTGGGATCAAAGTAATAACAGCAGTGGCCATGGCGGCAGGGCACTGTCCTGAATTCACAAAGTAGAGGGGGATCCTGGGTGGGCTTCTGACAGCAGCGGGAGTGGCAGCAGTGAACCATGGCTCATCTGTGGCCAAGCTGCGGCTCCACGGGGATGGCTCAGAATCAGCTGGGGAGGAGGCGGGTGATGAGAGATGGCAGTGGGGTCATAAATGCAAAGTTCTCTCTGGAATGTTCAAAAAAACTTGCAGGGAGGAGGAGGAAACTCAGTGGGTGGGATGGATCAAAGTTTTAAAGTAACCTAGATGTGGGCTAAAGATCTAGAGAAATCTGGGACTCAGTCACAAGGAGACTACACTGAAGCACCACTGGGAGGCCCAGGGTTGTCTGAGTTACATGTTATGGGGTTTCTCTGGGGTTATTTGAATCCTGGCTCATGCACTTGTGTACCAGGGATTAACCACTGCTCCAGAGATTAGAGCTAATTGATTTGGTTGTTGAAACTCCTCCTCAGGCATAGAAAGTGCTTGTCTGAATACTCAGGAGAAAAGAAAATACCTGGTAGCCTTCCAGAGCTTGCCGAGTGTGTCAATTTTCCTTCTATCTCTAGGAAAATACAAGGAAAGGAGAAGGGTTCCTAGAAAATCATCCTTAATTCCTCTACATTGGTTAGAGAATTTCCAAGAGTAAACCTTTTTCTGGAGAAAATGAAGCAGCTGGTGGCAGGTATGGCTTAGAATCCTCGTCTGTAATGACAGCCCCCCTCTACCTTGAACCTGGGCATGTCCCTGACCCTGAGCGTGCCCTCTCGTGGGGTGGCATGGAGAGGAAGTGCATTCAGCAAACTGAGGAAGAAGAAAGTACTGGAACACTGGCTGGCACAGGTCACACAGAAGGGCCAGCATGGCCGGCCTCAGAAGGGGCAGGGAGAAGGCAGTAGGGGGAGGGCCTGATGCCCGTGCAGGTGAACCAGGCAGACGGGATGAGAAAGGACAGGTTAGTCAGGTGTTCATACGTATGGCCGGCCTCGCAGGTGTTGTCCTAACACCTAGCAGCAGGCAGGGGGCAAGTCTCCCCAGGCATGGTGGTGAGAAACCTTGTTTCACAAGGGCCCTGCCACAAGATGTAGTGTAGGTGGTGCCAGCCTTGAATAAGTCCCACTGTTAGCCCCAGAACCTGCTGTGGGGCGGGCTTGCAGTTTCCCAGAGGAAGGGGAGGCTTAAGAGAGAACCACACTCAATCACTACTACTGTCAGTGGCTTAAGAGAGAACTACATTCTGTCTGAAAGAGTCTCAAAAGTTCCTGCCGGTCCTTCAGTGCTCAAAGCAGCCAGCCACTGCATCTCTCAGAGTTCGGTCCAGTGCAGTTAGAGGCCGCTGTGATTAGAGGAAGCAACTCCTAGCCCCAAAAGGCAAAATGCTGAGACTCAGTGAAACAAGCCTACTGCCATTTTGTTTTTGTTGCATCCAAGAGAGTAGTTTCCTGGGCTTTCCTGGTGGCGCAGTGGTTGGGAGTCTGCCTGCCAATGCAGGGGACGTGGGTTTGAGCCCTGGTCCAGGAAGATCCCACATGCCGCGGAGCAACTAAGCCCGTGCGCCACAACTACTGAGCCTGCGCTCTAGAGCCCATGAGCCACAACTACTGAGCCTGCGTGCTGCAACTGCTGAGGCCTGCGTGCCTGCAGGCTGTGCTCCTCGACTAGAGAGGCCACTGCAGTGAGAGGTCTGTGCACCGCAATGAAGTGTAGCCCCCGCTCGCCGCAACTAGAGAAAGCCCACGCGCAGCAACGAAGACCCAACACAGCCAAAAATAAATAAATAAAATAAATAAATTTATAAAAAAAAAAGAGTAGTTTCCTGGTGGATCAGAGTATTGTTTCCTGGTGGACCAGAGTATTGCCTCTGGGCTTTCTGGGAGGGGTGAAGGATGCAAACGGCACTGTCTCCTCCCAAATGGCTCAGGTAAATCTGGAAAAAATTCCTGAAGGAGAATCTGAAAAATCCAGGATGCCCGTCAAACAAAAGGAAGAGGGAAGAGCATGGGACCAGCTAGACCTTTGCCAGGCAACCATCATAACTTACAACCTCAAGTGAAACTTGTATTGAATTTTGAATCAATACTCTGCCTTCCACAATAAGGAATGGGGGGAGGGGGTACTCTAAACAAGGTCAGGGACCACCACCTCTTGCTATGTGGAATCCAAAGACCAGCCACAAAGTCCACTGAAAGATGAAGAAGATATAACTAGAGATGAGGGCTGTGGAATCAGCTTGCCCCTTTTGCCTAACCTCAATCTCTGATCTTCTGCCTTGGCAAAAGCAGCTGCCAGCCTCAGGATACCCAGGGGTATGACAGAACTCCCTGGAATCAGCGGAAACTTTGTCCAGGACACTGACAACCTCAGAGGACGAAACTGTGACCAGGTAAGGGCAGAGGGCAGAGGCAGCCTGAGAGAACTGCCCTGGTCCAGAGGGGATCGAATTCCTGAGGAAGGGGAACCTTGGTTCTAAGGAGCCTTGGCTCAGTCTGATTTACCAGCACAGGCAAGACAGCCCAGAGATTCTTGAGTAGGGACAGAAGGCCTGTAGTTACCAGATGGGAGATAACATGCTTGAAATTTGGGCTTTCAGGTCAATTACCTTAAACAACAGCTACTCATAGTTGAAGCTGCGCAGGGGGCAATGGAAGCATGGAAGCAGGCAAACTGGCATTGTGGTCTCTACCAGCGTCGTCCCGTGGGGGGCAAACCTCCTGGAGAGATGCTTCTGACCCATGGGGAGAGGAGCCCACAGCATATTCGTCAGGATTACTCGTGAAACCATAAACTCAGCACTGTCCAGGCTTCTCCTCCTCCTGTAGCCTCATCTGGCATTCCAGGTGCCAACCTCCTCCTGACCTATGGAGACGGAAACAGAAAAGCCAGGAGTGCTGGCCCCTGCAGCCAAATGTCAGGTGCATTTCCTGTTTTATCTGGTGTCTACTGCGGAAATATACGAGGCAAACGGAAGGGGCCATCCTACTTCTCTCCCTCCTCCCTTCCCCTCTCTGTCTTCCAATAAATGCTTATTGTGCAATGACTAGGTACCTAGTCGTACCCAGATCCTAGATGCTTCCGGTCCAGGAGTAGAGATTAGACGCATACATAAATAACCCTATTACAAGGCCAAAAGGGATAAGAGCTGGTACATAATGTGCAAATGGTGCCCAGGGTTTTCAAATGCAGGCCCCCATATGCTTTCAGTTCAATTTTCAGTTCTTTTTCAGCTACCTAGGGATCCATTTAGTACAAAGCCAGGTAAAAATAATCTAATGGCCCCATTATGGTTTGAAAGAGTTGCTGAGTCCCATTTGGTCACTTATAGAATTTAAAAACACATAATAAAGCCATAAAAGTGGCAGATCTCCTTTTTGAGCATGTTATATTTTTGGGGGTTTTTTTGTTTGTTTTTTGGAGGGGGGAGAGGCATTCTTACATGGTTATATATCTGCAAACATTTTTTTATCTGGATCTCTATCACTGTGTGTGACTCAGGATGCAGTCTTCAGGGATGCACATGCAGGATGATAATCCCAGCCCTCCAGAGGCTCTGGCACCCTTTAAGGGAGCATCAGTGCTGGCATGAATAGCTTCCTTCTGCAGCTGGGTTGCAAGGGTTCACGCTGTATAGGGATATAATTTACTGCTACCTATGTGGTATTATTGCTAATGCAATACACAAGGTTGGGAAAGCGCTTTTGGGGGCCTAAGCCGAGTTAGGGTAGTTTGAAGACTCAGAGATTTTATAATCTGGTCATCTATCTAGCTGAACACCTAGCACATTATCTGTCAACACTATTCAGAGAAGGAAGCAAATGCCTGAGATCTCATACCCAGGACGACCTGCGCACCAGTGTTCTGTCGGAAGCTGGGGCATTCCTGGCACTCGTCCTCTCACACAGGTGAGCAGAGGACTGGCAATTTCCTCTTGGCTGAAGGAGAAAGTTACAGGGATTGGGCTTCCGGGTCTAAGATGCACCTGTTAGGAAGGTAGAGTTGAATAAACTGAGCTTAGCCGTACATGCGTTATCAGAAGCAGCTTACTTAAAAGGTAATGAGAGCTAAACACCATAGTTTCACATGACTGTAAAGCCCAAACCTTCCTGCTGATTCCTTTCTAAAATGCTTCCAGTATCCTCCCAAACAATAAAGGAGTCTGCACTGAGCAATAAGTCAACCTGGACAGCCCAGCAACACGGTGCACAAACCAGCATCCATTACTTTGGGAGGAAGATCTCAGGTATTTAATACCCTATTCCTGAACCAGAGCAATTAGAATTAGGTTTACTGGTAATAATAATGGGACATCTGAAACGCTGATCATTGAGAAAGAAGAATAGTTCAAAAATTTTTAATAAATAGCTTTCCCAAAGCATTTCCTTTTACATTTCTGAAAGACACTAGCAGCTCTTAAAAGTTTAAAAATGATGAACTTGATCTGTCTTCTTCCCTGAACCTTTAGTTTCCTAAAGTATTTTTATTAGTTTCCTATTGCCACGGTAACAAATTACCACAAAATTATGGGTGTAAAGCAACACAAATTTATTCTCTTATAGTTCCGGAGGTCAGAAGCCTGAAGATCAAGGTGTCAGCAGGGCAGCCTTCCTTCTGGAGGTTCTAAGGGAGAATCCATTTGTGTGACTTCTCCAGCTTCTCGAAACTGTCCACATTCTCAGCTCGTGACCCCATATCACTCAAACCCTCTGCTTCAGTCTCAGCTCCTTCTCTGACTCCATCCTTCCCGCCTTGCTCTTGTCTGGACCCCGGTTGGTTACATTGGGTCCATCAGATAATACAGGGTAATCTTCTCATTGCAAGATCCTTAACTTCACCTCATCCACAAAGTCCCTTTTGCTACTTAAGGTAACATATTCACAGGTTCCGGGGATTAGTACATGGACATCGTTGGGAGGCTACTATTCAGTCAGCCACAGTATTTTATCCTGAGGAATATTTCTCATTATAAATGGGGATCTTGGTGGCTTTTCTTTTTTCACATTCAGGCTGTGTTATGATATATTTACCCATCTGGAAATTCAGCCACAAAAGTGGCATGTTCATGTGTCATCTCTCTCTAACCCTCCCCACCAAACAACTGAGAAAAAGCCATATATATATGGTAGGTTGCTGGACATAATTGCCTCAAATGTGTTAGAGTATACAATTCTTTAGGTTATTTACATATAATTACATAAGCACATAATTTGTTGCTTTTAATGTAATCATCACTGCTAATTCTTGAAAATATAACAGCTTCAGGTTTATAACTCAATCATGTTATGAAATTTCTTATGCCCTATAACATAGTTTTGTTCCAGTTTATCATATTTAAATTTTTAATTTAAAAACCATTGATGACCATTTTGAAGTGGAGAAGTTGCACCTTTTTGCTTCTGAACATAAAAGAATTATGAGTAAACTAGTATTTGGGAAGCATAATATAATTTTATGCTTTTAATGAAAAGTGTGATGAGGCATTGGAGTCAGGCATGCCAAATTTCAGTCAAAAGTAAAATTTCTGGCTGCGTGTTAGGTCCCTTAAAACCAGGGCGTATAATGGAAATCGTGACAGGTGCTTAATTATAACGATGCTACTCAATGTGGATATAATAAATATGCTAAGCTAGTTCATAAAAAAACTGACACAGCCTAGAAACCTGTGGGTAACATGAACCGTCACCAAATGGCCACATCTTTTGAATTCACTTTAAAAGCAAGTGGGAAGGGAGAATGCCTCACAGATTCCACTCAAGGCGGCTCCTGACTCATAGCTCCGTGACATGGGGACTTAAGAGTCCAACAGAAAAGGATCAGGACAGCATCTCTCAGCAGCATGGAGTCTTAACTGTGTCTCCCATTGGTCTGAAAAGCTGATCTCTAGAAGAAGTCAGTCTGAGTGAGCGTTTGAGCAGGTGACGTTGTCTGACTGGCAGTAGCCGTTGGAAAACAGTAAACCTGCTGATAGAAGTTTGCAGAGGGCCAGTTGGAAGGGGATTTGCAGTAACTCTGTCAGCAGGCAATAATGGTATGAGAAAGTGCCAAAATACGTGAAGGTAAGCGATAGGGAAGCGATCTCCACACATGCCTGTCAGGACCCCCAAGAAATCGGTGAGCCTTTTGCTGTTACAGACTTGTGTTTCCCATTATGGGTGAAAAGAGACAACATTTAGTCAAGTTCAGAACTGGAGGGCTGCAAAAAAATCAACAGAGGCCACGTTTTATTTCATGGAAATGACTTAATTCCGCAGTTGATAAGAGAGCACAAGATATTGGGTGGCAAGTTAAGTAATCCTGGACGAATTCTGCAGAGCAAACTCTGCTGGACAAGCCAGTGTGGTGAGAGAACAGGGAAGGAAATTGGATCATGGCACTAGAGAGCTGGAAGGGATTAGAGAGCACTTAGATGCATGCTACTCAAACTTCAGTGTGCACATGAATCACAGAGAATCTGGTTAAAATGCACATTCTGATTCAGTAGGTCTGGGATCGGGCCTGAGCTCCTGCATTTCTAACAAGCTCCCAGGTGATACGGATGCTGCTTGTCTGTAGAACACACTTCAAGGAGCAAGGATTTAGAGAATTCCCAATATGGGATTCTTGCCTCTTTAGGGATCCTTGAAAGAAAAAAATAGAAGTCAAGTTGCTTTCAAAAAGCTTAAGTGATGTTGGGTATTTGGGTATTTCTTTTATTCAGAACAAGATAGTAAGTAAATGAAGATGCTGAATGACTGTATGTGGTTGATAACTCCCTGAGATTCTGGCCTCAGACTGCGCATCTTTACTACATTCTAACTATATGCCCTCAAGTAACTTTCAGAACTCCTTCCTGCCTCAGCCCCATCATCTGTAAACAGCGACTGACAATAAAACCTACCTGGCAGGATTGTGGGAGGATTAAATCAGTTAATATATATAATGTGCTTACAGAGATACCTGGCCCAGTGCAAGTTCTCAATCTGCATTAGCTCGTGTTACTGTCTGATGTGCAGGTTAGTGGTGTTTTGGTTTTGATTTTTCAGAAAAACAAAGCCATTATTTTTTAATTCATTCAGAATGTTAAACCACATCTTCAAATCTAGGGTACAATTTTCATATTAAGAAGTAGGGGGCTTCCCTGGTGGCGTAGTGGTTGAGAATCTGCCTGCCAGTGCAGGGGACGCAGGTTCAAGCCCTGGTCTGGGAAGATCTCACATACCGCGGAGCAGCTGGGCCCGTGAGCCACAACTACTGAGCCTGCGCGTCTGGAGCCTGTGCTCCGCGACAGGAGAGGCCGCGATGGTGAGAGGCCCACGCACCGCAATGAAGAGTGGCCCCCGCTTGCCACAACTGGAGAAAGCCCTCGCACAGAAACGAAGACCCAACACAGCCATAAATAAATAAATTACATTAAATTAAATTAAAAATTAAAAAAAAAAAAAAAAAGAAGTAGGGAACCTTTCAGAAGGAGGAAGAAAAATCCAGGAGAGCTAAGTTTCTTGACCAATGCACACAGCTACTTACAGAAACAAAGCTGGAATCTGGGTTTCAATCCCTGGTTGAAAAGTATAGAAACAGAGCAGGACCCTATGGGGCCTTCCCAGGACAGACCCCCATCCCCGCATGTCTTCCACCTGCCTTTTGTCTGTAGAAAAACTTTAGCCAAAGAATAAATTTAATCAGAGAAGTGAGAAAATGCAGAAGCAAAGGAAAGCAGTCAAACAAGACCAAATAATAGTTGAGTCATTAAACGAAGTCAAGGACATTTACTTCCTCCTCAAGGGCTATAAATAATATTCTGAGCCACAGCCTTTGAGCTGTTTTGTAGATACTGGAACCCCCATCAGGTGGAAGAAGTTAACTACGTGACGACCAGATTGTAGCCATGACATAAGCTGCCACAATTCTGAGAACTGGCCTCAAAGAAATGGGAACAACTCAACCCTGGAACTAAAGACTAATTGTACTTAAAACAATCAAGATGATGCTGATCAGATCATCACAGGACTAATTTCAAGACGGTTGTCAGAACTAACAGATGAGACATGTAGCCCCCCTTCTGCCTGTACACCCCTGAAACTCCCCCTTTAAAAGCTTTTGCCCCCTGATCAGCAATGGGGAGTTGGCTTTTGGACGTGAGTCTACCTTCGCCCCTGGTTGCCAGCCTCCTGAATAAAGCAACCTTTCCTTTCTACTAACACTTGCCTCTCAAGTATTGACTTTCGAGTGGCAAGCAGCTGGACCTTAGTTTGGTAACAGTATCTCCTTTTTTTTGGAATTTTTTTCTTTCTTTTTTTAAAAAAAATTTAAATTATTTTTTAATTTATTTTTGGCTGCGTTGGGTCTTTGTTGCTGTGCGTGGGCTTCCTCTAGTTGCGGCGAGTGGGGGCTACTCTTCGTTGTGGTGCGCAGGCTTCTCATTGCGGTGGCTTCTCTTGTTGCGGAGCATGGGCTCTAGGTGCGTGGGCTCAGTAGTTGTGGCTCGTGGGCTCTAGAGCACAGGCTCAGTAGTTGAGGCGCACGGGCTTAGTTGCTCCACGGCATGTGGGACCTTCCTGGACCAGGGCTTGAACCCATGTCCCCTGCATTGACAGGTGGATTCTTAACCACTGCGCCACCAGGGAAGCCTGGTAACAGTATCTCTTAACTCTAAAAATACTTCCCAAAGCTTTCTAATAACTTAGTCATAACACTAGGTGAAATATGATTCACGGTCAAACTTTTTAAGCAAGTGATGTTATTTCCATTTTCGCACCATTCACTCTCTTCCCAAACTCTTACAATCTGGCCCCACCATAGACAAACCCAGTGGTCTAATATCAATATTCATTCTTCTTGGCCCAGTGTTGCCACATCCATCTATTATTCATTTTTTTTCTAAATTACACTTTTCTAACTGTGAACTTTTTAAAAATTGTGTTGAAATACACATTATGTAAAGTTTACCTTTCTAACCATTTTTAAGTATACAGTTCAGTGGCATTAAGTACATTTATATTGTTGTGCTACCATTACCACAGTCCATTTCCAGAACTCTTTTCATCTTGCAAAACTAAACCTCTATACCCATTAAATAATAACTCCCCATTTCCTTCTCCCTCAGCCCCTGGCAACCACCACTCTATTTTCTGTCTCTATGAACCTGACTACTCTAAGTTATTTCATATAGTGGAATCATACAGTATTAGTCCTTTTGTGACTGGTTTATTTCTCTTAGCATAATGCCTTCAAGTTTCATTCATACTGTAGCATGTGTCAGAATTTCCTTCCTTTTTAAGGATGAATAATACTCCATGTATATAAATGCCATGTTTTGTGTATCTATTCATCTGTCAATGGACACTTGGGTTGTTTCCACATTTTGGCAGTGTGAATAATGCTGCTATGGACATGGGTGTACAACTTCTACCTCTGAACTTTTGCACACACCATCTCCTCCCCTTGGAAACACCCTTTTTCTTCCTCTCCACTGATTAAATTTCAATCAAAATGTCAAAGACTGGGTTCAGGTAACATTGCCTAAAGCTGTCCCAGACACCTCTGATAGCAGGTATTTTGGGGAATGCTCACTTGGCACTTATCGTACAGACCAGTGGTCCCCAACCTTTGTGGCACCAGGGACCAATTTTGTGGAAGACAATTTTTCCATGGACGGGGGTTGGGCGATGGTTCAGGCGGTAATGCGAGCTATGGGGAGCGATGGGGAGTGGCAGATGAAGCTTCGCTCACTTGCCTGCAGATCACCTCCTGCTGTACGGTCCAGGGGCGTTGGGGACCCCAGGTATAGACCCTCATTTTCAATTTATCTTTTCTTATGTGAGTGTTTCATAAGTTTTTTAAGGCAAGATATAATGGGAGGTTTTTCTCACTGTTTGGCTGGTTGGTTAATAGGTTACTATAGAGCTTGGTTTAGTGATTTTCATAGAGTAGGTATGTAATTAATCAATGTTATGGAGATGATCATGAGGAGGAGGATATAGAGAAACAGGCAGAGAATTAGCAGAGACTATTTTCCCAGTGGTTGCACATCTGTATGGTTGTTGAAGATTTAAGAGTAACAAAAATACTCTCACTTAATCTTTCCTAACTTCCACATCTTTTTTGATATGCATTACTACAGCACTAATAATTGCACAAAAATATGTATGTAAGGTAAGTATAAAATGGTTATGTGACTTAGTCAAAGTCACAGCTTGTAAATGCTAAATCGGAGACCAGAACCCAGGTCTCTGTTCTTTCCCCACTGCCAGTTTTCATAACACGGCATTGCCACAGGCTGACTTCAGAACCTGAGGAGTGTTTTACCCATTTTGGCTTTGGATCTTCTTATTTCACATATATTATCCTTGCCTTATCCTGTCATGGGCAGAGAAAACACAGAATATTCACATCTAACCTGAGAATTTAAAATGGTTTTGACAAGTTCGTAATATGGCTTAGAATAAGCAGAATGAAAATTCAATATGGATGACCATAGCTCAGCAAATTACAGAAATAAGCTCTAGAGAATGGCAGAATATTATGCACAGCAGGAAGATCTTTAGAAGCTAGTTGACCATGGACTGAACATGGATTAGTAATGTAGGGACATAATACACTTTTGACAGAATATCATAAAAGAAATAGAACAAGAATTACCTATATAGCAATTTTTTTCTCCCCAATTAAAAAAATGAGCCATTATCAGAGATTTTTTTTCTATTATTTGGAATTTAAGATTTGTGGGTGTATCCTGAGAACAATAACCATAAATGTATACATTCATTTACTGAAATATTTATTAAATACCTATCATAATGTACCAGGCACTGTAGCAGGGTTACAGAGTAAAGTACAGTCCCCAGCATAAAAGACCTAAAGTGTAGCTTTAGAGATAGGCAGATAAAAGACAGTTAAAATTTGAAAGAGATATATACACAAGACCCTCAAGTAACAAGAGCAGAGATGTCTAACCCCGACTAGGCTGCAGGCTTTGGTCAGGGAAGACTTCCTGTCTGGATTGGGAGGTAATCAGGAAGAGAAGGGGGTGGCGTGGTCATTTCCCATAAATAAAGTCACTTGAGCCAGGACATGAAAGTAAGAGAAAACATGGCCACTCTAGCTAGTGAGGAGGTAGGTATGACCAGCATCATGGATGTGAGCTTGGACGGTGGTGGGAAATGGTGGGCAAGGAAGGTTCGCCTTTGGCTATACATGGAGGGCTTGAATTTTAATTTGCAATTTATCTCTGTGTCTCCAAGACAGTGCTTGACCCATAGCAAACATTTTGTGTTTGCTGTTGGGACAAATAAATGATTCTTTCACAAGCTAGATATTTGAACCTGAGAACAGACAGCCTCTAAATGTTATTTTATGAGGAATGCTTATGACATGTTCTCTATCTTCCCTGATGATAGCACCAAACAGAATGAGGAAAACTAACAGATAAAGGCTTAAGTTTTATACAACAGAGAATCTACTGACTGTGAACAAGTTACTCGGCAAATAGCTTGACTATGCAGACTCAAGGAAATCATGGATTCCTCCTTGAAGAGCTCTCAAAATGTGATCAAGACCCACTCTGGGGGTAGGTTAGGTGCATTCTTGCTTAACCAAACTGGTGAAAGCCTTCGCTCTGATCTGGGGAGCAACCTTCCAGTACTCCAGCTGCAACTCTGCAAGCAAGTTCAGGGTTAACATAACTTATTTCTCCCTGCTGCATCCTGACTGATGTGATTACAGTTTTATTTTGACTGCTTTCAAGGTAACCTTTTCTGCCCTTTATGTGTATTCAAGAGAGTTGGCAAGTAGTGGTGCCCATATTGCTTTATAGTCATCTGTGGGGGGCGGCGTAGGGGGTGGAGGACATTTAAAGAAAGAGCAGTTTGCTGTGGTCCCTCCGGAGACCCTCCTGCTGATACCCCTCATTACCTTTATCAACATTCTGCTTTTGTACCCGTAGCTACCCTGCAGCTTGGGAAACGGAATGGTAGCTGCCCTCCCAGTCCGCATCGGGAAGGCCCTCAGAGCATCCAATAGTCTTTCCTGCCCACAAAACCTTGGCCCAGCTTGGGGAAATCTCCCTATTTGTGAAAGGCTTTGCACAGTTAGAGCCAGCACACAGGAACACGCAATCTGATTTTCATGATAAAAGACCATTTTTTGCATGCGAGAATCATGCTGAAGTCCCTTGCTCAGGCTGATAGATCTCCAGTGCCATTTTTGCTGGCCTGGTGGCAGCCTCCTCCGGCTGAGTGGCAGCAGGAGTCAGGAAATGTCTACAGTTAGGGCAACCGCAGTCAGGATTTGCTAATAGAGACAATACCTTGCCCCGAAGGCAGTTTCCAGCTGCAGCCCTGAAGCACACACGTTGAGAATGTATCACACAGAACTGTCAGTCAGTACCCGAGCCAGAAAATTGTTGTTTCAAATGTTACAGTACAGGCAAATCGCCTCTCTGCACTTGCTGCCAAAAAAATGACAGCTTAATTTATGCCACACTGAAGCTACATTACAGAGCCATTCAGCTTGGCAGTTAAGTACGAGCCACGCTCCCATCTTCCCCCTGTGAGAGTGCGCTGGGGAGAAATACACAGGGGCTATAACAAGGACAATTGGCCTGGGTTTGCCAAGTCAGTGGGACTAAATACAGGTGAAACAGTATCGGCAATAAAATACATCACCCCCACCTCATTTGCAAAACCCACGTCTGCCCCTGCAGTTGCAAATATTCAGGAGAGCCCTGTGGCAGCATTGTTATGCACGGGATAGATTAGGGAGAGATGCACTAGTGTCAACCCCCTGGGTTTTATGTCGAGGGGAGGTGCTGTGGTATTACTGTGACTTTGAAAATTATGTCAGTATCCTTGATGCAGACCTTCAAAACTTGGCAGTGTTTACCCTTTCTGAAATTAAAAAATCTGACAGTATTGTACTGCAGTAGCCAAGAATCTGCATTTTTCGTTGAGATGTACCTTAAGGTACTAAAGATACTCTTAATAGTCATTTTTTTTAACCAACCCAAGTTATTATCACCAAGGTTGTGTTTCACATCCATTTGTGCAATTTTCACACATAATGGACCATCTTGTACTTGAATGGCAAGTAATATGACTTCTTTGGGCGGCAAGAACAGAAAAGTTCGAGATCAGCTAGAGGTGTTCTTTTCTTCTCATTCTCACCCATGAAACTTTCCTAATGTCAGTCAAATTCTAATAAATAAATAGTCTAATTTTTACTGACATTTCAGATGAGGAATCAAAGTCTCCCTAATATAATTGTGTCAGAGTACATGGCTACCGTTTAATGTAAAGGATGCCAGGTTTCAGAGGCCCTTTCATAGGGACCCTCTTTCTCAGGATGGCCCCATGGAGTTGGAATATTAATTGGACTTCAGGATATTCTGCCAAGAAAAGATTTATAAGTAATTTACAAAATAATTTTAAGGCAACCCTTGTAAAACATCGTAGCCCCGAGAAAGGAGGTCCTCTGCAATTGGTTTCTCTCTGCTCAGTAAGCCATTCATAATAAAATGAGCGGTCCTCAAAAGAGAGCAAATGCATTTGCAATGGCTGTTGATGTGCTATAAATCATTCTCAATAAAATGACTTGCAGAGACAAATGATACATATCTATTTAATAATCCATTATCCAAAATAAATATTCTACCTTAAAGCAAATGCACTTTCCCTGGTTGTTGATGTGTTAGAGCTGCTCAGGCTAATGGTAAAATGATTTGTAAAGTGGGGCTCCGGTGCTGGCCATCGTCTTGTGTGCTCAGGAGAGATTAATACCTCTTCATAACTCATCAATAGAAATGCCTTAAAGTAAAAACATCAACCAAAATGTTCTCACATATCTGTAACCATACTCATTTTAGCTTCCTCATTGGGTGCCTTTGTTGTCAAAAGGTGAGCATTTTTCAGCCTGGCATTGCAAAGGGTGATGTTAGGCTATAACCAAAAGGCCAAATAGGCATACCTCTAATCTCTAGGATCTATTGTGTAAAATAAGCCATTGTTAGGTCCACCAGAATCAACACCAAACAATAAGAAAAGCACTCACATTTTAAACAAGCAGGAGGATACGGGGATTCAACCCTAAAAAGTTGAATTTTCCCAGATCTAAAATCCTACTGATCTCAACTTGGTGTATACATGGTGTATATGGCTGTCTCCCACCCAAATACTGTACTTATGGGTCCTTCCTCCAGCACCTGTTAGTCTGGGTAGGCTTTGGCTCAGCTATCAGCACTGCAGGTCACCAAGCAGGATGACCTTGGACAAGTCAGCTCTCTGTTTGCCAGTCACTCTCCAACAAAGGGACTCAACCCTAGGTGATCTGTAGAACTTCTACCAGCTTTAAACACCTGCAGTTCTTAACATCTTGCTTTCTCATGTTTGTATTATTATATTAACTCTTTTGCCTGTCTTTTTGGTTCCTGTCCTGAATTTTGTAATTCTAAAGAGTAAAGACTGTTTCTGATTAAGCCTAACACTGTTATCCCACAGAGTGTTAAAAGGATGACTGTGGTCATGATTATGGGTATATGTCATATTCAATTCATTGAATTTACCATTCAAATATTCCCACATATCTGTGCAAAACATGGCTCCTGCCTGCCCGCACCACCCAGAGCCCAATACAGGAAAATCTGCTCTTTTGGTAGCTTCTAGCCAAGTGGTGTCCTCTGTCCTTTTGTTCCTCTACCATTCACAATCTCATCTGCGACCATAGCCTACCTGTCACAGAACTCTTGCTTAAAGCTGACTGACAGGTGAAATCTGACTCCGATTAACTGGCAGTTCCATAAACCTTTCACCCACCCCCATGTCATGCTAGATGTTACCAGTTCGTGTGCCTGGGTTTTTAATACTCCTTAACTGGCGTTTCTGTTACTGTTATATCTTAATGAGCCCGAGCAAAAACATTCCAGGCAACCAGTGCCTGATAGATACGTCTCCACTGAGTCGCAGGCAATTCTTTTACAGTAATTTTTCCCCCTCCGGGTTTTATCAGTCCACTAAAAGGGGGCCAAGTTGCAAAAACAAACTGTATCATTCACCAGTAATGTAGTGAGTACCTACTATGGGCCAAGTCTCATGCTGGGCTTTAGAACAGATATTATCTTTTACCTCAAGGACTATATAAGTTACTGGCTACATAGCTAACTTTTTATTTATAATAAAAGTCTCTTATTACCCTGCACGTTGACACACTTCTTTGAAAATAGTAGGTTAGGACTTCCCTGATGGCGCAGTGGATAAGAATCTGCCTGCCAATGCAGGGGACATGGGTTCGAGCTCTGGTCCGGGAAGATCCCACATGCCGCGGAGCAACTAAGCCCGTGCGCCACAACTACTGAGCCTGCGCTCTAGAGCCCATGAGCCACAACTACTGAGCCCGCGTGCCACAACTACTGAAGCCCACGCGCCTAGAGCCTGTGCTCCGCAACAAGAGAAGCCACCGCAACGAGAAACCCACGCACCGCAGCGAAGAGTAGCCCCCGCTCGCAGCAACTAGAGAAAGCCCGCGCGCAGCAACGAAGACCCAAAGCAGCCAAAAATAAATAAATTAAAAAACAAAAAAAAGAAAATAGTAGGTTAAGTCTTTTCCTTATGAACAAAGGAGCACTTAGGTCTTCAAGACTGTGCCTTTAACATGCCTATGACTCTCCAGAGAAAGAGCCCCAGAAGGCAGCAAAGTATGGTTATCACTTGGCCAAAGTTTCAACTCCAGGTTTCTCACTGAATTATCCTAATATGAATGCAGATTCCCACATCTCTAAAATCAACTGTTTCTAAAACTATGGAAACAACAGGTGTAATTCCTATCAATTAGCGTGGCAAGTCATACTGCTTACCTGCTGGCTGGGCCACCTGCTTGACTGCCTGATGCTTCCGCTCCTGCTGTCCTCTTCCCAGTTTTACTCTGGAAAAGCACCTTCCATCTTCCCTGCCTGAACCATTTTTCCTTTTTAACTTGGGAAGTTAACTTTTCTTTTTACCCTCTGAAGAGGGAAATAATTCCATGAGGTTCTGTCCTTTCATATGGTGCCCCGTGATGAGTCAAGGGAATTGACATAAAAATATCAAGAAACCCAAAGAAAAATGACTCTTGACAAATCTAAATCAGGATTTAGCCAAACCAGCTGACTTGTTAGCGATGTATATGCAAAGGTCAGTAGAGGCCCTTGTCCCATAATTTGAGCTTGATTTATAGTTTCGTTGGTAGCAAGCTCATAGGGTTCGCCACAGAGGGTTTAAGTCGTATGTGGTATGTCATGGGTGCCACTGCACAAACATCAGGTTTTGAAAATCTCTACAGCCCTTTGAAAGAAAAATCACTGGCAGCTAGAACAATTTGCAGACATACTGAAAGCTCTGTCTGTCCCAGAGGGACATGTGAGGTTCCAATGCAGCCCTTTTGACACCAAGTCAAAACTTCCGTGATTAATTTTTCTATCTCCAGATATTAATTGTGACTAATATCCAATAAGTCTAAATACTAACTAAAAGTAGAGTTACTGGTCTTTGAGGTCCAGAGTAAGTACGAAATGATTTTGTTCTAGCTTCTTTCAAGCCCATGTCCACCCATCGAAGGCCACACTGACAGACGTGTCAACCTCATGGTTCTGTCTGGTTTCTGATCCTCTAACCCAGACTGATACTCCAAAACCAGGAGAGCACAACCAACCCTGATTTGTTTTAATCAAGCAAAGCTAAGGGACGGATATTTACAGTATTTTAGGGTCTGAGCTGAGTGATTTCCAGGTGGGACTTGCAAAGTGGGGGCCTGAATGGAATTGGGAATAGATTATGACACAATCACTTTAGATCGATGAGTATCGCTGGGAGAGGGTCTTGAAGTAAGTTGCTTTGGTTATATCATAATCCTAACTTCTAAGAGTATTTCCTGGAATAACTAGCTACATTTTTTTTGTGTGTGGCCCTAGCATTCCTTAATTCACGGACAGGGAATTATGTTGGTCTCAATTCTCAGGATCTACCTTGCCTAAATAGTATCAGAGAGAGAAGCACCCCAGAAGCTGTCAAATATACATTCTTAGATTAACATTTTTACAACTGCCTAATACCACCTCCACCAACAAACCAACCAAATGAATGAACTACCCTCCTTCCTTCCTTCCTTCCTTAGCTCTCTTGACTCTGCCCTAGATTCTGGACCAATACCTCCTTCAGGACATCCTTACAATGCCACCCCCATGAAACCAAATGGACCCATGAATCCTGACCCTTGTCACTGTTGGGTCATTGCAATATGCAGGAGGCTTGGTGTTCTGGATTAATCTTTGTTCCCTGGGCAGCCTTTCTTTAGGACCAGAGCTAATGCTGACTGGTTTTGAGTACTGCAAATCATATGCTACTTCTTTTTTTAAAAAAATTAATTAATTTATTTATTTTTGGCTGTGTTGGGTCTTCGTTTCTGAGCGAGGGCTTTCTCTAGTTGCGGCAAGTGGGGGCCACTCTTCATCGCGGTGCGCGGGCCTCTCACTATCGCGGCCTCTCTTGTTGCGGACACAAGCTCCAGACGCGCAGGCTCAGTAGTTGTGGCTCATGGGCCTAGTTGCTCCGCGGCATGTGCGATCTTCCCAGACCAGGGCTCAAGCCTGTGTCCCCTGCATTGGCAGGCAGATTCTCAACCACTGCGCCACCAGGGAAGCCCCATATGCTACTTCTTTGATCAAAACTCCATGAGAGATGATTTTTCTCTTCCTGCCATCTCTTTCTGACCACGGTTCAACTCTGACCTTTTATAGAACACATTCAGTAGCTCCTTTCCTCGTTTTCACCTTGCTTCACGCCTTCTGGTCAGTTTCTCCATTTACTAAACTCCTTATCTCTGACTTACTATTGTCTGGTACTCAAAACTGACAATACATTGGTGTTGACCTCCACTGCTCTACATTGGCCATGGTTTTTCATCCATATTCTAGCTGTAAGTTTTCCCTGTGGTTTCAAGCTATTATTCTGTGACCCCTTGGTACCCACATGAGATTGTAAGCCCCCTCTCCAATTCTGACCTGCCTCTCACTCCACTGTGAGTGAGAATAGATAGATATTTCCCAACAAGCTACCTGAACTGCTACCTTGAAAAATGTGCTCCATTCTCTCAGGAGTTATCTCTAACATTTAAAACATCTAAATATATACAAATATAGTGACAAGTACAAGGTTTGTTTTGTATTATCATAATCCAACAAATCCAACACCTGTTTTAAAATGGGAACACTCCAGGATAGGATACAGTTAGCAAGACAGTTAGAAAAGTCGTTCTGCCTTTCAAAAACGAATTCAGGATGTTTTAATAAAAACCAAAGATGGCTGTGGAAATTAGCTGTAGGTACTGAGCACAGAATGATAAATAAATGAATAGAATTAGCAATTGTTGCCTTGCCTTGGCTCCAGTTCCTGTTTCACTTTTGATTTGCAGTGACTGCTGGCAAGGCAAATGGTTGTTCACGCTGGACTAGACTTGCAGAAAGCGAAGCGGCATCTTTTTTCCCCCAGGAGAGATCCTCCGCTGGTCTGTGGTTTGACTCAGGTGGCTTCCTAAGTTTGTGCCAATATTTTCAACATATGTCAGTGAGGAGGATGTCATTTTCTACTTGTAAAAATGAGTTTAGATATGTAACTGTTCAAGTCACTTAGGTTTATATGACAGTTCATATAACTGCTAAGAAGGATGAATTATTATTATTCAAAGAAAGGAAAGCAGGTGTTGTATGAAGAGGTTCTTGCTGCTGCTACACCAAGGCGACCACAAGGTCTCAAAACGCTAAACGTTTGCAGTGTGCTGACTGGTAGAAAATCAAGACTCTGAGATACGTATTCCTCCTGCTGTACTCTGAAACCATCTGTCTTAGGAAAACCTAAGTTATCAGGTTTATCAGATAATGTAAATGTTTATAGCTACACATTAAGTAGATAGATAGATAAAACATAATTAATCAATCTGTGTAAAGCCCTACAGGGTAGGGAGTACTATGGTCCCCAGTATACAAATGAAGAGATAGAGGCACCAGGAAGTTGAGTCCATTGCCCACAGTCATATAACTACTCGACAATGAACTAGAATTTGAACGCAAGCAATCTGGCTCCAGATACAAGGCTGCCTCAACGAGGAAAAGAGAAACCATTTTAATGGCTTATGTTATAATACATTTCAACATGACCCAGAATTTGGGATAAGGTGAGACTTACTTGAACACCATCCTGTGGGAGTTCCCACAGGGCCTCATTGTAGGTCAGTCTCACAGGTTACCTTCTCTATTTCTGTGTCCCTAGCCCAACACAGTGCCTGGAACAGCGCGGGGGATTAACGTCCTGGGGTATGGAGCTGAGGTTGTGAAAAGAGAGACGGGAGCTGTGATCTCTGATGGGCTATGCCTCTCAGTACAGCTCAGTGGTTAAAGGCAGGGGTTCCAGAATCGGACTCTCTTGGACTTAAATTCTGACCGTGGATCATGATGGTTCCAATGGATGCCTTGAGCAGGGGTGGTGACTCTAGCCCTATAAACTCTGTCAGCCACTGCCACCCTAAATAAGCCTCTACTCTTCAGCTGAAACAGAATGCTTGCCTGCAAATGCCGCCCTAAAGCTTTGGCTCCCACTGATTCCCAGCACCCAAACAATACTGCCTCGCCACGTCCTTCCGAGTCGATACTCTGCAACCTCAGTCACCACCGATGGTGGGCACATCATCTGGCCTGTCTCAACCTCAGTTTCTACATCTAAAAAGTGGGAATTCTGGCAAGGCTGAAATAAAATCATTACATAAGTCACTTAGCACAGCAGTTAACTCAGAGTAAGCACTCTGTAAACATGATTGCAACCTGGTTTCCTCTGCAAATGAATAATCAGGATTCACAAACTCTCATCAATATTTCCAACAAGTCACTGGAAATTACATGTTTATTCTCAGGAAGGTTGTATAGACTGAAACATTAAGTTTCTCTGCTTCTGATGGTGTTATAATTTAGTGACATTTGTTACATGTCCCTAATTAAAGAGTGGAAAAAGAATTACTTTAAAATGCAGTTTAGTATATAAAAATTATCTAAGCATTCTAATTTATACAGGCTTAAATGTTACATGTTATTAACAATAGTAATAAAATTATAGTTCTATAGAGTTTTAATTTATTAGCTTTTTACTATTAGCCTCAAAGAACATTTATCAGATACCTATTAATTTAATTGAGAATTTAATAAGCACCAAACACCATATGAAAAGAAATATATTAATTCAGCCTATTGGAATATAAAACCTTTTGATTATGTTGTTTTTTTTTTTTTTTCAGCGTCATCAGACTTCAGAATGTCTGGATTTAAAAGCCTAGTTCACCGGTTCCTTATGGGCCAAAGTCACATCTTCTAAGAGGACAGACTGATTTATCGAGATACTGATTTGTGTTTGTTCTGACTCTGTTTTTTACCCACCTCCCCCTTCAAGAAGGTTTTGCTTTCCTTTTTCTGGAGAGTGGGAAAGGGACCTATCTGACGGAGAGGTTATTGCCATGGGGGGAGAACACTGAAGCTACCTGGAGTCAACAGCACCTCTGTTCTTCCGTACAAGCCTAAACTCATCAGTGACAATATGTATGTCGTGGAGGGCAGCAAGAAAGAGGAAGGTTGTAAAAGGAGAGAAAGGGGGAGGGATAGGCTCTCGCATTAATTGGTGTCAGAACCTTGGGGAAGTGGTAAGTTCTCAAGGAAATGGCTGTGTGTGCACTTCAGGAATCCAGACCTAGACATCAAATGGGGCCTTCCATCCTCTGAAAAGTTTCCTGTGACCCACACAAAACATGGCATCAGAGAGCTGCCAGAACTCAAGGACTCCATTGGTTTTAATACCAGTGTTGGCTGGATAGCTCAGAGGTTCCTGATGTTCTGGGCACCATGTAAATCTTCTGGATTTTTATATGACCTAAAGAGAGATGGAGATGGAGTCTAATACTGCATTTATAGGTAAGGAGTTCAGAGTCAGACTTGTTTATTTAGATAATAAAAAGAGAGAGACTTGTCTTGTAGACCCTATAGTTTGTAGACAAATAGTCGTACTGCCACACGTGCCTTAGCAAAGAACTTTGCACATGTTAGGTGTATAGTGAATTTTTTTGAATTGGAGTGAAATTGCAGGTGGAAATTTACGGTAGTAATGTTAATTGAGGTTTACACACTAAAGTAGACACTTGTCCCAAGAGACATTAGAAACTATCTAGAAAGCCATTACTTCAGTGATTAACAGTGATGGTGCCACAAGGCAAATGTGTGCTATAGAATATGCAGAAAAGAGTAAACAAAATAGTGCCAGTTCAGTGTGGCAATCTTTGTGTCACTTGCTAGCTGAAAAAATGAGTTATGCCCTTGTTTAATTTGTCAGCATTTCAATTAGAACATCATTGGTGACCCTTCCTCCTGACACAGGCTATTTTGTTCTTGCAACAAACTTGGCCATTGGCCACATTTCCTGTTATTGATGATGTGAATTTATGTATTGCAGATATAAATGATTTAATTGCATATATAAATGATTTAATTGCAGATTAGATAAATATGATGTAGACATTCCCAATCACATAATTATTCAAAAGATGATAATAATTTTGTCCCATTTGTCAAATAATGTTACTGCATTTTAATTTACATTTTCAGAAGACTTAATTAACCAGGTTCTAGGAATTTAGACAGGAACAAGCCGTCTTAAATCCTTTCTAGAACAAGGTGGGATATAAACAAATAAATAAATAAACAAACAGACAAGAGTGCATTGTTCCTTTTACAGATATGATTTCTTTCCTCTAAAGGTTCCTTTTTTTTTTTTCCCCAGAGAAGAACATGGTGTACTTGAGAAAAGAAGTGGTGGCCCAGCAAAATTAAAATTAATAATTAGAAAAAACATACAGTAAGTGTATCCAGATTTAGGACTAACATTTTAAGAACCACTTTTTTTGAAGCTGTTCTTTGGCATTAACTTAGAGTAGGGATACATAACTAAAATTGGGGTTCTTAAACATGGGTGGGAAAATAATTACATCTTTATTTACCCCGTATTGAAATTTAGCCTTTTCTTCCATTACAAGTGCTGGCAACAAATCACAGTAGTATTTGCAGTACCTATGATGTCACTGATCAAAGTTTCCTTAGATCTTGTTATAAAATGTGTTAGTAAAGAGGCATGTATCTTCCATATTGCAATTATGTGTTTTTAATATTGATTTCCTTTGCAGTACTATGTATATGACTTTATGAGTTTAAAAACATTCTGAGAAGGGGCCCGTAGGCAGCATCAAACTGTCAAAAGGGACCATGGCAGAGAAAAATTTAAGAACCTTGGCTGGATACAAGGTTTCAGGAAGGAATCCTGGGTTTAAAGCCTCATCAGTAAGTGGCAGGGATCATCTTGTATGCCTTTGTGTTCCCACACTTGTAGTGAGTGCTTAATAAATACTTGCTAAATAGTTAATAAATGTATATATATGTCTCAGTATGTGATTATAATAACAAATACTGCAGACTTTCTAGTCCTCTCTTAAATCAGAAAATTATTAAGGGACATGAATATGTTCTCATCTTTTCAAGACATAGTTTGTGCTTAATACTTTTTTGGCCAGATAATGAATTTGTTAAATTACATTTTTAACAACACCAATGCACACAGTGCCTGCTTTAATATTTTCAACAAATTATTTGGCTTTTACAACATACGTATAAGGGAGTGAGAAGGAAGTGAAGGATTGAAGAGTTCTGACACAATTTTCTGCCAGGCTGACTGCAATTTAGATACGTGCCGCAGCTTTTATGGATCAAACCCAAGCATTTGTTCATTACCGTGTAAGGAGGGAAGGGGACAGTTTTTAATGGGAGAAAATTAGACAAAGCTTATTTAGAAAGG